>NC_071395.1:17558649-17871149 GCF_022682495.2 Desmodus rotundus
TACAAAAGAAATAACTTGGCTCTTTTCTGTTGCCATAATTCAAGTTGTAGGGATGAACTCCAATGAGAAAAGCCAATCTAAGGTTAAAGATCCAAAAATAAGTAAATAAATAAAGTTGCTGACACATTTGTCACAGCCTGACAAATAAAAGAATAAATTCACATCAATATAAAAGATTAATTAAAAATAGGTAGAATTATATTTTAACACTAAAGAGAGTCATGGAGGATATATTCCAAAGTCATAATCAACATATATATATATGTAATATATATATATATATATATATATATATATATATATATATATGCACTACTCACTATAAGGTACCTAGTCTCCCTTTGAATTTAGAATGTTTACTGGCAAATTTATTCACAGATTTTTGGCATTTATGTCTTACCATTTGAAAAGCATCACTTCCAAACTACTGAGGAATTCTTATTTTCCTAGGATGTGCTAAGTTTCAATATCCGCTTTACAGTCTACGTTCTAGGTGCATCCTGGGTTCTGTAGACAATCTATGGGGTAAAGATGAAAATGTGTTGCAACACTTGATGTGTTAACAAGAAATTTTGTGTATCATGCAAGTTATTTACATAATTTACTGAGCGTAAAACAGCTCTAATCCATCGCCAGTTCGCATCTTTACATAAGAGAGAAAATATGTGCACTTTGTAAGACAGTGCTTGAAAGCTGTCGAGTTTGACACATTGCCATGACTTGCATCCATCTATTGTGGATTCTATGGTGCAAGAGTGCACAGCAATACAGAAGGCTTGATATCTTTTTTCTTCTTATAGTTCTCTCATTAAAGCAGAGTCGAGCAATGCATATTTGAAAATATTTCTTTTCCATGGTGAATATGTGAGAACAGCCACATAGCAATGTTTTCATTTTTATCTCAAGATTCTACTTAATATCCAAAGCATTCACAAGCAAAAGTGAGTGAGCCCAACCAAGTGAGTAATTTAACAGGGGTGTTTATTGAAGTTTCTGCTGCAGAACAAGAAAGAAGAACAAAAACCTGAAGGCTGAACCCTAGCATCCTGTCCCACTGTTCCCCCAGAGAGTGTAGGGTCGTCATCTGGGACAGTTCCCCAAGAGACAGTTTTCCCACTTCATCCTGTACTCAAACCATTGAGTTCAGGGAAACCAGTTAGTGCTGAAGCAGAATGCCAGGTAGGAACGTGAGAACTGGGTGGAAAGGTACATGGCAAGCAACTATTTCATCAGTGAAACTGAGCGTATTAATAACCAGAGGTAGCAAGGACAACCTGATTCATTTGGCGATGTTTTCCTTGGCCACTATTACTAATTACACTCATTTTCTTGGTCTGCTGTTAGGCCCCAGTAGGATGGAGTGGATGGGATATAGATAGGGTTGCCAGATTTAGCAAATAAAAACTCATGAGTCTCAGTTAAATTTGAATTTTAGATAATCTCTCTCTCTCTCCTCCATACATATGTATATATGTATACACACACATATATACACATATGTAGCTATATGTGTGTGTGTATATACACACATATATACATACAGAGTGGTGCAAAAGTAGGTTTACAATTGTGAGTACATGAAACACAGTTTATTCTTGTATTATTATTCATAATTATTATATTATTTTCCATATGAAAAACTGTAAACCTACTTTTGCCCCATCTCATATATATATCAATGAATAAATATTTTTTCAAGAAATAAAATTATTTGGTGTATATCCAAAATACAAATTTAACTGGGCAGTCTTCATTTCATTAAGCAACCTTAGAGATGGAGAGGAAACCTGGAAGAAGATGGGCATGTGGAGAAGAAAGGAAAAGGAGATGCATGATAGCCGAGGTCAGCTCAGTACTATTACGAGGGCACAGCCTCTCATTGACCCTCTCCAGTTCCCCCCCCATAGGTCTTAGAGGCCCATGCTGAAGAGTCCTCGTGAATTCTCTTCTACTCTCGCAGAACTTCAAAAGCCTATTGTGAGATTAGAGCCACAAATATATTTTACTACATTTTGTTTCCCAAACTGCTTTGTTGTAAAGCTATGCTTTATATAAACCTCCTCCTGATGACCTCACAGAGTTTGAGTGGATCATTCACCACAGATTTTTCTCTTGTTACCATATAGTTTATCTCCCAAGACCTAGAAATAATTGGGGCCAATGAGAAAGCTAGCCTTCAAAGTGCCTTGAGCTCAATGCGTTCACATCTGCCAACTGCTTTCACACACACACAGAATACATATCAAGGGAATTTTAACCCTCCTCATAAACCAACACCTTAGTTTGACTACTTTTTTAAAACTTGCTTGTCACAATTACAGACAAAAAGATATTTTGGACAACTCACTCAGGACACATGCTATGACAAGATTCTATTCCATTCTTAGACCCACGGAGGACAGCCAAACTTTATAAACCTGGGGCACTTTAGCCATCACAACTGTTAAGATGATGGCGCAGTTGGAAATTTCAGTCCAATCAGCCACCTACATTATATTTACACTTTGCTTTCTATGCATTTGTTTTATCAGTCTGTCACTACCGGGGCTGTGTGAAGTGCAGGGCTGCACCCAGGGGTACCCTACGTGAGATCTACAGCCATGTTGGATCTGATTGAACTCTTGGTAGCTCAAGGGTTAAGGAGAAACTCTTCACCATTTCTTCAATGAACTCATGCTTTGGCTCTCCCTCATGCATATAGAATGCAGCTCACAGAGAGAGTGAGCGCATGATGTTGTGATCTCATCCTGTAGTGGGACATTACTTTGTTGGCTCCCGCACTTGAAGCAATTTGAATTTCTCAGCAGCCATACATCACCAATTTTGACAGAATTTGCAGGTCTGTTCTTCACTCTAGGCCTAATGGATGGAATGAAACTTGATGAGCTCCCAGAGTTGGACAACCTTCAGAATGCTGAAGCAGATCAATGAAGAATAAAAAAGCCCTTGTGTTCTCCAAAGAAAGAGCCTGTGGCAGGGTCCTGTTGTTTCAATGAAGAGCCATTGAACTTTGCAAACCAGCAGGTAGTCTCTAGGATGACAATAGCTTCTGAGAGTCCAGAATTTTTTGTTCAGCCCTCCTGTTCATCCAGGCAAAGAAGATGGCATATAAAGTATGAATATTACCTGACACCCACCATCCAGCAAAATGAGTTGCACATGCAAAGTAGATGCTCAATAAATATCAATTCAGGCTTGATTATCTCCAAGAGAAAAGGCATGTTATAAACCAGTTCAAATGGTTAGGGTTAAGTCTCTTTGTTTAGGGTTTTGCTTTTTATTTGTTTTGTTTAGATTAAAATTCATCTCAACTTCTTTTGATGAAGATTGGTTTCAAGATTAGTAGCCCCAAATCCATTCCTGTTGAACTTGTATGTTTAGAATGATAGCAAATAACATAGTTTTCAATGAATCAGTCTTCAGGTACATTTGTTAGATGTACTTTTCAGGTGCATTTTTTTCTAAATTTGTCTGAGATATACAAATTTCTTGTTAGTATATTCTATTTCTTTTCAGGCCAAACAGCATGAAAACATCTCATATTTATTTTTGTTTTACATACTACGATTTTGATGTGGCCCCTGATAATAGTTGGTATGTAAAACCAGATAAAACCTATTGACCTAGATAAAACAATTTGTTGTATAATGCTGAAAGGAGTGTTGAATTTAAGATCAGGTCCTGTCTTTTGCTTCCTCAAATACAAATCATATTCCTCAATAAACATCTGAATGGGGTGAAAACATCATTTTGCATAATGAAGCTTTGCTTTCGTTACTTATTAGTTAAGCTCAGCGAGGATGGAGGGCAGGGCTGGCATGGAATTGATGTGTCTTGATGTATTATAAAACATTACAGCTGAGCTCTACAGCCCCTGAGCTGAGGTCAAGTGAAGGTGGAAGAGATGACTTCATGCAGACTCCTGCCAGAAGCTTGATATCTGATGTCGACTGCTGACAACAAGCCAAGTGAATGCACTAAAGTTTGGTGCCTCATCTGACTGCATAATTGGTCTACACACCCAAGATTAAACTACTTGTAAAAACAGGAATTATCAGGGTGATGCAAATTTTGCTTCAAAGGAATGGAGGTGCTTAGCTGTATTCACAAACAACCGCACTGACCTGACTTTGAGCTGCGCATGTTAACATTAAAACATATATTTGACTCCATGCACTTAAAATGAGGATAAATTTTAGAGCTAAATTCTTCCTCCCAATAAAATTATCAACTCTGTATAATGTGCATGTGTATTTGCATACTGCCTGTCCTCTCCCACATTAGAATATAAGGTCCATGGGAATGGGAATGGTTGTCTGTTTTGTTCACTGCTGCACGAAGTCCCCCAGCACGTAGTCTGCGGCCCATAGGAGGCACTTAAGAAATATTAATTAAATGAATGTTAAATAATGGAAATAGGAAACACTGAACTCAGGTCACTACTGGATAGAGAAAGGACAGGAATAAACTGTGAAGAGTCATACAGGGGCATCGCTTGTTTTTGTAATATCACCTTAAGAAAAGACCTGAAATAAATATGCCAACATATTGAGCTCTGATACCATTCTGCCACAGTCAGGGGGTAGGACATAAAAAGCAGTTTTCAAAATCGGTTAGAGCACTTACCATGCAATTAAAATTTATATATGGTTTTGATTCATACAGAGAAAAAGCTAAAATGTTTTTCTTCCTTAGTTTATCTTTCAAAACTATTTTAAAGTTATTCTTTGCTCTCTTATCATCTGTGTCTTTGTCTCAGTTTTGTCAGAAATGGTCACAAGAGCCTCCTTTATTTATTTATTTATTTATTGCTTAATTTATATAGTATCTTTAGGCTATTGAGTAGTTACTCAAAGTTTTAACATTTACCAATGTATTTGGGTGACTCGAATTATTCAATCCCACCGCGACTTTAGAGTCCAAATTATTTAGACAAAAAGACTTTATTAATTAAATTGACCAAATAATTTTCATTCTCTACTTTACTTTGTTTCCTTCATCCTTTGAAGACTATAGAAAGCCTTCCTAACATATATTATACACTAGCTCCTATTCCTGTCTCTCAGACCATAGATTTTAAAAGTTGAACAAACTTCCAATGATTTTCTGAGCACATAGAGGCCGATGCCAAACGAATGATAAGCAGACTGAAAAAGTCAGTCCTAAATCTCACATGTTGACATTGACACATTTCGAGTTAAATAATTTCTTTGGCAACTGTTGGCGGTTGGAGATATTTCTTGGCTCTCTATCCTGGTCTTGCCATACCTCAAACTTCAAGTAAATTCCATGGCCTCTGGAGGAAGTAGTATAACAGATCTGTGAGTACCCCAAAAACTCCCTTGAAGGGATTTCACAATATAAGAATCTAGAACATGTTATAGCCCATTTCTAAAAGAAGTTTCTCTAAGCTAACACCATAAAAAATGGTCTACTGGCCTTCTTTCCAGTCACTTATTCCTTCATCCAAAAGATACTTTCTGAATGTTCCTGCTCTCAGGAAGATGGACCTAACAGTAGAATATTGTGTTGGTGTTGTCTGTGGATAGAAACATTCTCCTCTCTACACAAAGTCCTATGGCAAGTCTAAACATAACCCTTTGGAGATTTGGGGGTTCTGTTTTCCTCCAGTGGTAAGATAAGTGAGGAGGAAGAGAGCCCTCAAAAGTCATGCAGAAAACTGTGATCAAGATTCTTAAAGGCTATCCAACTTGGATGTTCTATGAAATATCTAAGGAGTTTGTGAATGATCTTACCTAAGCCTTTTCTTAATTTTCTTTGGATAAAACTCTCCTTCCCCAGGCAGGCTTGGTGCACTTTCCTATTTTGTGCCTTTGCTCCTATGTGCCCTCTGTCTAGAATGACTTTGCATCCTCTGCCAGATGGAATGTGACGCCCATCCTCCAATGCTCAGTGCTAATAGGACCAAACCCTCTCTCCAGAGCCTTCTTTAGTTCTTCCTCTGAATTTCCTTAACATCTTTATTTATCTGATCTAATTATCTTTATATATTTGCAACATATTTAATAGCTATTTGTGTGCTTTAGACAGACTTTTGGAAAGTAGTGGGTATTATTTTTCTTTGCACCCTACATCTTAACCAGATAAATGTTTTACATGTAATAGGCTGTCAGTATACTCTTATACATGGTGAATACTAATTGAATATCACCTCTTTTTCATAGAAGAAATAGCTTTAAAAAATTGCATTTTGATTGCATATCTTTTTCCATTTCTAGTTACTCTTCTACTTCCTTTATAAAATAAAGGGCTAAAGATTCAGCCTCTTAAAAAAACAAATTAATAAGAGCAACTATAAACCAGCTGCTACACCTTTTAAGCTCCAGGAATTCAGTGTTATCTGATTTCCCAGGCATCTCTGAGTTGTTGAATGTTTGATTCCACATTAAATTCTGATTAACTAAATGATTATTCAGATTCCTGTTTCTCCCCTATTCTGCTTGGCCCTGAGATAGAAGATAGCAACAGAAAAAGCTGAAACTAAAGCTCTGGCCAAAGACTATATAGGGAAGGAGGTTGGGGTGGTGCATGGATAAAAAGGAGACTCTCACTTTGAATTATTTGCGCCTTCAATTATGAATCAAATTAAAATGACAAATCCCCTAATCAGACCTTTTCCTTAAGTAATCTGAATTTATCTATATTTTATTATTTTGTTTTCTGGTCACCAGTGTCTAAACCTGATGTAATTTATGACAATTGATATAATTTATCTTTCTGATATACTTCACTAGCCATTACATATGGTACCAGGTAACTTTTCTAAAAATAGTTTGTTCTTTCTTATGAGTTAGTCTAGGTCTCACAGTGAATTAATAGTGAGTCAAATAGTGAGTTAAGGATCAGCTTTGGAATCACGTTTTCTTTTCCTAACTCAGAGCTTTTACATTAAGTGTTAAGATCCAGATGCCATTAAATATCAAGTTACCTTTAAACACATAAATCATGATTCCACTAACAAATAATTCAACTCAAGTGGAATTTTTCCAGAAAACATCTCCTACCAAGAGATGAAAGTAATAAGACAAATGCAATAAAATTTTAAATAAAAGTAAAGAAAACAGTCTGGCAATTCATGAAGACTAAGAATAGAGTCACCAAATGACCCAGCAATTCTACTCCTACATACATGCCCAAGAGAGAAACAAACACACACACATCCAAACAAAAATCTGTAAATAAACATTCACAGCAGCATTATTCATAATAGCAAAAAAAAGGAAGCAACTCAGATGTTCATCAACTGATAATGGATAAACAAAATGTGGTATATCCATACAGTTGAATACTTACTATTCACTACAAAAAGGAATGAAGTGCTAATTTCAATACATACTTCAACATGAATGAATCTTGAAAATATTATATTAAAAAAGGACTTCAGTCACAAAAGATCAATATTGTCTGATTCCATTTATATTAAGTTGCCAGAATAAACAAATCTAGAGATTCAGAAAGCAGTTAGTGCTTGCCTATCAGTTGGTGGGGGCAGGGAGAGAGAAGTTGGGGAAAATGTGGAGTGACTGCTGATAAGTATAAGTTTCTTTGGGAGGTATTGAAAATGTTACAAAATTGGTTGTGGTGATGGTAGCCCAACTCTGTGAATATATTAAGCACCATTAAATTGTATGGTATATAAAGTATAACTCAATAAAGCTGTTATACTTTTTAAAGGTACGACTTGGGGGCCTAAAATCCAATTTACTCATTAATCATTCACCATTTTATTCATTCATGTATATTCTATTTCCAAGGTCATCCTTCCCTGACATTGCTGCCTCTCTACCTGCACCTCCATGTCTAGATTGACAAAATCTCGTTGCATGCCTCAATTTTCCTTCAGAGAACATAAGATGTTTATAAGTGCTCTGCCGACTTTATGCAAAGGCATCAGATCTGTTCCGGCCACCGACTGATCTGTAGTGCCCAGTGTGTTGTACATGGCATATGAGCATTGTTGCAACAACTGAAATATAAAACATTGCACACCAAGTAGGAAAACTTAAAACATACTAACATAGCATAGAGATACATGTAATTCTATGAAAGTACATACTGTACTAAGAAAAATAAAGAAAAGACAAGATTCATTGTCTTTCAGTTGAAATTTTAACCCCAAATCTTCATAGTTTGTTTAAACCAGGCCTCAAGTCAAAAGAGATCACAAATGGATTTCAGGGACACCATGATGTTTCTCATATTTAGTCAAAAATTTTGTGTGTATATACATTTTCCAAGAGACTTTATACAGATGGTCATATTTTTAAGTATTCATTAGTCTCAACTGGTCACTATGAGACCCTGATCAAAAAGCTTCCAAATGCTAGTGATATTCAAAACAGGAGTTGTTCACTTGTTGGATCTAATCCAACATCAATTCCTACTGATAATGACACTTAAATATTAATTGAATGTGACCTCATGTCACTATTTCTACTTACATTACTTTGTTTCAGGCATTTATGATTTCCTGCCTGGACCAATGTGATAGCAGCCAAAACTGCTCTTTTCACCAGCAGCAGAGAGCTGCTTAATATCCTTCAGCGAGTTCGTCCTTCACAGATGCTAGGCAGGCAGCCCTGGGGTGACTATAGTATGCATATCTGCAATCAGTATTGTTTTACTTTCTTTTCAGTTAGTGCATACAAAAGAGACGATCAGATCCCTATGAACAAAGGTTATGATTAATCATCTTTATACTCTTGTCTGGACCATTGTAGATGTTGAATAGTTATTTGTTTAATTGAATGACTATAACCCTCGATGCCTAATATGTGCTTTTCATATGGGAGAGACTTAATAACATTGAACAAATGAATAATATTTCTCTATGCTATGTATCCATGTAGATGTATATTTTATGTTTTCATTATTTAGGCTTTCTTCAAAGCCCTCGTAGGGGGGAAAAGGAAAAAACCTTGAGAACAGCAGGAGTTTACTTCTACATATGGTGCTTTAAGGAACTTGTGTGTCTTAAAACCAAAGCACATCCTATTAACAGAATAAATCCCCAATAAACACACAGTACAGAGTAGAAGAAATTTAACATAGTTCTGGAAGTAACTACCTTGAAACATCTTGTTCCAAGGAGATTTCAAGATTATTTTAGTACTCTATGTAAACATATAATAACGAATTTTGAAAGTTGTTTTATCAAGGACTTTTTGACTGTGTAGTACAGGGGTCCCCAACCCCTGGGCTGCTGCCTGTTAGGAGGCAGGCTGAAGCTGGCCTGAGCTCCACCTCCTGTCCCTGCCCCCCACCCCATCTTCCACGTAACTAGTTCCTGGGGCCAAAAAGGTTGGGGACTGCTAGTGTAGAATTAGCCCATTAGGTTTATTCCATTTCTCACTTTCTTAAAAATCCTTAATATATACTTAGTTACGACCTTATAAAGGTCTTGTATAACAAAACCACTGAAGCTCAAGCAGCTGCTCTATCGTGGTGCCACCAGCAGCATAAATGGCTTATTTTGCTTTTGCTTCTGGTCTCATGTTGGCTAATTACCAGAGATGCTTAGCTCAGATAGCTAGACTTATTGTATATCCTTTGGTAGACAATAAATTTTTGAAACAAGAGATACATGCTTAAATTTTAAAAAGTCCAATGGCATATAACTAAAGTATAGGAGTAAAAAGGCATTTATAAACTTAAAAGATCAAACCTATGTTAGATTACCAGTGTTCAATCTCCTTGCATTGCGTTGTACGCAATAAGCAGTTGTCAGCTCCAACATCCCAAACCACATTTTGCAAAAGGAACCTCCAGCATTCCATCATCCCTGGAAATGTGCTCATCCTGCTTTCCAGGTGGCCATTTGCTTCCTAGTAGCCTATGCTTCCTACTCAGTCATTAACCAGCTACGGGCCTCAGACAAATCTTTGAGGCTTAATTGTAATCATCTGTAAGGAATCTAATATCTTAACCTATATTTAATTATGGGGGCTGACGCAGATCAAGTGTTGAGGCTCTTTCTGTTTCCAAATTCTAGTAATAAAGAATTTACACAGCATTCTCAGGCTTAGTAAGCAAAGCCTAATTTTTCCAAGATAAAAATAAAATGGGAAAGTCAAAGAAAAGCACTGGTGACCATCAGGAAGCACTGAACATCTTCAAAATTCATGAAGTTCTAAAGTCTGTGCCCTTCTCTCCATCCCAACTGCCATTGCTTTAGTTATCCTAATGTCGTTAGGGGGAATAAATCACTATATTTCTGATTGATGTTCTTGAAAAAGATTAGCTTTATTCTTGTCCATGGTAAGTAAGCACTTGGGTATATTTCACTCACCTGCCATTTCTTAACTTCAGTACTTCCCAAGCCATCTAAACAACTCCTGAGCTTCTCACTCATAGCAGATAATCTTCCCTTGCATACATCATCATTAAAGTTAGATGAATCCTTCCCCCAAACATGGACCTATTAAGAGGGAGAATATTAAGAATAAGATAAAAAGAAAAGGTCTTTTGTGTATTCAGTACTTCAAGAAGTAATGTAGCCAAGTAATTTTGAGAGAATTGGGATATATTTACAAGTAAAATAGCTAAAAATGGCTACTTTTAGTAATTTGGATATATCTAATTATTAAAGCTGATATTGAGAGAAATTGTACCACTGCCCTCCAAGGGGACAATCACTTAAAACCTTTGTTCCCAGAACACTGGCTAGATGGATCTTGGGTCCAACTCAAAATGGAATTTCCTATATTCACAAAAACATGAAGAAAGATATTTTATATTATGGGGATCAGTGAATTTTCAATTCCAGATCCTGGGAAAGATAGCATTTCTAGGTACTATATATTAGAATCATGTAGCTGGGATAGGAAAAAGGAAAAGGGTTTTAGACCTAGCTTGAAAAAATGCTTTAAAAATTATGATTATGTATTATCTGTAAAAAAATAATGCATACTTATTTTAAAATTTCAAATAACATTCAGAAAGACTCTAGCTTTTTGTATTTAACAAAAGTGGCCATAAATTTCAAATGCTTGAGAAATAGCTATGTTTTCTAACACATAGACACTTTTTTTTTCAAAGAATCTTATGGTAAACCAATTGTTAAACAGGGGATTTTGAAAACTGGAACACAAGAGTACACATTCAAAAAGCAAAACAGAAGTACTTTTATTCATGTAGAGAAACAGGATTAATCCTGATTGGAATCTCAAATTAGAATATTCTAATTTCATATTAGACGTCTTATATTAAACTAACTTTCATAATTTGTTAAAATAAAATTCCCCACATAAAGAGACATTTACATGTTCTCCAGTGCTTGCCTGAGATTAAATTGGCCAAAGAAAGTTTCCACCACAACTGAAGGTAGAACTGAATTTGTTATAATCGCCGGCCCTGGAAATTCATAGAGTTCACATGCTGTCATTCCTCAGGAGACTCTGCAATTTTGTCTAACTTTGTTTTCCATACCTTCTGTCCACAGGGCAGACAAATTTTAATATTGACTACAGGATTATTGTAGTTTAGATTTTACACTGTTAAGCAGCTCTAATGTGACCTTAATTCAGTTAATTTTTAAAGCAATTACAACAAAGCCTTCCAACAAAATATCTTGGTGAGGAGATAAGGGGCAAGCTTAAAGTATAGGACACAATTAGCAGGAAGTAGGTATACACTAAAATATTTATAATATGGTCCTTAATTGGGTTAGGAATTTGTTTTTAAAGTCATTATGCTTGAATTTCTTTTGTGGAGTTCATGCATGCATTCTTGAAAGCTTCCTTAATCAGTAGGATTTCAGAATAGAATTAATTCTCAATTATTTGCACTAATGGAGAGAAAAAGAATAGAAAACAAAATACTAGCAAAAGTAGGTAACTTTATGTGCAAAGGAATTAGAAACTCCAATTAGATAAAAATGAACCTAAAGGCAAAAGCCAAAACTATAAAACTCTCAGAGGGAAACGCGGGTGTAAAGTATTATTAATGGTTCTGCTTTTAATAACAAAATGGAGCATGATTCTTTTAAGTTACAAAGTAAGTGAAGCTAATTTCTGCTTGGGTACTTTTGACATTATAACCTAATTATAGTTATATATCCCCCTTATGTTTGAAATAAAATATTTTGTTTGAAATAGAATGTTTCTGGATTAATTTTGGATAAACTTTAAAAGGAAAAGTTTACTTAGGCCATATATAATAAAATCAAGAAAACGCATCTGCTTTGAACTACAGATCCCTAAGTCAGCATGAGTGCTAGCTAATACTGAGATTTTTATTTGAGCCTCTTTGAAGAATCTAAGATAATATTTTGGCCTTTTTCCTCTACAGAATGACTTCATCATTGGCTCAAAAAGTAAGTGAAATAATGTTAATAATTCATGGAAGCTATTTTAATATAAATTTATTTGAGTTGGAGGACATTCCAGGTAAGTCCATTTTTTGTCTCTAAACGTGTAAGTGAAGTTTTATGACATAGCAGTAATATTATTAATGTTGTACTTGTTTTCATTTTATACTCTCAATTTCCTACTACAAAGTAAAATTTTGAAAATCAAATAGAAAAAAGAAAAAACAACTTTTAAAAAGGCAACATTTGAGAGTTACTTCAAAATGTATAATTAACTAGAACATTACTGAAATAATTATCCACCACTAAAATAAAATAAAAATTTGAGAAAGTCTATGTCATACCTCCAAACATAGAGAGTTAATTCTTTTATCTAACCAAAGAATGTCTAATAACTATCACATGAGTTTCTACATATCTGGGATCTTAAATGTTTTGTTCATTGTATCCCAGCACGAGGCTGGATATTCAATTAAAAAATGGGCTGAACGAATTGTAAGGTACAAATATTGTTGTTAATTAGTTGTAGTATTAATGATGATATATCATGTCAAGATCAAAATGATGTTTGTTATTAAAGGTGGCAAATTGGTATATGTTAGCTCTCCCACCAATGAGAATTGTGTCTGCTTTTACTTTGCACTGAGAGAAACATTTCTTTCTAAAACACAGAATTTTTCTTACTAAAGTGTGTATGTTGTTATCTCATTAGATAAAATGTACTTTCTTTCCATCTACGACATTTATATATTATTGGATATATAAATGGACATTTATATATTATTGGATACATGCAGCTTTGATTATAATGGGGAAAAACAGATTATCACACAAGCAAACAAACATTTAATAAGGATAAAAAGAAGGAGAACGTCTGTATCCCCTTTCAGCATAAATACCACTAAAACTCATATTAATACCAATTCCTTTCAAAGTTCTTGCTCAATGGCTTAGCAATTAGCTCCTGTGGCTGGTGGGAGCCTCTGACCTGCTGGTAAGGAACCTGTTTCAGAAGGGTGCTTACATTCTGTCCATCCCTACTGTTAGAAAAGAAAACTTTTTAAACCAAAATACTTTAGAATTCAGTCAAACACATTCATGACAATTTTAAAAACTGTCATTAAATTTGCCTACCTAACTAGCACACAAACAAAAATAATTTGACAGACAGGGATAGACATGGATATTTAATGGGACTATTAAATAGCAGCCTGTCTTTGAGAAGATGAGTTGAAAATAACGTTTTGTCAAGCTTTAGAGTTGGGTGAAATAAAACTAAGTTTTTCTACTTAAATTGGCCATAAATGTCCCCACATACCTTACTGTACCTTCACTAGCATCATGCATAAACCAGACTCAAATTGACAAAGAAGGACACGTTTTTCAGAAGGGAATACAGAGAAAAGCAGGAGGCTGGGAGTCACTGACACCAGTGAGGAGAGATCTTTAAGAAAATGTGACTTCCACAGTGCTAGTGGCTGTGGTGATGACAGAGAAATACCCAAAAAATGCTCTTTTGGCTGAGTGACATGGAGATTATTGATAGCCAAGGTAAAGCATAGTTATCAGTGTAGCGTGAGGATTAATGGAAGCCAGATTACCGAATTAAAGAGTAAGTGAGAGATGAGGCATTGGGAAAAACAAGAATTAAAAATGACTTGTGAACTTTTGATAATGAAAAGTAGTAGACTGATAGGAATGTAATTGTGTTCCCAAATTCCTTTGACTCTTCTCCATTGACAGTGGGAAAATATGTCTCCTCCTTGGAATTGTTTTCACTCTTTGAATGCTTGACACACATACATACATACATCCATCATCCATCCATACATACATACGTAAATGAAGGACTGTTGTTCATTTTCAGAACTGAGACTTAAGAAAATGGCAGCTTACACTTGTTTTTTGAAATATAGGCACCATTCTGTGGAGAAGTCAACACTGAAAAGAACCAACAGACAACACTGGTTTTCCAGCCACGTGGGGAGCAACCTTGAAAGTGAATCTACCAGCTCCATTTGAGCTCCCCTCGCCGAAGCTGCATTGATGAGACATGAACTGTCCTCACTGAGCTCTGCCCTCGTTTTCGACCTGAGAACAAAATCAATGATTGCTGATGTTTGAGCCATTACATTTTGGGGTGAACTGTTTTGAAGCGATCGATAAGGGACGCAGCTGTCGGTTCTGGAATTGACATGCCGGTGCAGCGAAAACCTAAACATCTGGGCCACTGACCTGAGACTTGGACCGCTGTCAGAGCTGGAAGGGCCGTGTTTGCGGACGCCTAGAAAACTCAAGGAGGGTGTTATTCAAAGCCTCAAGGGATGAGGAGAATGTTAGTGCAGTCTAAAAGGCTTCATAGTGCTGTTGGTGAGGGTTTAAATAAATATCATAGACAGCTGGTAGAAAAGGGACGCATACAGCGGCAAAAGTTTGGTAACACTGTCACCTTCAGAAATGTGGAAATAGGAACACACCTACTGAATTCAATGATCTAGCTAGAGAGATTTTCCAAGCAAAATGTTGAAGGTCCTGCCTGGCTCCCTCTAGCTGTTTATGATAAGATGAAAGAGGAGAAAGATTAGCTAAAAAAGGGAACTACTGAGTTTCTGGCAAAATTTACAGGAAATATAAATGATTCAGGATCTGCTAGGCTCAAAAATAAAAGTTTCTTATTCCCAGACTCTCTAGATGACAAAATATTCTGAAATTAAAATATGTCTTTCACATAAAGAGTCCAATCTGTGGTGGGCCACAGAGACCCTTTGTTAAGACGTGATAGTGATTTAAGACAATGCCTTATGGAGTCTCTCGGACAAAAGACTTTCTATGGATGTTAAAGGCATGTCTCACAGATCCTATTAAGCAATAGGGCTTCTAAGAAAATTAAGGACATGGCTCCTTAGTAATCCACAGTAGAGCAGGGCTTGTCTCAAATAGAATTTTAGTTGTAGTTTTATTTTAATCCCAAGAAGATTTAAACTAAATTAAAATAGGTTTAAAGATCATTGTTCCAGAAGAAGTGTTGCCAGCTTGAACAGAGATAGTGCACAATGATACGGGGCTCTCAGACCCCCCAACCTACGGCCTTCTTAGGTCAAGAAACAGATGAGAAGGCGACTCAGTTGCAAACTCTGTTTTCCTGTGGAAAAAAAAGAGTGATTCAAAAGACAAGGCCGAGAGGCTGGAGGGGACAACTGAGAGCCGCAGAGAAGCATTCATAGGGAGCAGGACTGGGATCCATTCAAGGAACTGGCAACACGTGCCAGGACAGCTTAAAGAGCTGCTATGCACCCGCCAACGATGCGTCCATTTTCACCGTTCTTGAATGCGAATGTCTACTGCGGCTATCCTGTGTGCGTTCCACCACTGTTTATTGGGTGTATGGACAGTAAGGAAAATACCATGTCTCTATAGTTCTCAGGTCTTCAGTTTGAGAGGCGCTATGCCCAAAGCTCCGCATTTCACACCTGGACCTAATATCCATGGCAGGAGCCTGAACTCAAGCCTGAGCCCGATCCTATCATAGAATGAGACTTTGGGCCATGGAGGGGTATCAGGAGGATGTGAATCTATTTGTCATGTGGGACAACTAAAAATTGATTTGTGGCCATAGGGGGACTGTGGCTTAAACCTTAAGGAACTGGCTTCTCTTCCTATCTCTTAGAATGCTCACCCTTGGAATCCCCACCATGTCATGAAGAAGCTGAAGCAGCACATGGAGAAACCCAGGAGGAAAAGAAGTCCCTGAAGGCCCTCTCCTATAAGAGCCTCAAATACATCTTTCCCTCTCCCTTACCGCATGCAACTCACCCAAGAGTTGTTCATATACTATCATAAAGGTTGGTTTTAATTTTATCACACACACATACAAAAACGTGTATAATGTACATGTATAGTCACTATGCATGGACCCCTCGGCTTTAGAAATAGAACGTTAGCAATACAGAAGGTCCAAATAGCTCCCCACAATGCATTCTACTTCCTCATTCCAAGGGCCACTAATATCCTGAAGTTTATGTTTAAAAATTACCTTCTTTTCACTGAAGTTTTAATATTCATGTGTGTATCCTTAAATGATATACATTTAATTTTTTATTTTATACTTTAATAAGTGTAATAATATATTATGTACCCTCTATAACATGTTTTCTTCAAATAATTTAAGATCTTTCAATGTTGCTCTGTGTGGCTGTATTTTATTTGTATTATAATTTATAACACAAATTTTTTATCCTGTTAATATTTATTCCTGATTTAGACCCCCAATAGATCAGATTCATGGTTGCCAAAGGCAACTAGTTTTTGTCTTACATTTTTATTCACATTTGTCATCTTATGCTGATCTAAAGTACTTGTGTTAATGTACTGAATATACTGTGCTTTCTCTTAGTGTCTTTTTTGTTTTGTTTAAGAAATCTTGCACCGCTCCAAAAATATAAAGAAATTCCTCTCAACCTTCTTTTAAAACTTTTATAGATTAGCTTTTTATATTATGGCCTTAGTGCACCTGGAATCCATTTTTATATGGTGAGATGTAACAATCAAAATTAATTTTTTCCAATAGGCATAATCAATGTTCCATCATCTTTTATATAGTACTCCACACTTTCCATGTGGATGCTCAGTCCACCCTCATTCAACAATATTTATGCCAACTTCACTACAAATTAAACTTCCACAGTCACATGAATATGTTCCTGGATTCTCTATTTTGTTTCATTGTTCAGTTGACTAACTGATATCAAACACTCTTAATTAGCATCATATATTAATATTTTATCTTGATATTTCATAGGGAAAGCCCAATCCCCACCTCCATCTTATTCCCCCTCCAGACATGTCTTCTTGTTATTTATCCATTATTCTTCTACATAACTTTGGAAAATCTTATTCACAAATGTAAAATGATCTTTCTGAAATTTTGATTAAAAGTTGATTTACACATAATTATTTTTGGTGGCTTTTATGTACTCCTATCTATATAAATACCATATCTCTTGATTTTAGTTAAGTATTCTGTATTGTCTTTTAATAATGTTTAATAGTATTCTCCAAAAACAACTTATCCATCTATTATAAAAGTATTTTATGTCTTTATTGATCATGTAAATGTTATGTTTTTACAATAAAATTCCAACTGAAGAATAAAATAAATACATAAAAGTTCACAATAAAAAATGTAAAACTCAATAAATGATGATGTTGGGAACAAAAAGATACAAAAATAGAACAGAAGACTCCTGAAGGATGCTTTCCCTCTCAACACTTTCCTTCTCAGAAGTACTTATCCTGTCTAATTCATAAGAAGTTTAATTTTAAAAACTTTATTTAAACAGAATCATACAATATATGACTGGCCTCTTTGGCTCAACATTGTATTTGCGAATCCCATCAATGCAAAGTTAGCTTATTCATTTTCATTGCCTTATGATGTTACATTGTAGTAATATTCTGCAATTTACTTTTCTAATGTTGATATATAGTTTTAAATTTGGGGCCATTAGTAATAGTATGGTTATGAACAATTTTTTGTATACCTGTTGGTGCACATACATTTCTGCTGGTTTATACCTGTTACATCTACAAATTTACTTTACCTTATCTAAAACTAGTAAGTTAGTGTATGACTGTTTCATGGATGCTAGCAGAAGACAAAGGAATGTACTTCTCCTGGCACAGCAAGCACTGTGAACACCAACACATTTGCACCAGTTTCCCTTCCTGCCACCCCGCCAGGTGTTGTAGGGGTGAAGCAGATAACTAAGATGCGTGCCTGTGCGCATGAGTACAATGTTAAATAAAAGTGGTAAGAAAAAGCATCATTTTCCTTTTTTGGATCAAGCAGTGAGCTTTCACAATTTTATCATTAAATATAATGTTGACTCTATGTCATTATTATTTTTATTACTGTTACTATAATAAGAGAATATATTTAAGGAGAATATAACTATAATTTTAACTATAATTAAAGACAATATAACACATAGATTTTAAGTGTAAGATTGACGACTTTTGATAAATGCATACAGACCACAGAAAGTCCCTGTGTTAGCCCCAATTCTAAGCCCCCAAGTTCCCAAGTCTCTAGGATACATACCCTACATAAGTCCCTCGCTCTCAAATGCAGCCAAGATCTGTTAATATGAGAATATCACTCCCTTGATTACACTGTTATATAGCAAGAGACTTTGTGGATATAGTTAATGTTGCTAATCAGTTGAATTCCATCAAAAGGGAGATTATCCTGGTTGAGTCTGCCCTACTCAGGTAGCCACACTATAGACGAAAGAAGAAGCATACTCTCTTCTGATCCATGATAACAGTCAGGTATGACAGGAACGGACTATGGAGGGGCCACATGACTCAGACCTGGGGTTGACCTTCAGGCATTTGATTGACTTCTGGCTGAAAGTCAGTAACACACAGGGACCTTAGTTCTAAAGGTGCAAAGAACTGAATTCTTCCAGCAATCACGGGAATTTGGAAGAGGACTCTGGACTTCAGATGAGAGCTCAGCCCCACCCTGCAACCAACCTTTTACAACCCAGAGCAGAGAACTCAGTCATGCCGTGCCCAGACCAGTGACCTCCAAAGACTGTGAGATAACACTAGATAACTGTGAGGATGATGTATAAGCCACTGAGTTCATTGTAACTTGTCATGTAGTAAGAAAACACTGCTACATTCCTTTATGACTTTTTCCAATTAATTCCTTCATCCTGGAATCTGTTCTGATTTCAACCACCATATCTTAGTTTTGCCTTTCCTAGAATTTCATAAAAATAATAACAAAAAATATATATAAATGAAATACTTTGACATCTTATAATAATATTTTCATGTGAATCAGTAATTCTCTTATTGCTAAGTATTTTATTATATGAATATATCGCAATTTGATTATTTATCTACCTGATTTTAGATATCTGGGTTGTTCTCAGATTGGGGATATTATAAATAAAACTGCTATTTTGAACATTCTTGTTCACAAATATTTTGCAGACAGATGTTTCATTTCTTTGAAGTAAGCACCTGGAGTAGAATTGTTGAGTCATAGGTCAGGTAGTTGTGTACAAGATATTGCCAAATTGTTTTCCAAAGTATTGTATCATTTATCACTACCAACAGAAGTGCCTGACCGTGCCAATTCTTCTACATCTTGCCAACACTTATTATTTCCAGTCTTTTTAATAGACTCTGTAGTAAGACTGCCAAAATTTTAATAATGTCATTGATGCTTAGAATATGACCTTGAGCAAGTTATTGTCTATGCCTCAGTCTTATTTGTAAATTGATAATATTATTAGCACCTGATCCATAGGGTTGTTATGATGACTAAGTGAGTTTATGTATGTAAAGTTCTTAGCATTGTGCTTGACATCTAACATTATATACATTAAAATTATTGTTATTAAGATTTTTTACATTTGTATTCATAAAAAATTGCTTGCTCTATAATTTTTCTTCCTTGTATTTACCTTTTAGAGTTTCTGCTGACTTAATAAATAAGCAGAAGTGTATGTTCTTACCTTTTCCTATTCTCTAGTAAATTTCATAAAATACTAGAGCTATCAGAACCTTAAATATTTTGTAAAACTTAGCCATAAAACTGTGATACTGTTATTTTATTTTTAGAAGATTTGAATTCCTAATTCTATTTTTTAATTGTTATGTGAAAAATTTTTCCTTTGGTATAATATTGGTAAATCATATTTCTCCAGAAATTTATTAATTTCATCTAATTATTCATATTTTGGCCAGTTTTTTAAATGACTGTTTAAGTTCTTGTTGCACCTCTATGTATGGACTTCATTATCTCCTAGTATCATTTGTGCTTCCGGCTGGGCACCCAAGCGTGCAGCCCTTTGGGCCCCAGTCTTTTGTAGGGGAGTTCTGTAGGCTCCACATTTTCGTCTGGCTCTAGGCTGCATGCTGTGTCTCTCACACGTGCTATAGCCATTGAAACTAAAACTCACGGTGTCTAGGATTTGGTAGGTGTTGTCAGCGTGGCTTCGGCACTGATTCACCTCTCAGAGTTCTTGCTTTCACTTCAGGTTTTGGCCCCTGTTGATTTCCTCCTTTAAAAAAGAATGTTTTGGCCACCTCAGTTTCTTATTAAAATTTGACCTTAACTTTTTGCCTAATTTTGTCCACATTATTATGTTTTTCAATAGGCTCTTTCAGAGTATCCAGTCTGCCATATTACTAGGAATAGAAAGCAGTTATACTTTCTTAATAATTATAGAACCTGTCCCTTTCCTCTGTTTCACCAACAGGCTCTGAAGGTTAGTCCCTCATTATTTCCCACCTGGACTCTTAATTCACTCTCCCACAAAATATGGCTATATCAAATTATTATGAAGGTATCTTTAAGTTTGGTATAAAATCCAAATTTCTTGGAGAAAACAGAGGAGTGACGGTCAAATAGTACACGACTAAAACTGAATAAGGTGTGATAAGAAAATAGAGTCTATTCGAGAATGGGTTAATCAATACACCAGGCAGCATTTAAAGTCATGAATTAACCTTATTTTACTTTTTAGTTTAAAAACATAGATTTCTATTTTGCATTTGAGAAAAAAAAAAACAAATTTCCCAAGTTTATCACTTGTATTTCAAAGCACATCAAGTTATTTGCTTAATTGAAAAGAATCTTTGACAGCAAGTTTCAAGTACTTACAAATGCATAAGCTTTCTTGTCCATGAATAGAATGAACAGAGAGGATGGATACATGCCTTATTATGGAAGTCTTTCTGAATGATAATTCTATTGCAGATGGATAATGATATGTTGCCTCTCTTTGCCATTACTGAGCATTAGATTGTTATTAACACTCTCTTTGATTTTCTATTACCTACAAAGTATAAACTGGAAGAGAAGTAGGTTCTCCTTTTCATAGTGAATTTTTAAAGCTTATTTTTATCAGTGTCTAACATACCATGATTTTAAAACCATGTGATCAGTTCTGCCACTCAATTAACTTAATACTAAATTTAAAACCTACAATCTTTAATGATAAGTACAAGTTCAAGGAAATAATGAAGCAGATAATACACTATATTATTTTTCATTTTTCTGTACAGTGTGCAAGACACACACACACATCCTTATCAGTGATCCAATTTAAAAAGTTCCTGGCACTTTATGCTCTTAGGCAGAAGGGAAAGGTTTTTGTTGATGATATATTAATGCATCTAATATATTGGCAAAATTTCATTTAACAAAATCTTTAGATAGTGAAAAGCAAATTTCATGAAGGATATTACCATGGTTATAAACAGATGAAGAAACACAGCTGCTAAAGTAACAGTGTTGATGTAGATGTTTCAGAGAAACAATATGCAGTCAGTACTTCCTTGCCAAAAGGCCTGGAATGAATGGTATATACATAGATATGTAGGCACTAAACCTGCAGATGAAAACTATTTTCAAAGTAAGGGCTATGCTAAGGTTAAATGGCTGACTTCCTATAACCCCCTCTTTAGTTTATGTGCGTTTGCCCCTTTGCTTGTACTTGCCTTACAATTAGCTTACAGTCTAATGTGGGCCAGTCTATCGCTAAATATCAGGGCCTTACTAATTTTGTTGTCTTCCTAATAATTGTTCCCTGTGTCACTGTCATCCAATGAAATAGAAACCTTACATCACTGTCCACTTCTAAACCAGTGCTGTCCACTAGAAATGTAAGACAGGCCAAAGGTGCAAGCCATATATGTAATTTAAAAATAGTTCTAGTACATGTTAAGAAGAAAAAAGAAGTTAGTTTTAATAATGTAGATTATTTAATCAAATGCCCCCAACATTATCATTTAAAATATAATCAATTTTTAAAATATGAATCAGATGTTTTACATCCTTTTTTCATACTAAGCCTCCAAAATCCTGGGTGCATTTTAGACTTCCAGAACATTTCAGTTTGGACTAGCCACATTGCAAGTGCTCAGTAGCCACACAAGGCTAGTGTAGTTCTAGACAAAAATCATTTTTAAGAAGTGCAAAGCAGGCATTATAAACTTGACTTGGCTTTCTCCAGTCTCTCTCTGTGCTTAATGGAAGGTTGAGAATACACCTAACTTTCATTTTTAATCTCAGAAGTTGAAATAACCATCAGTTTATTATAAATATTTATTCCTTGCTGATTATGTGCTTTATAATGCGCTTGGTCCTAGGGACAGTGTCACAAACAGTCCCCATCCTTATGGAGCTTACGTTATCATAAGAAGGATAGACAAACCTTTGCTGAGTGTGTGTGTTGTGCTAGAAACTCTTCTAAGTGTTCTCTCTATATTATGTCTGCCATGTGTTGGGTAGGTACTATTATTGTCTCCAATTTGCACATGAGAAAACTGTGGTGAATTAGCTCCTGAAGCCCTGTCTCCAGAGCCCCAAACTTAAGTTACTGACTCTCACCTAGAGAGTACTATCACCTTGGCACCACAGTGAAACCTCTTGGGGAGCTTCTAAAAGTTAGCAAGGCCTGGGAATTTTCCTCAGAAATTCTGATTTAATTGGTTTGGGTTTCTTAAGAAGCCATGCAGGTGGTTCTAGTTTCTGCCTGGATTGTCTTAGGAAAAATAAAGGGATTTTACCCCGTGGTCACGGGAAATGCCAGTCACCATGGGTAGAAATTCCTTTCTAACTTTTGCTCATCATAGAATAAGCTTTGGTTTAGTCTGTGACACCAAGTCTCAAGATTTTTGCCCAATTTCCTTTTATCATCTTCTGCTCACATCAGAGACCAAAAATCACTTAGCTCTTTCTAAACTTTCTATTGAGTCTAGAGTTTGCCTTTAAACTCCTACCCCAAGACACAGGATGAAGGTTTCATTTCTAACAATATCCAGGAGTTGCTGATGCTCTTTGGGCAGGACCTGTACTTTGAGGACTACCCTGAGAACTACCACTCTATGGAAAGCTGGACTGGATTCCTCCAGTTGCCTGTAACTGAATCTGCCACTTCCCACATACAGCCTAGGGCTTGCTCCACCCTAGTGAATATGTCCACTTAATTCCCAGCATCTTCCAGTCCACCCTGTCTTCCTGTACTTTATATTGCTGTATACAGCTCTTTGATGAGACATACTTACGCCCTTACAAATGTATCACAGCCTGAAATTTTCAGCACCTGAATCAATGATGCTATTACAGATTTCCAGAAAAACCTCACTCATCTATGAGCACTGCAGGTGAAGCATGTTCACATAGGAACTTCTGTTGACCTAGAAATGTTGTGGTGCATTATGGAGAACTCAAGGTATGATGTTGCTATGTATATATTCAGGATGGCATGTTCGATTATGAGATCAACAGAGGATGAATGGGCAGAAATAATTTATGGAGGGAGGGATGTATCTATTTACAAAAAGGAAATATGAAAATAGATCTTCTTAGGCCGTCTTCATAGTATACTGCTGATGCTTGTTGGCACACTCAAGGAACAATGTGTACACATAATGATGTATCTGCTTCAAATAAACCATGACCATGATCTTCTTGGGTTAATCACTTTCTACTTTGTCTTACTTGGTCATCTTAGGAACTACATATAGATGGCTTTTGATGTTCTATAACTGATATCCTCAGTTTGGCCTCCCCTTCTTCATACTCTGTGCTTCTCTCATTCAACAACCATTGCATCCCTCGACCCTTTCATCTTCTATGACATATATTAGAAATGTTGGCTAAAGTCTTGAATTGTCATCTTCTCTTCCCAGTAGAGATGACATCATTCTGGGACATTATCCTGATCAGGAAGAGGTAAGCATAAGGCCCTAAGGAGGGCTTTCCTTCGCAAATGAAAAGGCAAAACTTCACAAGAAGACTTTCAGCCTGTGTCCTTTGTCCTTTGTCCATCCTCCTTCTCTACAGGGAGGCACAAATATGGTGTCTCATAAGTTCAACAGCCATCTTGCAACCAAAAAGATAAAAGGAAGTTGGAAGGAACCCAGGTTTCTGATAAAATGTTTGAGCAATCACTCAATCAAAGCCAAAAGACCAGAAGCGATACCAGTCTGAAATGCCTACAATAGAATCTTCTGTTACATGAGAGAGATAATATCCAATTTCATTAATTGCATTGTTCATCAACTGTTTCGTAAAATCCAAATTCAATCCTACTTGATACATCTATTAAATGCTTAACTACCCTTCAAACTATTAAACTACTACTTCTTTAAATATTGGCTTATTAATGATGACTTTGAGCCCTCACCTGCTGATATCGCCAGCCATTCTCTGCCACTGGGGTAAACAGCCAGACCCCTCATTAGGCCACAGGAATTTACACATGTAGGAGCTGAGGGAGATTAGGTGTTTCCCCACCTCTCATGGCCCCAACCATCAACATCTGCAACGTGAAGAAGTGGCCTCGGAAGCTCAGGAATACCGGATGTCTATAGTTTGCTTGCTCGTGATACAATATATTCTTTTAGCCAATTTAACCTTCTCTTTCTCCTCCCCTATATGTTGTCCCTGTCTTTGGTGTGTGGAGCAAGGGCCTGCTGCCTTTCCAGCAGGTAGCTACAGGTGGGTGTTTAATACAGTTACCTGTGCACATTGGTGGAAGTTGTTCCTTGATTTCTATGTAAAAACAAAAAACAAACAAAAAAAACAACAAACCCCCCCCACTTCAAACTGTGCCCTTAGTTCACAAACTAACATGGTTAGCTCAGAGTTTTGCTTGAGCACTGCCCAGTGCCCTGCTCCACCCTTCCAGAGGACTCTGGGCAAAGGTGACAGTCATTAAGAGGAGGTGACCAGAATGAAAAGAAGATAATACCACCTCTTGTCCTATAGTTCCATGCAAGCCATTTGCTGGTTGTCCTTCTTGAGTCACAAAGGAACAAATATTGCCCCTGGCCACTAACTCTGCAGAAACTAGATCTTTTTAAACTTATCAGCAGAACACAAGTAAATACATACATGGAAGCATATAAACTTGCTTGTTATTGAAAATCAAGAAGAGCTTAAACCTTTAACGTCTCTGTAGTAGAGACGTTAAAGGTTTGAGTAGTTTGTGATTAGCTTCACATAAGCTTGCCAAGGTGAAGAACATTTTTCTTACCTACTTTTTTCCTAGCTGCGTTATGATTAGCAACACAACAGTCATACAACCACATCTGTGGTCTCCTACCAGCTAAAGTGTCACTACAGCAGAATTTGCATTAAGTGAAAAGTGACTATTAAAATGCATTTTAGTTTATGGTGGTTGGGCCTCTTGCAGTCCCACAAACTGAGCGGTTCTGAAATTTCTAATGACTTACTCTTCTCATAATTTTGTTACTGCATTTTACCATTCTGAACTTTAAAAATACAAATTAATTTTAGCTTTCTCATCATTCACTCTTAACAAAAAGAAATACTCATCTTTTTTCTATAAATGATGAGTATTACGAAATTACCTAGGCACAAACATAGTTCCAATGATTATCCAGGCCATACACAAAAACATTCCAGTGGAAGCAAATCACTTTTGGTGGCATTCTTTACACTTTCAGGGTTTTTAAATTCTTTCTTGAATTTACTGGAGTGACATTGGTTAATACAATTATGTAGGTTTCAGGTCTACAATTCTATAATACATCATCTGTATATAGCATTGTGTGTTACATTTTTAATTCCTCGCATTATTCCTATAACTTCAATGGTTTCATTGTAAGTCAAAAGTAAGGCCTTGGCAGCAAAGTGCCTTGAATGATGAACAAAGCAGATTAATTAGAGGCATTCTAACTTAAGTTATGAATTCTTATAAGTCTCATAATGCAAGAAGAAAAATGACATTGTTTTTATACTCCCAAATGAATGAGCCAGACTCAGAAAAAATATCGATTATGATATGATGTATCTATAAGTGCAGTGGGGTTTTTTTGAAGATTGCTACCACGGCATTTTAATGTAATGTTCTCTTCTCCCTCTTTCTTCTTATAGTGTGATCTCCTGTCTTCCAGTCCACCTTGACCTGTGTTGGACAAGAAGAGGATTATTTTGTGATTACAGTGATCTATAGTTGCCTTTCAATGGTCAGTGTGGACATTTTCCACTTCCCAGGTTGCCTCTGGCACTTTCTGAGCTAGCTGCTCCCACTACGCAGCACGCTCCCAGATAAAGTCCCTGCCATCAGTTGCTATGTGGGCAGAAAATGCAAACTAATTTTAACCTTAGCTTAACCAAAGCATTCTTGGAATCTTAAAACCACAGAAAAGAAAGGACACAGAGAGAAAGACAAATAGAAATGATGTTTGAGGAAGTATAGGGCTCTTTGGTATCGGAGGTTATTCTCATTTCTGATTCTCTGAATGAACACCAATAATGGAGAACAGAGTAGCTTTGTACCCTATAGCTTTGTATATTTATTATTCTGAAGCACATGTCAGACAGACAATATTTATCTGGGTCAGTGAGCTCAGTTGGTGTGGAGCTAATAAGGCCAAAAGCATGCGCTCTTTCCCCATAGAAACCAGGAAAATTGACTCAGATTGAAAAACAAACCTATTCTACATTCACCACTTGTACCCCTAAACCTGGCCAGACATCTCGCAAATGCATGCTGTGGGTAACAAGTGGGGTAACAGAGAGGGTGATACCTCGGAGTAAGCCCAAACTAAGTGTTCCAGAGTTGACTCAAAGCTGCGGTCCTTCAGGAAGCAAACCAGGATTGAGGTTGATTAGCAGAGTTGGAATT
Source organism: Desmodus rotundus (assembly GCF_022682495.2). Taxonomy (NCBI): domain Eukaryota; kingdom Metazoa; phylum Chordata; class Mammalia; order Chiroptera; family Phyllostomidae; genus Desmodus; species Desmodus rotundus. The sequence continues at coordinate 17,585,662 of NC_071395.1, forward strand.
CACCTGTTACATAAAAGAGGCATAGAGATGCACACCACTGCCACTTGTTATACAAATTGTTTCCACTGTTTTTAGGGTTCATCTCTTATATGAGACTCTGCCTCTGGGCCGCACAGGGAGACATTGTACAGAAATACCATCTACTTTGGCTTCAGAGACCTGAGAGCAAATCCTGCCTGCATCACTTACTTCTTGCATGGCCTTGGACAAAGTACTTACACTGTCTAAATTGTTTCCTCATATGCAACAGAGCTATTGGGGAATTAAGTGAATTAACGTGTGTAAAGCTATTAATTTAATGCTTGGGACACAGTAAACCCTCCACTAATGGTGATTTGTGTTGTTATTATTACACCGTGTGATAACATATGAAAGATGACTGGTGTAGTGTCAGGTTCATAACAGGAAATCAATAAAGATTAGTTCCCTGTTTGGTCAGTTTCTGTTATTTTCTGTAGGTGTCTCCCTTTCCTCATGGTGTTCCTCATTTCTTTTATCTTTCCAGAGCTTTCCTACTCCATGACATCACAGAACAGGTGAAGAATCCCTGTGTTGGTGACCCAGTGTGCTGTATCCTACATCATTTCATTCCTGCACTGGCCATGTCTCAAGGACATCTTTTTTGGAGCAGCCATCTTGTTATTTAACCTTCTCTAGAGCATGTTCATTGGAAAATTTATTTCTCCATCCACAGAAAATGTATGTTAGTGGTGCTGTTTAGAAAGCCAGATGTAAGGAACACATTTAGAAGGGATGGGCCATTTTATTTCCAGAAGGTCAAAAACTTGCCTCTCTACAAACCTTTTTATTTGTCCAAAAGCTGGATTCTATATTGGTGCCACATTTGACTTCCCGGAGTTAATTTTTCCCCTCTAAATGAAATTGAGAGGACACTTAATGAAAATAAATTGGTGGGCATGGAAGAAATTTATAATGAAACTTAAGTCTAGTCTCATAATATTATGTTTCCCAAAGTTTAGTGTTTGAGTAGGGACTCTGGTGCTGTTTCCACATTCAGTGATCTCAGTGAAAGAAGTAACTGCACTTGATTTTTCCGTGTGTATTTGGGGCAGTGCATTGGTTCACCTTGTAAGATATTAGAGAAGGAAAATCTCATTTGCCTCCCTTTGATTTTGTGAAATAAAGAGTGTCAGAGATCATTTCAATTCAGCCATGGGAAAAATTTCATCTTAATATTCAAGAAAATACATCTGTAGGTACAGTCAAATGCCTTCAAAAGAAATCCCATCATAGCAGCCCATAATTTAAGGAACTTTGCCCAGTTTTTCTTTGTTTACTCCCAGCCAGTTCTGAGGCCACATAAATCCTCTCTTTTTTTCCTTTTTAAAAAAAATGCTATAATCAGGTTTAATGTATTCCACTATTAATACAATTACTGATCTCAGTTTGTCCCCAACTGTGATTTTTCTATGCATTCTGAATTTTGAGGACCTACTTATGCCCTTGTAAATAGAGGTATATGACCTTCAGTTGTATTTTGGGTTAGTGTTGAAAACTATTGGTAGGAGTCACAAAGAGACAAGGATCTCTGTGTGGAAGGCCTACTCAAATGAACAAAGATTAATAAACTGCAATCTTCTATAGAGGAATCCCTGCAGAAATACATATTTCCCTGAACCCACCCTTGGATGTATGGTCTGGTTTACAATAGATTATTCTTCACTTGTACTTTTATAATGTTGTCCTCCAACACAAGCACAACTCTCCAGGATTGTTTTCTCTGTTACATCCAAAGGACTCTTCTGAAAAGGGATGGTTAGGACATTGGGAGGAGGCCGTATTTAGTGTAGGCCGTGAGGATGATGGTCAGTCTACACCTTGGGAAGCCATGCTCCAATATTTTCTCACCACTCTACGAAAAGGGTGGTAGACACAAGGTCAAGTTTATCCATTCATTAAGCTAACCCATATTGGGCACTTATTGATGATTAAACTCTCAAGATATAAAGGTGAAGAAGACATTGTCCCTGCTTACTATCTAATAGAGACAGACAGAGAAATACAAAAACAAATCATAATACAAGAGATTAATTTATGGATAATTGGCATATTTTAATACTTCATTTCCTACTGACAATATATGTGCTCTTCAATACTGTTAAAATATAAACCCTTTGGGGTGGAGCTAGCATCATACATCTCCTAAGTCTCAGCATATTCTCTATCCATATTAGTTTCCCCGACCTATTTTCTGTTTTTAATTTCCTGTCCTTCCCCTTGGCCCCAGCCCCTTAATCAATCAGTTTCATCTATTTTCCTTTAGATAAGCTACAAGGGAAGAGTTATAAGTTTCAGTGTGTCTGCCAGCTCCCACCCAGGTCACTGACCAAATATACTAAGACCTAAACATCCCTCAGCATTGTTGTAGGTTGAATCTACAATAAAATTGTGCACTGGCATATACTTAAATCACAGGCACATGTGGGATACCTTTTGTTGAGATATTCCCTGAATCAAGGACTCAAATTTCAAAACCAAATATTCTTATAAGGAGAGTCATTTATAATGTATTTATTCATTAATTCAAACTGCCTTCACAACTCTTTCAAAAATTCAGAGGACCCAGAATACCAAGTATATTCCTTAAAAGGGTATATTTTAACCTAATTATAAAATGTAAAGGATCTCAATTAGTCAAACTAAACTTGTGAATATTCATAAAGCTTTACATGTCTTTTCTCCCATGGAACATTAGGACCTGACGAGTCATTTTCTCTCGCCTTTCTTTATAGCAAATGAACTCACTAACAGTGATTACAATGATCAGAAGTGAAATGTTTAACAGAGCTGACATTTCGGTGCTCATAATTGGGTTTGAAAGTTACCATGGTACTGAGGTGAACAGAAATGACTGGAGTCATTTCCTCTTGTTCTAGTGGGCTCAATGCCATGGGTAATGGTTATCACCAGAGGGAGGTTAAGAAGTCCATAACGTTTAAAGCAGGATCCAGGAGAAATCTTGCAGAGGGCCATCAACTTTCAAATTCATAGACTTGAAGCATTCTGATTCAAGTGTGCTCTGTGTAAGTTGGGAATTATTCTTTGCCTGTAAACCAACTAAATATATTTGTGTCTCCATGCATTTTCCTTTTCCTCCCTTTACTTACAGCTATGTCTAGGTGTGCATCTATTTCCTTTTAACTTTACCTTAGCCTCTAGAAGAAACTGACTCTTGCTAAGGTGCTATTATATATGAAGTATTTCTGATCCGGTGTTCATTCTGTGTACCAGGATCCCAAGAGCAATGTCCAGTTGTGTCCTCGGGTGTAACTTACCTGTCTATAAAAACAATAGAATGAATCTTCACTAAATCTTAAACCACACAGAGATAGCTGTGGAATGAGAAGTTGAAACACTTTACTTAGGTTTAAATGTAAATGTAGCTTTATTCTAATTTCAAAATCCAATCCAGTCCTTTCTTAAATTGGTGACATTCTTAGGGAAATTTGGATAGATTGACTTTGGCCTCTTTAAGTTTGGATCCTCCTCTTTGATTTTTTTTGGCACTGTTTTGCTCTCTTACTAATAAATAAGTTCCATTAGGTGGGACTTCTGTTTATTTACTTCCAAATTTCCTATTCGGGGATGGTGTTCTGTTTTGTTACTATGTGAACTATGCCTCTGTCTTCTATGATGGGAGTAACTCAAGCTTTTCTGTGTAATCATCACATGTTTATTTTATGCAGCCTACAAATGAATACACACACACACACAGAAATACATACACACACCTGGCATATATCAGCTTTTCTTTTCTTTACTAAGCATATCACCATTGGGTTTATTCTAATTTTAAGAAGAAATTTAGCTTAGTGTAGTAAGAAAGTTTTGGATCTAAAAATAATTCCTATAACTTAGGAGCCGGTAGCATGGGCCAAGATAATTAACCTCTTGAGATTAAGTTATTTTTTACTTATAAAATTATAATGCCCATCTCATAGGTTGTTCTGAAATTTAAATATGGAAACACCTATGAAGTATTTGGTACAATGTTTGGCATGTAGTACGTGCTCAATAAATGCTATCGAGTTGTGTGAGACATGATAAAAACAAGGTTAGAAAATTGCGTGGTGGCAGAGGGTGCCTGGCCAGAGTTACTGACTGTGAAATCTTGTAGAGACGACAAGGCCTAATCATCCGTAGCACAATTGGGTCGCTTTACTTAACAATCAGTTCTGCACAATTAGTTACTATCAAACTACTCAAAATTAATGGAGTTCCTTTAAGTGAAAGAGTATTATGCAATCTATGTCTTTATTATTTAAGATGTTATAGCATGATTTAATGCAAGTTCTAAATGAAGATGCCTTTCGAAATACCAAAAGTTAAAATATTGGTCAAAAATTTTTGGTTGACTCAAAGCAAGCAATGTCTACATGCATATTAATTCCCTAGTTTCACCGAGTTCATGGTTTCAAGATTATTTAAGTGCCAATTACTCCTAATTTATTTTCTCAGGAATACGAAACTACATGGGTGTATAGGAAACAGGTCGAGGATTATTTTTGCATATTTACTCAAAATGCCCCACACAACTGCTCCAAAGTTCCAAAAACATGCTGGTGTCAATCAAGTCTACAATCTTCTGAAAATACAATGAAAAAAAAGAAAAGAGCTTCTCCCCTGATGCCCTACTAAGTTGTGTTCCAGAACTTCACTAGGTTCTAGGACACAGGTGGCAAACACAAGGCCCATGGGCTGAATCCAGCCCTCCACCTTGTTTTATCTGGGTGGCACCTTGTTTCTACCTGGTGGCAGTGCCGAGCTCTGGCTTCACTGTTAAGGAATAGTTAGATTTACACAATCCTAAGATTACATTCGGCCCTTTGAAGGCAACTGCAAGGCTGATGTGGCCCCAGGTGAAAATGAGTTTGACCCCCCTGTTCTAGGAAGAACACTTGGATTTGGCAAAACTGAGTCCACATCTCCAATACTACCGAGCTGCTGGAGCTCAACAGTGTTCCCTTCCAACACATGTGTCTTTTCAGTTCACTGAGATCCATCCACCCTGGACCTGATTCCGCCATTCGGGTATCTTCCTTACTCTAGAGGCATCAGATGTGGAGATGCTACTTCCATAGAATGGAACGAAGTGACTCTGTGAGTAAGAGGAAGGGAAACCTATTCAAAAGTAGGATCGTACAAAGTTCGATGTGGGAGAGAATGGGACGTTCACGGTGGCCACGTGGATAACACAGCAGGAGAGACAGGACAAGGAACTGGAGGCTGTGGGTGGCTATAGAGAAGGCCTCATTCTAGCAGCAGTCACTGGTTTCAGAGGTTGATCCCTACAGTGTCATTTCCACGTAAATCACGGCTTGATGATGTGTTAAGGATGGAATTCATAAACTGAGCAGGACCGACAACTTATTTTCTTCCACCTATTGCCTAAATCTAGTCCACCTTTTTTCCTCATTGCTATCATTTACTTTTGAAATGTTGCTATCAGTTTATTAGTAGTTTCACATGACAAATATTTATATAGCATTTATTGTATGCTGAGCACTACTCTAAGAATTTCATGAATGGTAACTTAGTACTTCTCAACCAGGGGCAATGTCTGGAAATAATTTTGGTTGTCAGAATTTGGGAGGGGGTGTTGCTAACTCCATCTAGTTGGTAGAAATCAGAGCTGAGGCTGAACATTCTGGAATGTACAGGACAGCCTCTCCCCCAGAACCGGGAATTACTGGCTAACAGTGTGGATAGCACCACTGTTGAAAACCCTACATTAATTCATTAATCTCTGTAACAGCCCTATAAATCAGATACTGTTACTGTCTCCATTTTACAGATAAGGAAAATGAGACACAGAGCATTTAACTGACTCAAGGCCATACAGTTTGCACTAGTGAGTTGCACTAGTACTCAAGACTAATTAGTCTGTCTTTATAATCCATGTTTTATCACCATACCAGACTACCTCTCTCATGGTTTAGATGCAAATTATTTTCACTATTTTGAAATCTCACCAAGAAAGGACACACCTCACCTCATCCCGTTTTCTACTCTCCAGCCCAGGAGCCTAGACAAGGCTGGCTTTGTTCTGGGTTGCCCCGCCCTTCCATGGATGCTTTGTTATTCCACTGGAGTGGGTGTGTCAGACGCAGAAACACCATTCCCCACCCTGGGATTACTCAATCTTGTAGTCTCTTTATTCTCTTCTTCATGACTTCTAGGCTTTTGGCTATTTTAGAGCTAATTTATGTATGTTTCAGAAGGTAGGTAATAGATAATGAAATTCAAATGAATCTATTTTGTGACAAATTAGCATCCCTAAACAAGGTGTGAATATACAGTTTGGAAAATGATGAATAAAATTAAAATCAGCCCACTATCTGTGCATTCTTTATAATAAGACTTCTCAGGTCCTTATATTTCCTTTGATACCTCCAAGTTAAGTATAAATATATTATTTGGAAGTTGCAAAAAAAAAAGGGGATATGAATCACATAATAAATTTACCCTTACCCGAAAAAATTAAAGTCGAATTAGGTATTCATGTAATCTCCCTGCAGTACTGTGTATGCATTCACTGGGAAAACACAGGATTTCTAAACAATATGTGAATTCTGTCACATAAAAGATCTGAAGAAAAATATACCAAAGTGTACATTTCAAGAAACAGCTACTCTTAAGTTTGCAAAACACTTGGCGTCCATCAAACAATGTGTGGGTGGACAGCCTTTCTCTTGGTAAATCAGAAACAGGGATTAATAATTAGGGTGTTTTTTCACTTTCCTACACAATGTTACACTGTTGATTCTATCTGTGTGTTGGGAAGCCATGACTCTGTACCTACCCCTGCCTGGATCTTCTGATGCCATGGCCCAGTGGCCTGAGCCTCGGAATTGCCTGGTGTGACATGCTGCCACTGATAACAGTTGTCTGGTCTTTCCGGCTCTCGCTTCAATGCAAGCATCATCACCTGACTGTGTACAAAGATGCTGAAGGGGTACACACAGGGGAACAGAAAGGAGAGGCAGGGGAAGGAACCCAATGAGAGAAAATGGGCCAAGGCTCAAGTCCTCCAACATTCAGAAGGAAGAAGGGAACCAGTAAAGAAGAAAGTCACTAGGATCAAAGAACTAGCAGGACACTGTTGTCCCCCAAAGGCCAAGGGAAGAAGTATCTCAAAATAAGCAACTGTGCCAGGCATTGTGGGAGAGAGAGGTTGAGTAGAAAAGACTGGGCGCTGACCACTGGTTTGGCAACATGGATGCCACTGAAAACACCGCATACGGACCTTTCTGTTACTGGGAAGATAGCAAAGGAGAGATGCAGCAGGAAGGGCTTCCTTGTTGTCTCTCACACTTTGCCATCCTGCATCTGATGTCAGCCCCTGCCAGGACAGCAGGGTCATGTGATCAGGCTGAACAGGAAGACTTGTTTATCCTTGCAAGCAGCAAAGTAATTTATGGCAAGAACTCGCTCTCCCACCGGGAAACCAGGCCTGCAGGCCAGTTAGAAGTGTGTCTATGTATATGCAGATGAGTCCCCACAGGCGGCCGAGTCTGGTTAAAAGCAGTGAATTGCTTCTTGTCTCTGCTCACAGCTAAGACCACCACCATTCTTTCTCACCTTCTCAAGGCTTCTGTCCTTCATGTATTTATTACCTATTTCTCTTCCACCTATTTCTCATCTATTTCTTTCTCTCATCTCGCCCAGGCTAATTCTATCAGCATAGAAACAAGCTCCATTATCTCCAGTTTAAACTACAAAATAAGCAAACCTCACTTGACCCCTGAGCCCCCTCTAGCTATTGCCCATTCATTTACTCCCCTTTACAGGAAAATACTCTGGGAGGCGCTTAAGACTCACTCTTCTCTAGTTCATCTTCCCGCATCTGCTTAGCTCCGTTCAGAGTTTGTCGAAAAGACAGCAAAAAACTATGGTATATTTACACAATGGAATTCTACGCAGCAGAGAGAAAGAAGGAGCTTATACCCTTTGCAACAGCATGGATGGAACTGGAGAGCATTATGCTAAGTGAAATAAGCCAGGCAGTGAGGGACAAATACCATATGATCTCACCTTTAACTGGAACATAATCAACAAAAGAAAAAAGCAAACAAAATATAACCAGAGACATTGAAATGAAGAACAATGTAACAATAGCCAGAGGGGAGTGGGGAAGGGATAGTGGGGAGAGGGGTTTACATACTATAAAGGACACATGGACAAAATCAAGGGGGAGGGTAGACGTGGGGGAGGGACGTGGGATTGGCTGGGGTGGGGTGGAGGGATGGGGAGAAAATGCAGACAACTGTAATTGAATAACAAAAAATAAAATTAAAAATATAAATAAATAAATAAATAAATAAATAAATAATCTTAAAAAAAAAACCAGCACCGCTACAACTCCTGTTAGGTTTTCATTACCTCTGGCCCCAGAAGCAAGAGCCAAGCACAGATGCAGGATGGGAAAGAGTGAGAGGGAACAGGAGGCCCTTCCCGCCCAGGGATGCCGAGTGTCTGTCCTGAGTCTCTATTTTGTTCTGTGACATCCTTCCCCATAACGTAAAATGTCCCCAGGCTATCTCCTCAGTGTTTTCTTGCTAGTCCAAGCTGATAACTTAGGAAAATGAATTTTGTTTTTCCTTCCATTTCAGAAATTGGGATTTTGGAACCAGCCGCTGTTGGCCTCTGTTCCCATTTTGCTGCAGAGAAAAGAACACAAAACACTGAGCGAGGTCTTGGCCCTGCAAACATTGAAACTTGCTGTCTCCAGACCATCGTTCTTCAGTGATGATGACAAATGGCAGAATTACTAAGTCTGTATCAACAGTGATTCTGAGGCCACAATTCTAATTCCTCTTTGTACTGTGGACCTTGCCAGTGGGCACATGTAGGTGCAGAAGCACTGGGGTCTGGCCTTGACTTGGTCCGGAAGATACCAGAATGTGAGGACACTGGTTTGCTTCTGGGCTGGGTGCAGAGAATCTGTGCTACCAAAACTTTCCTCCGATACAGTTATCCCATCCTTTGCATCATTCTGAGTTGAAGGTTGCTATGCACAGATTCCACTGCATAACTGTGAAAATATGCAAATAGGAAAAGACCTTCCACCTCCCTCATGCTGTGTTAGAAATGGCCCTCTACATCCCAGGGAGGAGCCTGTTTGGTTGATGCCCTCATTGCTAAATTTATTTGGCAATTTAAGATTCCCTTTGTAATGAAAAGATTATCAAAGAGTTTGCTAAACAAATCTTTAAAATTTCAATTTACTTTCAAGATGTGATAATCACATATGGTTCCCAGCCAACATCAAATTGAGTTAAAGATAAAGATGGTGCCAAATACTAGAGGCTTTGAGATCTTGACTTTGGATCTATTTTAATGTACTTGTGAAGAATTAAGAATGCTGTCATGCATTGAGGAGTCTGTGAGCCACTCTGCTGGCTGAGGAAGCCAGCCTTAGCACCGCAGAATAGCAGTCCAATGGGCCGAGCCTGGGCCATAATGAACTCGACAGGACTCACAAAAACAGCAGACCAGTTACTCAGCTCATTTTTGCTTTACTTTCCTCATCTGTAAAATAAGGAAAGCAATAGGATCTGCCTCTTTAAGGAAAATAACATGTAAAGAAACCAGTTTTACCATAGGCTAATTGATATAAACAACAGTTAAGTTCCTAGGCATCCTAACAGCATTATAATGTAACAACCTTGAATGAAACAATGTTATTGAAGGACCTGCTGTACTTGTGTTAAGGATCAGGTGACATAATAAATGGAAAAAAGCTTTGTAAGTTAACCTCTTTACAAACACAAGGCATCATTATTATTTGAATTCACCACATCCCCCCAAGGAAGAAAAATTACTTTAATGATGTACATTAAACTAAATAATGCAGAATCTAATTAGTTTAAACTGTGGGATTCTGTGTGAAACACGTTTTAGGTGGGATGTAGCATTGCTTTCAGGAAATAATGAGCCCATTTTAGGGTATTAAGTGAGTTCCTAATGCCCTAAATAATGAAGGCGTCCCTTGAAGACCCCCCCTTAGGAGTGGCTTGGCACTAGGGCAAAGGGCCCTCTTGTTGTCCAGTCAGCTATTTGTCCTTCCAAGAATCCATCTTGGGCTCTGTGTAGGTATACTGGGCATTGGGCGAATTCTTACTTATTATTAGTTTCCAATCTACTTTTTCATAGGTTTAACCCTTTCAGGAGTTGTTCCTTTAAAGAGTTGAGTGTTTTCCAATGTACTTTAAAAAAACAGTTCAAGTTATCTAGACTGGCACAGAAATTACTTTTTAAAATTGAAATTGATTCAAACATTGGTACATTGGATGTCAATTATTGGCCTGACAACTGAACTCTTGGATCTCTGGACAGTTTAAAAGTTAATGTGGACTTGCAATGGAATCTTATGTGTTTTAGCCAATACAATCAAAAGGGATATGGATACATTCCAAATAGCTGGCATTCGATAATGGGCATTTTATGAAATGACCTACAAAGACGTTCCCAAGGGAAGGGGTCACCTGCAATATTTGTCATAATATTTTATCAGCCATGTGGGTTCTTTCTGCATTCCTAGAAAAGGTGATTCTAATTTTAGGGACATTTCTAGCCACTTAGCTGCCTCTAGATGTAGATAGCTATTGGATGCACGGGGGGGTTTGGAATTAACCAGCCATTTTTCTTTGAAATAAAATCGCTAGCACTTCAAGAATGATCTGCTTTCAGAAAATAATGGGCTCTAAATTTCATTGTGTTATCATGAATGGTAATCTTTGGAAGAGAGTTGTGAAATTAATAATACACGTTTGATAGATTTCAAATGCCCAGGTAATCTTTAAAACAAACTATATTAGAAAATATAAACAGAATCTAATTTTTGTCCATGTTTAAAATCACAAGCATTAGGTTACATTCACTGAATTTTGTATCCTACATTCTTTAATGAGGGATAAATAGTAATAGGATAAACCCCAAGAATTTTCAGATATCGTTACATTGACAAAATGTAAAACATGGATAGTTATAAAGAATAAATTCAGAGTAAAGAAGCCAGTAATGGTCTACTAATAGCAAATCTGTCAAAACTTATCTTTCTATAAGATGGTGGATCAAAACTTTTTCCCAGAGAAATTCCTAGAATAAATTTTCAGTGTCATGCTTTGGAGTCAGATGGACCTGAGGATGAATCCCATTTCTAATACTTATTAGTGTCAATCACAAACAAATGATTTAAACAAGTCCCTGTGTTTTCTCTGGAGCTAGAAAATAACAATGCCTGCATTTTAGACCTCAGAGGGAAAAATGTACTAATATAATTTGTGAAAAGTATATGGTTCACAGTAAATACATATGGGGTGTGTGTATATATATGTATTTGTATACATAGTTTTTTCCTCTTCCATAATAGAAAGCGAGACCCTGACTCATGAATTTACTTCCCTAGAAACACATATCTTTTAAATAGCAGAATGAGCTTTGAAGCTAAGACAAATCTTTTTTTAATTGAATTGCATATTTAATTTTAGAATAAATTAATTTATAATATAGGCCTAATTTAAATGATGGATGCACGTTTTCTTTTTTTTTGTCATTCTTCACTTCCTTCTTATTTTAAATTGAATTTATCGGAGTGGCATTGGTTCTCAAAACCATATAGGTTTCAAGTGTACAACTCAACAAAAAACCATCTGCGTGCTGCATCATGGGCCCATTGCCCCGGGCAAAGTCTCTTTCCGTGGTCCCCATTTCCCCCCTTGCCCACCTCCACCTACAGCGCCACCCCCTTTCCCTCTGGCCATCACCACAGTTGTCTCGTCTGTGTGCCATACATATATAGTCTTAATCCTTTCACGTTCTTTCCTCCAGCCTCCAACACCCCTCCCCTCTGGCAGCTGACAGTCTGTTCTATGTAACTATGTCTCTGTTTCTATTTCAAGACAAATCTTTTAAAGTTCCTTCTAGTTAATACAGTCTTCATAAAGGTAAGCCTGTAGAATTCTCTAATTCTCATTTCTGAAAATAATCAAATTGCTCTAATTGGTTATTTCTGTATCCGATTAAGTATAATAATCAAAACAAAACAAAGCAAAAATGCGTGTTAGCATTCAAGGGGAATAAACCATAAACCAGCATGCTAGAAAACCAAGGAAGTCTTCAAGATGTTAAAACTGGAAGAAAAACAATTAGCTTGGAAAGCAGGTTAAGTGTAAGTACAGCAGACAACCTGCTGGGCCTTTATTTAGTGCGGGTAAGTGGGAGGGAAATGTTTATGTCATCCGCAATGTAAACCAAACCTTGCCAAGGACATCAAAATATTAACATGCCCAAAACTTGGATTCCTCGCACTGGGTTTTACTTTCCTGCTACCCATCTCTTGCTTTAGCCTACATGTTTTACTAGGTAGTAATATTGATAATTAACAATGCCTGTTCCTGAAGTTCCTCTGAGGTTCCTTCAAAACTAGCAGCTCTGCCAAACAGCAGCTCCCTGATGTGGCAAGTGCACTGCTGGTAACAACACGCTCTCTTCTAGTCCGTGGCAAGGACTGCCGTAATCATAAGATGCCATATTTGATTTTGAGATGTTTATAATATAATTTGGGAACATGTTATTTCGGATTCGGTTACTTTTCGAGTAACAGAAAACTCAAAATATAGCAGCTAAACAAATATGTTGGTTTCCTCGTACTGCTGTACAGAATTGTCTGCAACTCAGCGTCTATAAACAACAGAAATGTATTCTATTCTCTCCCGGTTCTCAAGGCCAAAATCCAGGTGCTGGCAAGGCTGTGCTCCCTCTAGAGGCTCTAACGAAGATTCCTTCCTTACCCCTTCCAACTTCTGGTGGCTTCCAGCATTCCTTGGGGCCAGACCAGTCCAGTTCCTGCCTGTGCCTTCACAGCCTCTGCATCTCTGTGCGCCAGAGGCTTCTCCTCTTCCGTCTGTGTGTCTCTCCTGCATGTCTGCAATCAGAACACTTGTAATTGAATAGAAGACCCACCTGGATAATTCAGGATGATCTCATCTTGAGGTTCTTAATTACATTTACAGACTCCTTCTCCAACTAAGGTTACATTCACTGGTTCCAGGGGTTAGGGTGTGGACATATCTTTTGGGGGCCCTTAATTCAGCCCACTCCAAAAATATACAACTTTATTTCTTCCATAAAACCTAGGCAAAGAGCCAAAGGCCGATATGATTCCCCACAGCGTGTCAGGAACCTAGACCCCCACATTCTGGCCTCCTGCAGTAGCGGTGGTCTTCCTTCACAACCCAAAGTGGGCTGCGCCCACCATCACAGCTAATTTCGAGCCCACAGAAGGAGACGTTAGGTTCATGAGAGATTTTTCCAAATGGATTGCAAAGCTGCTGTGCCTGATGACCCAGACGCCTTGTCATATAACAAATATACTTATACAATTATATTTTAGTGCTTAGTAAATTAAACTCACTTTTCTGTTATTTGCAGCAAACAGGCTCTTCAGTGAAACCAGGCCATAGGCTATGTATTCACAAGAAGGACATTAAGCCACGTCAGGCAGCCTCAGACAGGGGACTGTGACAGAGTGCAGGAGAGAGAGATTTCTGCAGCAGGGGGCAGGAGGGGGGGCGTGGCACTGTCCAGGGAAAATGGACTTCCAGATGACTTCAAGACTTAATTGATCTTTCTTGACTGCAAAGTCCAACAACTTGGGCTTTTGTAATAACTTGTTACCTGTAATCACTTAAACGGCTCAGTAGGGAAACTGCCATTCTGAGAAGAAGCCTGTGTTGTACCACTCAGCTCTTCGGTTCTGTAGTGCTGAGGGAACTCAGCTAGGAAAGGAGACCCCCCCCACCCTGCAAAGAAAAAGCTAAAATTTACCAGAGCTAGCAAGGCACTGAGGAACAAAGAAATCAGATGTGGGATGTGAGAGGGGTGAGGGTCAAAGTTGTTTTTTTTTAATTCCTTCATTTATCTATAATTTTTTTTATTTCACTTATTGGGTAACATTGGTTAACAGGATCACACAGGTTTCAAGAGAGTCAAAGTCTTGAGAGAAACAGAAGAGTTTGCTGAGGCTGTTGCTGTTTAAAAGACACGCTCCCTGCCCCCTGCTGGTTCCACCTTGCTACCACGCAGAGAACATTCAGAACTGACTTGTATCGTTGAAGGCTTTTGGAATAGCACTGCAGACAGCAAGCCTCAAACCAAGGACACGAAGAAACAGGGAAAATATTTTCACCTCTAAAATTAAAACAATGACAAAACTCAACAAACTCTACATTGCACAAATCTCAATCATGATAACTCAAAATTACCTTTAAGGTAGATAAAACTACTTTTGCTCAAGGTAGAGTTGCCCTGAACTAGCCACAGAAACACTGACTTCCCGAAAAATCACAGAAAATGGATAAGATGCAGAAATAATGGCATTCGATAGTGGTTGTTTGCATGCTAGTTTCAATAGCATTTTACCTTTAGTGCTTTTTAAAAAATATTGTGCACAATATGCAACTCACTTTCATAAGTATGTCTCCATAAATTTTTTTTTCTCTGTCCTGAAAAGAACACTAGAGATTCCCTACCCGAGGCAGAGGCATTGGTGTTTACTTGCTACACAGTGCCATCTGGTGGCAAATGCTGCAAATTTCAGACACAGTGTCCCTGGGCTCCAAAGAGACTGCTCCAAGGCCACTGTAGTTACAAACGTCAACTCAGTGGAAAATAAAAAAATACACTATCTTTAGGAGCATTTGTCAAAGTTGAAGATCAAGTTATGTGGTAGTTATTCACATTGGTATTCCAAATATGTAGTTAACATATTCCCAATAAAAATCAACTGCTGTATGGACAAATTGATTCTTAATAATAATAATAATAGTCTGCATAAGACTAGTTTTCAAAGTTCTACTCATACTTACTAATGCATAAAATGGGTATGGGTATTATATCTTTTCCACAAATGGAAAGTGAGGCTCAGGTAGATTAAAGACATTCCTCAAGTCACAAAGGTGAAAAAAAAATGGTGTTGCTAAAGCCCAACTAAAGTCTCTATCCCTAATCTGTGTGTTTTCTTCACAGCGATTGTTCTCCTCTGCTCAGAATGAAGTGATGCAGTTTCAGCTGCAGCTACACTGACGCGTTGGCTTTGGCAGGAAATGGACTTTTGAATTAGGTGGCGTCTCATAAAGTAGTATTCCCAAGCCTCCCCTGGTAGAAGCTGGAGGAAGATTTGGCTAACCTTGGTTTCGTGAAAGTAGCTGTGCATTTCTAAAATTTTGCACATGATTTTTTTTTCTCGTTTTCTATCTAGAACTTGCATTTCCATGTGTGCGACTCCATCTCTTTGTCCGTGTTTTTCTCTGCTGTCTTGTCTAAGGATTAACTTTTTATAACCTTCTTCTCACCAGAAACACCTCTTGCTTTTCAACAGACCTTCACCTGGCCCCTCACTTCCTGCTAGTAGATGGATTTTTTTCGGTGTTAATCAAAGGATGATATTTAAGGTGGCATCTCTTATTGGGCATCTAGGTGACTTATGCCATTCATATTGAGTCCTTTTCAACCCTAATATCTGTTCCAGTGATCTATGGAGTACAACCTTGAGATTTAATTATGATGATGTTTCAGAAGCTGATGGACAGCTTTAAGTATTGTCCTTTAACATCATTAGACTGTCCCAAGTATCAATGCTGTAAAAGATTGAAGACCGGTCTACTGTACGTCTTACCTTCATTATGACCTGTAGGTGTAAGCCCACATTTCTCAGACTCTGTCAGAAGGTTTTTTGTCTTGTGGCTGTGATGTTTCACTTTGTATAAAACTATTGAAATTTAAAGCCATTTTTAAAAAGCCGACTTGAGCTGGTCGATACTATCCTGATGCTGTCAGCAAACGGTTCGGTCATTGCTGTATAGTTGTCTGCATTCTTAAACATGGTCAGGGAGTCCTGAACCCATCCCAGGAGAAAAACTGAGACTTATTATTGTTGTATTCATCTAAAATAACTTCCTGGGGAAATGGCAAACATGCATTTTACAATGTTTACTCTTTATTGGTTTATGAAAACCATTTAAAGTATGTTTCATAATGTGTCTCAAAACGCAGAACATTTTCTTTCCTACAGACCACAAAAAAATCCCAAATTTCCTCTTTTCTTTATGCCATTTATCATGAACAGCAATAAAGATTTTGGAATGAGAATTTAGGTAGTAATTTTGGGATGATGTATTAGCCCTTCTTCAGCTGTGTTTGCTCTAGAGAGCTGATTAATACAAATGTCAGTTTATTTGTAAGGATATGTAACACAGAAAAGAATGGATGCTGCATATCCAGAGCCTCAATTCAGGCCCTAAACAAACTTTAGTTGGGTAATGCCGATAAGCACTGGAAGTAATACTGCCTAAAGTGGTAGAAACCACGGTAGCATCAATCTCTTCTCAAGGTTAAGAAATTGCTTATTCTGTTTCAAGAGCTCAGCATATGAGCACAGTTTACAAGAAATGTTAAACTGATCGCTAAAACCTGTGTATATTCAACTGTTAAATCGAAAGGAAGCCTGCGGTGTCCATCAAGCCCAGCGATCACTCTTCCGTTCACGGGGGAGATGGCAGCGTGATGGAAAGGGTAAGGAAGGCATAAATCAGCTGGAGAAGTTAGGAGCCAGAGACCTTCATTTTTAACAGGCAGAGATTAAAATCACCAAGCTAATAAGATCAGCTCAGGGACCTAGAAATGTCAGCCAAAAATATGGAAAATGTAACCCCCAAGAGTGAGCTTTCCTCGAGTTGGTTCATAAAGAATAGTTATCTGCTGCAAACAGGCCATTAAGCTTGCTATTTAGCTTCAAGATAGTATTTAGTTAGGATTCTCTATATGGGATGTCTTATTCATATATTAATGTTCATGTCTAGTGGGTAGGAAACGAAAGAAAGATTACAAATAGATTTGGCATTGGTTTCCCAGCTTTTTTTCCTTCCACCTGACATTCCCTTTTCTGCTCCTACTAATACTGCTTTGCAAGCCTCTCTCCCCATCCAAGACCCTCAAGGGCCCTCTTTGTCAATGGGGTAACCCCTGCTTACTGCTTCCACTACTTAAGATATTTTTTTATTATCTATTGATCTGTAGTCATTCCCAATAGATTGGAAGTTAAGGAACAAAATAGTGTCTCCATAATTTTTTATCTCTGGGGCCTAGCACTGTTTCTGACAAACAGCAACTGCTCAGAACAAAATTGTTGGTCTTTGTTTAATTCTCTCACTACGGCTCAGTATCAACATGTCTCCAACCCACCAGCTGATCCACTCGCTTACCCCCAGACACTGAGAATCCCCTCCTCTGTGCCTTAGCTTGATTTGCAGTCCAATTTGCCAGACACTGTAAAGTCCCTTCAAGGAGAAGTAGTATCCTGGGTTTCACCACAGAGCACTTACCTGGAACACCACTTAAGCACATGTAGGTGTTCGGTGAATCCGACTTCAAAGAAGGCTGGTTCAGAGCTCGTCTAAGGATAAGACAGAACAATACAAGTGAAGCCCAGTGCCTAACAACTCAAGTGTAAACCATGAATAATCTCTTGATAAATTCTCTGGGAGTTCAGGCTAAAACCGTGTACTGCACAATTTGATGAAATTAGTTTTGAAAGATAATTTGAATCATTAGAGTGAAAAAGTTGTGTAGAAAATCCTACTCATCACTCAAGATGTAGGAGAAAAACATCACCTTCTCTAGGAAGATTTCCCTTATCCATTTCCTTCCTATTCTCAGCCAAACTAGAAGCAATGCCTTCCCGAGATAAGTACCCTAAACATAGCGTGTATTTCTCAAGGTTTTTATTCTCAACCATGCTGAGGGTACTTATCATCCTCACTTTGGAATGTACTTAATTGAACATAATGTGTTTCATCCCTTGTAAGCCAGAAGGTATTTCAGGACAGGGGATCGAGTTTGATTTATTATTGAAACACTCCCAATCCTTGGGGGGTAGCTGATCTACAGAGGGGCCCAATGTGTGCATGCACACCCATGTGAATGAATGAGCATTTATGCCATCAATATAGCTATAGACACATCCAAGTTAAAATTCTGTATCTGGAGACTAACAATTGATTCTTGATTCTTAGAAGCACACCTTCTAATTATGTTTCTGAAATCAGAATACCTTTTATATTTGATGTGTACATTTCATAGTTATTGTTGATTTTGTGTGTGAAAAAGCAGTTATCAATCAATGGGACATCTTAGAATAGATGCTATCTCTGAATTGAGGGACAAGAATATAGGTCAAAAAGGATCAGATAGTGGGCTTACATGTGTCCATAAGAGAGAGTGCATGGTTGAGAGTGAGGAGAAAACGCTCCACCTTCCCAGAGAGGTGCCGAGTTTTCTGCTCAATGCATTACCTTCCTGGGAAAATAAATTAAAAAAAAAAAAACAAATGAACAAATGAACTAGTGTCTCCTATGACTAGAATACATACTGATTCCTGAAAAACTCAGGAATTGTTTAAGAGAGTAAAAGAGAGCTAGCCACCTTCCCATTATTCTCCCTTTGTTCTCAGATGTGACTCTGTTAACCTCCCATGCTCTATTACACCGTGATTCATGGCCACCTTTAAACATAGTCGCCACACCTAATAAGCCCTCCTATTCCTTTCCCTCTTCATCCATTTTTTGCCCGAATCTTCTCATTCATGTTAAAGACTACTTATTTTGGATATGTAAAATCTTGGGTCCATAGCTAAACAACCAGCGGCCAGTTTGCAAATTAAATCTTTGGTTGCACAGGCGTCCAGGAACCAACAGAAATAATGCATCACACAGTGCACCTGGAATTCCATGTCTCGAAACACATTCCCTGGCGCTAGATGTGCTGACAGCATGATGTGAGCAAAACCATGACCGTGAGGGACAGCAGAGTAGGCCACCCACACTGAAGGGCGGGAAATAACCAAGAATGGAGAAACTCCGTGGATGTCCTGCCACCTACTCTCGGACTACCCATAAGGTCTATAAGGTGAACAGAGGTAAGAATTACACAGGGCATTAATTTCGGATAATGGCCGGGACAGTCGTTCAAGTCAGAGAGATTAGATATATGGATATAGACATAGGAAGTCTCTGATGGGACAAGAACACCTTATTATTTCTTAGAAATATGCGTGGAAAATGCTGCTGATTATTTTTCCTTTTTCATAACATAGTCTAACATTGCACTACATGTGGATGTACATGCATCTCAGTACAATGAGTAGACACATGATAAAGAACATGTATTAAATCTTATTGTTTCTTGATGTTTGATCATTGCTACAAAAGACTGTAATTGTTCTTGTGAGTGTAAAGAGTTAATTTTTTCTAGCATGATTTCATTTTACATCCCAAAGAATCAGATTACTCCCAGAAAAAAATGCCACTTAAAGGGGAAAAATAAAAGGAGGCAAGAAAGGAATTGACAAAAAAGCAAGCTTGAATGCATAATGAATGCTTTGCATCTCATTGATAGACAACCCTTAAAACAAAGCATTGTTGTGTGAAATGTTCTAGAGAAAAGAACTCAAGAGTTTATCAAATGAGTTATTGGAAAAGAATTTTTTTTTAATCTGCCAGAAATGTACCAGGCCATTATTGTATCTTATAAATTATTTATTATTCTTAGATATGTCATAAAGTCCAACTCAAATACAGGAAAAAATGCTGACAAGACAGAAACATCATTGTGAATATAGAGATAGCTTCCTGAAGCCTTGCAATAAAAAGTTCTAGAAAGCTTTGCACCCTGCCCGCCACATTTTCCCTCATTACGTATTTTGCTTCTTTGTATTTGAGACTGTCAGCACGTTCCTTTCCCAAGACCACACACCCCATTTTTCTTCACGTGACTAAGCTAGCAGACCACAAACGTTTGTGCTATGTATGTGAGAGAATTAACCAGGAAAAGTTAAGTAAAATAGGATAAAGAAGAGAAATCCAATTGCATAAAACATCTATTAACACGATTGCCTACTTCATCTGCATCTCTGCAAGATTTTGCCATTGCTCATGACTGTCTTATGAGTCTGGAGTTTCAGTTGCTAGCACTGTGAAGCCCCTTAGTCTTTCATTCTTAGGAAGCAAGCTAATGAAGTATCATAGAGACAGTTTCATTTTAATACTAGGAAGATATTAAATATCTGAAAGTAAAGTATTTTTCTCCTTATTCACTTCTGAGAATGACTATAGTCTTACATAAAAGCAGACATTCCCAAGTTGCCTAGTCACATGAAGACATAGCAGGTTTCATCTCTTGCTGTATTCTTTGCCCATTACTTATTTCAAATTGTGGAAGCACACTTCCCCCATGGTCACTCCAGTGAATTTCTAGAACTAGAACCCACATTCCATTAGGACAGAAACTAAGTTAACTGTTAGCTAATGTCTTGTCTCTTAGTCCAAACACTTCTCACTTCTTGATTCCAAATGTAACCCTTGTTTATGCAATTTTAGGTCCACTTTTTTTCCTGTCTCACTCTACTGCACAGTGAGCTTCTTCCCTCCCAAATCTGCATGGTGCTGTCTTTCCACTCATTTGATCCTTGGTGTTTATTGCCTCAGTTGTCTAAATCTGCCGGTTAGCATCTATGTGGCTTTGAGCTAATTATATAATCTCCCAAGTCTTTAGCTGTTCTATCTGTTAAATACACATGACAGGTGTATGTACCACAGGTGGCTTGGGATCCTCCCAGATAACACATGTGCATACAATGCACTTCACACTGTGCTCCGTTCCTAATGGCAACTACTGTTACAACCTGGAAATTGTGTGTGTTGTCATTTATATTTATTAGGAATTCACTCATAACTACAACAGGACACAAGACAAGAATAAAATAAAAAGTAATATGGATGTCTGGGTAGAAGGCCTTGCATATACAAACTGATGACTGCTCTTCAGCTGATGATAGAAATGACCAAGAGTATATAAAAATGGGGAGTGTGAGGAATGGCCAGAAAAGACTTGGGGAAAAGTATCATCCTCATAGTGGAGTTTTCAAGATTTTCCTGATAGAAATAATAGCCATAAAACCATATTTAGAAGAGGCAGCACTCAGAGGCACGTTGAACTCACTTCCCTGTGAGATAGAGTTGCCGCACGGGGTCCAAGTAAAAGAGCTCAGGGACCCCACGGTGCACCATCTCTTTGGGAAAGCAGAGGTTTGGAAGCGAAGGTGAGCAAAGGGCAAAAGGTGAGGCATGGAGAGTTATGCCAATCCACAAAAGGTGGTTGTGGTTAAGGAGTCTGGGGGAAACTAAGAGGCTATATCCAGGGTCATGGGCACTTAGACACAGCACAGGGGCTTTTCCTCAAGCAGCAAGCCTGCTCTTGAAAAGGCATGTATGAGCAGCGAGTGTCCTCCCCCAGGCAGGCCACGGGGGTGCTGTGGACCAGCCTGAAAAGACGGTGCAGGGGCACCATGCTCCTCTCACGGAGAACGTCTGCTGTTTACACAAGGAAATGTAAAACGTAAATGGATGTTGAGCCAAGATTTCAACCCGGCTCTGTTTGGCTCCACAATGCCATAGATTTAAAGAATAGGAACGTAATGACATGATTGACTAAAGGTATACACTAAATGCACTTTAAAAAGTTTGAGTACTTGTTACATATATGGTTGTAAAAGTGACTACATTAATTTTGAAAAATAAAATCTGAGATATAAACAACTTGAAAACTAGAACTATGTCAAAATAAAACCATATTGTTTTATTAATGTTTTTCATTAAGGTATATTCTATATACTGTATATTTGAATACAAACATTTGAATGGTTACCCAATTCTTAAGGTATCATAATACTGTATAACATACATAATGTGTGTTATGTATATTAATGTTTTCATTTTACATTGCTGCAGGACCATGAAGACCTTTTTGTTCTTGATGTTGATGAAACACTTGGAAATTAAACACTCTTAGAAATAAACTGTGGGTTATTAAATATATAGAAACTGAGCTTATTAAATACATAAGGGGTAATAATAAAAATGCTGCATATTAAAAACCATGGAACCAGGCCAAAGTCAAAATTAAAAGCAAATTTACATCAGGAAGTACTATGATTAAAATAAGGAGGAGTGAAGATATGCAATAAAGAAAATAACAAAAGAGTTCAAAAGAAAGGAAAAAGAGAAGGGATTAATGAAGATCTACATAGAAGTGAATAAGTATAAGCAAAAATGGTTAGAATCTATAAATAAAATAAATTCTTTCTATCACTCAAAACAGCCTGTTAACAAAAGGTGGAATTATTCTTAAGATTGACTAATTTAAAATACTGGGTATGTGGACAAATCAAAACTCAAAGAGATTCTATGCAGCAACTCAAAGAAATGGGCATTCATATTTCAGTATAGCTAAAATGGAGGATGAATTTTCTACCTAACTTGAGGACAGCTGAGATGGTCTGCTGTCAAACAAAGGCAGTCGGGGACACATGAACGTCACCCTGGGAGCCTGTGGAAATAACTAAAAGAGAAGGTCGTAATCATACAAAAAACTGGAGCTAAGGCATGAAGAGTCACCCACAGACTACAGGTAGGACAGTTATGCCACATGTATAAGGACATACTAGCGAGAGAAAGCAATAAGCATTTCAATATAAGCACAACATTAAAAATCAGCATCAAGAACTATGAAGGCTGTGAGATTTTATTGATCACACTTTAAAACTAACACGTTGGCCTACTATAATTTTATGGAAGCTGGTAGGAGACACAAAACCTATGGGCTGGGGACAAGGGCTTTGTAAGCATCATGTCTGTATCAGTTGCTTTTTTTAAATAAAGATTTTATGTATTTATTTTTAAAGAGAGGGGGAGGGAGGGATAAAAAGAGAGAGAGAGACATCGATGTATAAGAGAAAGATTGCTCGCCTGCCACCTTGCAAGCTCACAACCTAGGTGTGTGCCCTGACCAGGTCGAACTGGCAACCTTTTCACTTTGTGGAATGATGCAACCTGCTGAGCCACACTGGTCAGGGCTGTATCGGTTCCTCTTGGCCCCAAGTGTCAAGTGCATTTTCATCACAGCTGAGGAACCCTATGGCAGAACCCAAATCTTTCAGAATGGACTGCACGCAAGCCTGCCTGGCCTTATGTGCCAAAGTGAGAAATTATCTTTATTATGGTAGGCAGTAAACAAAGCTGCTCCCTACTCCAGAGGGTCTCTGTCTTCCAAGGCTGTTTGCTCTATAATATCCTTGAAAAGTAGTGCAGGACAAAGGTCGCCATGTCTCTGCTCACAATATGTGCAGAAATGAAAGAGACCTCTGGGGAATTGTCTTTGAGCACACGCTGATGCTCTAAATTGCATGCTTTGTAATTGCTCTGCATCTTACCTGTCCAACTCTGCAGCAGGCCACAGAGTGAAAGGGAGACGGGATTTACTTATCAACACATAACGATCTTCCAAGCAAGTCAGAGGAGTTCAGCCAGTGATGTATAAATCCAAGGGTTAATTATTTGAAATATTTAAAGGAAGCAATAATAGCTGGACAACCTGGATAAAAAATTAAAAAATGTATAGAAAGTTAGAAATTAAGAAAAGTATATGACAGAAATAAAGATGTCACAAAAGGCTATAAGAAACTATATTTAATGAAATGATAATGTTAACAAAAAACGTGATTTTCTAGAAAAATAAATTATCTAATTTGGGGGGTATTTCACTTTTAAATAATTCTTGAATACATGTAATATGGTGGAGGCATTAAATATTTTCAAACATTAGTTTATCAAATATCATCAATATCTGACATCTTAAGTATCACTTATTATATAATTTAACTTTAATCTAGTATTCAAATAGAGAAAACCCTAAAATAAGAAAAAAAATAACATTATAGATGGTAAAAAATAAATGTTCAATAGATTTGATTTGAATTTTATTACTGTCCATTCTGTCATAAGGGGTAGTGCAGGGCAGCATCTGAGAGTTTAGAACCAAGAGCCCGACTTCCTGAGTGAGAGCTCTGGCCCACCCCCAAGGAGCTGAAGGGTTTGGAGCGTGTTACTTTACCTGTTAGTCTTTCTGTGTCTCGGTTTCATTCACCATAAATTAACTATAATAATTTAACATACCTCTTATGAGGATTAAATATGTAAATAATTCTAAAGGTTTAACAGTTCCTGGGACAAAGGACACATTGAAAAGTGTTCATTATTACAATGTTTAACTATTTCTATTTAGCATAGAAAAACATGCCAAATACATAGAGATGACTAAAAGTGTAACATATCTGTTAGGCAGAGTATATAACTTTAAATTATGAGAAACTTACAGATCATTAATGAAAAAACTATGAAGAGGCAAACAGGTAATACACACACACATGAAATACAATGGAAAATCAAGTATTAAATATTTATTACTACTAATACTAAGTAATGAAAATAGACACAACCAGATTTTTTGTCTATCATATTGCAAAGACTAAAATAGTTAAAATATATGCATGAAAATTCTCAAACACTATTAAAAGAATACGCATGGGGCATATCAACTTCCTGGAGGAAACACAAGAAATCCCACCACCTCACACTGATCCTGATGAAAAAAGATCAAAAATGTCTCTAATGTTGCACATACATGGTCATCAGAGCGCTGTGTGTAACAGCAAAACATTCAAAACCACCTAGCTGCCCAACCCCAGAGCACTGATTATGTGCATTATGGGGCATGCACAGGGCAGTCGGTACAGGACTGGGACTGGGGGGAGGCAGGAGAGGCAGTCTGGGCACACGATTCAAGGAATCACTCACTCTCATGGCTGTGTGAGGGCAGAGACCACTCTTGCAGGCAGGCCCTGGAGAGTAAGTGCCTCCTTAGATTTTGCTCTTAAGGCACTTCTTTTGCCCAACCCAAAGCCAGATCCTAAACCTGGGGGTCATTTAAAACCGTGTTACATAAGATTATCTAATGCTTTAAGTCCATAATTTGTATATGTCTGATGCAAAATCCAGGCTAGACATGTGTTTAGAAATAATCATGTTAAGATAGCCATAGTCTAACCCTTGTCTTAATATTTGACATTTGATTTCTTGATGTTTTTAGTGCTTTTATTAAAATATGCTATTTTATTATTTTAATAGTGTTATGATAGATAATATAAATAATATAATGTATATAATTCTTTCTGATATCATATATTATTTATTTTTTATTTATTTACTAGAGGTAGGATTACTGGTTGAATGATGTGAACATTTTTAAGACCCTTGATAAAAATTGATGATTACTTTCCAGAAAGACTCTCATTTTCATACCCACACATGGGCAATGTAATCCTCCAGGCTCTCCAGATGTGTGTTACCTCTTTGCTGAAGCCTAAATACATGATAAATTTGGATTATTTTCCCAATTCACCAGCTACAGAACCTTCCGTGAAGGCAAAGACCTGGCTGTGTACAGTTTTGTTTTGCGTTATGTGCTTTGCATGTTTGACCTAAGTGAGAAGCTTACTAGGCACTGGGTGATTGATAATGTCGCAGGTGTATTTTCTAACACAGTTTTATAGATTCCATAAGCCTGTGAGTTTTTTGTGCCACTTTTAAAAATCCTCTACGAGCGGGGATATGAATGGAGACTGGCCAGAAGTCAAAGGAAGGCGGGGGATCCAGCTGGCTTCAGCAGCTTCTGGAATGCTGTTTGAGTCCGTCCGTGCAGGGGATGCTGAAGGCCTTTCAGCAGAGCTCTCTCTGCAGACTGCCATTCTTCATTGCCACTATGCTGGGGTTACAGACAAACTGTACCACACAGGTAGTATTGAGAAGTCACTAAATTGAAATTTGAACAACAGGACGTTAACACCCACTTGAAGGACAAGAGGAAGACAATAGTTCTGACTCTTGTTTCTACTGTCCAGGTATATTAGAAAGAGAGGCAGCTCTCTGAAATGTTTCCATGAGAACGGCCTCAGTGTCCGAGGATCCATGTTTGTGGTCTCAGGCCACTTCTGTTTCATCAGTGAACCACAGGATCGCCCTGAATCTTCTTATTTTACTGCCTATAGTAATGGGAATTTCCACCTAATGGATCACACCAGTCATCCAAGTCTGCTGTTTAGGGGCGGTGAGAACGCAGAATCAATAGTGGCACTGCCGAGGTTTCCTTAGCCATAAGGACATGGGCTGCGAACCCATATTAAGTACCTTTGTGCTCCTGCAGGTGATGGCTCAGCAGCAGATGACAATGAACTCGGCAGGAATTTGCTGTGAGGGGCAAACTGACACACAATGTGTAATTGTGTTATCTCAAATTCCTGGAAAGGAGAATTTGTTGTTAAGGCTTCGACTTCGGTTTTATTTTTCTGTTCCTTCTTCCAACTCTTTCTGTCTCAGTCTCACAACTATGCATTCGTGAGGGAACTTTCAGTTAATTCAAGGGAATCTGTGCTTTTAAGACAACAGGAGATCACTGATCTTATTTGCCAATGAACACGTATTAGTAGCTGTACTTGCAATGGGACTCAGGTTTTATTCCTGGACACAGCAGAATTTTAAAAGTAAAAAAAAATCCAATGTTTGTTTTAGCAATTGACCCAGAGAGTTACTTAGGGCCTTTCAATCAAGTATCATTAGAGTATATTTGCAGTTATCCGTTTTGAAATTTAAGCTACCAACTCCCAAATAGCTCCTTTTCAAATGGTCACCCCCCCATTAGCAGTTAAGATATTGAAGAAGATGAGTTTTTAGACTCAAAGTCTAAAAACTACTTCTGATAACAGAAACAAAATGAATCAATCTTCAGTGTTTTCTTTCTTTGGTCCCTCAACATCTAATGGGTCAAGCGTTCCTGTCACTCGCTGTCCCCAGCTGTGGTGACCACAGTCTGGTTATATGAGAACAGACTAATCAGAATTGTGCACCACCAGCTGTTCCATGCTTCCATGTCTTGTCATCAGGGCCCCGTTCGGATCTCAGGTGACCCAACTGGTGGCAGTGTGAATGCTCTGAACATGCATTATCTCCAGTGTGCCCTGCCCATCCGCCATCTGGGATCTGCAGGCATGGCCTCACCTGCACCTGCTAGGAGTAGGCAGATTGTTGCATGTAAAAGGCCAGAAGAGAATAACACATCCATAAGAAGGAATGGCATTGTCTGCATTTATTTTATCGAGTCCAGATCTGGGCCTTCTATTTGCCCTCATCTTGTCCATACAGCCTTCCTTCCTTTCAGGCCCGTGAGGAAGTTTTGCAGTCAGATACTCTGACAAACATGAAACACAGTGAGAGAAAAGAGCCAGAAGAAGTGTTGGGTCTGAGCTCTGCTTGAGGATGTGAGCACATTTATGCAATCTGGACCTGCTCGCTCATCTAATGAATGCAGCTTGGAGATCTGGTTCCCATCGTTACTGCCTACAGGAGACAGAGTGCCAAGAGGGTAGCAGCTGAGAGGGGAGGGACGGAAGGCTGGAGAGTGGGCGAGACTAATTGGTCTTGTCACATAACACAGATTAGATTATGTCTGCCTAAATGTGGAAGGGGGAAGGGGTATTTAATTATTGTTTATACCGAGAGATATAAAGCTGAGCATCCTCAGAGAACCAGATGCAGAGAAAGAAGCACACGCTTCATGATAAGAAAACAGGAAAAGCTAAGCATGAGACAACTTAAAAAGGTAGATTTTCTCTTCAACTAGATAAGGGAATTTAGAATAGCAAAATATGATCTGATAGAAATGATGATAATTTTTGATAATGCACTAAAGCAGGAACAGAACTTTACCTTGCTAAAGTAATCAACATATTTTTGAAAAGGAAATTGTTGGGGTTGGAGAGAGTATTGTAACTACAAAGACTGACTTTTCAAGAAATTAGAAATAAAGATTTCAATATGAATAACTAATGAAATGAACTGTGCATGATGTTTAACTATCAATAGAGTCAGGTATCCTCGAATCTCTAACATAAAATCACTATTATTATTCAAGTTACTGTATATTCTACAATTTAAAACTTTACTTTTAAAGACAATATTTTGCCAGTCAAACTCAGAACCCAGGCTGAGCATTCCCTAATTTGTTCTTAATATTTAAGGGGCTACTTCATGTCGGCTAAATGAACAAAGCTCCTCAAGGAAGAAAACCAATGCCTTCCTCTCTACCCCTTCTCCTTACACTTTTGTGGTCCTGCTGCACTTCTTTCCTTGGGTCTCGCTGTCTTTAAGGCAAATTCCCCTTATTTTCATAAGAAACCATGAGAAAGAGAAAGTGTTGATTTTTGGCTAAAGTTTCTTTAGGTCAGTGTAGGTTCTATAACATAACATTTTCCTTAGATTCTGAAACTCCAATAAAATACACATTTTCCCACAGGTCATTCTCTCTGTTGCCTCTGGCCTGGGACCACTGTTAAAACAGACTCCCCAGGCTTGCCTTCCACAGCACATAGGACATCCCAAACGCCCCTCATTATGAAACACAGCTCTGAGCGAACTAATGGCACCAACATAGATTTTTCTCTCCATTTGACTTCTGGGGAAACATACACCTGAGTCATAGCTTTCTGTAAATAGCTGAGCCATTCCGCAGTTCAGTCAGATTGCATTGTGTCAAAGAACTTAAAGCTTTTTCAGAAAATTTTGAAGGAAGTATTTATCTCCACTCAATAAATCTTTCCAATCTTTTCTTTCTCTATTCCCAGTTGCTGGATATTCATTTTTTGTGAAATTGTAATTAGTGACCTTTCTAGAAAGAATAATGTTAAGTTTTGTATTGCACCTTTCCTCCTCAAGCTCCCCACAGATGTTTCTTAGCAAGACAATGGCAAGGTAGAATAATGTCTGTGAAGGTGACATGGGTTGACAAGTGAATGTTCAGAAATGGCTCACCTGTGAGCTCAAACGAGAACATTTCTTTCTGAACGGGTATTGCCCGGGAAGCTCTAGCAAGGAAGATTATTATGTTTGCTTTTAGACATATAGGAAGGAAACTCTAGCTTCTAACCTTATATTCACAGGATCAGAGATGCTGATAAGGAGGCATCAGGAGGGAGCACGCAGAGAAAAGAAGGGGCCCCCAGGAGAACGTGAAAGGATATTTGGGTGATTATGAATCAAATCATGATGAAGTGGGACAAATATAAGAACCATGTAATTTTGGAATGAAACTGAGATTCTGGCTCTCCAGTTGGTTACAGGAAAATAGTGGGCATGTCAAAATAAAAAGAAAAAATGTCCTCTTAAAAATTGCTTGGTAAATTATGGAATTATTTTTTGCAGACACTGTGTGATTTTAAAGACATTAGATTTTTCTCAGAGATCTGATCTGAGAAGTAAGCCTCCCCTTCCTGTGCCCTTGTTGTCTGTTGAATTCAAGGACAGTATTTTAATCAGTTGCTCTGATAGTCCCAGGTGAGTACAACACACTCAAAACAGTCATCCTGTGACCTATGTGGTCCCTCAGTCAGTGGAACTGAACTTGGCCATTACTCATGTGGAGCTGTTTATTTTTTCCTTCCAATTTGTACCCCAAAATGACATATTTAGGTTCCATTAAAATAAACTAATAAAGGGTATGCCTTTTGATATTTATGAACCATGAGGATTGCTGCTAATATTATTGACCACTTACAATTGTGATAGTGGGATGTCTATCATCTATCTATCATGTCATTTAGTTCTCATAACAATTTTATGAAGGTAGGTAAAATTATTATTTCTATTTTACAGTGACAAAACTTACATTTAAGGGTTGAAAATTATCAGGATTAAAAGACAATTAAGAGACAGAACCAAGATTTGAACCCTTATCATTTTGACTGTAAAGACCATACAACTACCTTGCTGTCCTGCTATTTTAATTGAGTTCATGATATTACATTGCCATTGTTTATGTCCAAGAGGCAAAAGAGGGACGCATTATAAAACATGTTGGAATGAATTACGTAATTACCTTATCCTTTGTTTTACTACCATTTACTTACCATTGTCCCATTTCTGGTCACTTACTAATGAATAGATCCTTTCCCAGGTGATTAAATCAGACAAGGAACCAACAGGGTCATAAAATTTTGCTTTGGTACTTTCTGTTTGGCCAGCATTTGTGTTATTTCAGAGAAAATTTTATAAATGCTCTGAGATCATCCTTCACAGCTGTACTTTGTACTATCAGTTCCTATTTTTATTTGTCTGAAGAGAGAACTTCAGTCTTGATAAAATTTATAAGGGTAGCTAGGAATATTTCTCAAAGAAACAGCCTAAGTAGTTGTGCTTAAAGCCTCCAAATTACAATCTTGTGATGACACCGCATTGTTTGTTGTCAACATTGAATTTGTCTAAACCTTATTCTCTACAAAATGACTCAGAGCAACTTAGAAAAAGGACACAATAAGAAGCATGATAATATGGTGGAAGAAAGAATCAGCAAATAAAATAGAAGAAAAAGATAAGAATATAGGTAACCCGAATGGCAGAATTAACTCAACTGTACAATTCCCTCTGAGCTTTCTGGACACCAGAACTGAAAGGAAGAACGACGAATTGCATTGTCATTATCTCTGAAAATCACATGTTTTAGGTAACATAATTGAGTGCATGTCAATCCCATTATGAACACTTCTTTATTTTCACATTTTTGTTACATCCATTCCTCCATGTTAATTTTTCTAAATTTTTTGTGTGGGGGGTAAGAAAATTGTTAGATGTGGTTCCTGCTTTTATAATTCCATATATTTCTGGAATTTACCCAAATAGTAGAGTGGTTATAAAGTGATATTCATTGTAACATAACTAAATAAATAAATGCATTTAAAGTATACGGCTACATATTTCTGATTAATTCTCCTGGACCATCAACAGTAAAACTCACTAAGTGAACGGTCGAAGACTATGAAAAGAGAAACATGGTCATCGGTAAAACGGTGCAGACGAGCTGGTAAGCACTGATAAAATGAAATGCGGAAGCAATCTAGGCCATTCTCGTGTGTCCAAATCTGGAAAGGTTTACCTCAGTCTCTGGATGTACGGGGTTCAAATGGAACATGTATTGGTGCTGAGAATTCTTGAGGAAGTCACAGGATGAAAAGATTAAAGAGACGTCACACAAATTGTTTTGTTTTATTTAAATTATTCAGCAAATTTTTGTTTTCTCTTGTAGCCATAGACCATAAAATCAAACATTACAGTTATCAAAATCTTTATAGTCCTGAAAATGTCTCCCTCAGGAACCAGATAGCTCAACAGGCCCCTACAGACAACAGGAGATGGATTCAGAGAGGGCACCTTCCAGCTGTTCCCCAGTGTGTTCTTTTGCCGTCAGAATTTTCCTTGACCCTGAGTTTTTACCGATCCAGATTTCAGCTGGAGTTTTTGTAACCTTTGAACTATTGGTCAAATTATAGTCTCACTAAAACTAGAATCCAACACTTCAACAAAATGGTTTCTAGACTTCCCTGTCACATATTTTTTATATTTAACAGCAAAAAACAAAATCCATGACAATTTTCTATAAATATCACTTTATAATATGTCTGAAATTAAAATGTATATTAAATTGTCTCTGATTTGTATTATGGATTTTTTCTACAAAAGTACTATTCTTTTATGGCTGAGAAAAATGACAGGCAGGAGCAATCCATAAAAATCCGTAAAATACCAATATTCACTAAAGCAGAGTTCATGGGATTAGATGAATCACTTAGTTGAAAGAGTTTAACTCAATGCTTATGCTACTCAACAGTTTAAATAAGCTTCCTCTTAATTTAAAAATAACTAATTTTAAATTTGAATAGTTTTACTTTAGGTCCACTTCTTTTTAGAAGCTGTCATGAACTTATTCCCTGTGAAGGAAATGGAAATGCCACATTTATATTGGAAAAATGTTCCTCAAGTTCTGAAACGATGAGTTCTTTACTTGTTATCAAGGATAATGCGGCCTGTCTGTCTGTCTGGGCAAAAATACCAGCAAATTAGATGTGCCATCTTGATAACATTTGCATATAATGCAAAAAATGATATAGGAAGCATGCATATATGTGACTTATCTTTGCATTATTATCATGATTTCTTGATCACAAATAAAGAGGAAAGAGAAGATTCTAAGAAAGCATGAAAAATATTTTCGAGCATATATGCTGTCATGTAGAACAGTTGCTATATTTGATCTATGTTACCCAATAAAGTAGATTTAGGACCAATGAGGGGCTGTTAGGGACAGATTGCCTTCAACTATCTGCAAAAACTGCTTTACATTTACAGCTTCATGAGGGCAGGAAAGACATCCGTCTTTTTAGCAGTGCATCTGAGCGGCTAGCAGAATGCCTGGAGAAGTAAGAGTTATCAGCAACAGTTAAATGAATAGAATTTGGATTTTAGAAGGAGAAGCAAAGGATTTATTACTCTGGAGGATTTTGTCTACAGAAGATATGCTCCCATTCAGAGATGGGTGGTCAGGCTTGAAATTTAATGGAAAAATGCTTTGTAGGGAATCCCAAAATGACCAGTTCAGACCATCTAGTTCCATGCCCGTCAGACTTTTTCTATTAAGGTCAGAGAGTAAACATTTCAGGTACTGTAGACCAGACAGTCTCTCAACTATTCCACTCTGCTGTCACGGTGTAAAAGATGTTATAGACAATAAATAAATCAACTGGCATGGCTGGTTGGCTCATGGGCAGGCCATAGTTGGCCAGCCCATGATCAGGTTGCATAGTACCCTCACCCTGCTTCCTTCATTTGCCAATGCACTTTTTAAAAAATTTAAATATTTAATATTGTTTTTTTTATCATGGTAAAAGACATAAAACAAAAAGATTACCTTTTAAACCAATTTTAATTGTGCAGTTCAATGGCATAAAGTATACTGACATTTTTTATGCTATTTATGCTATCTCCAAAACTTTTTATCATTCCACACTGAAACTCTGTACCCATTAAACACTGATTCCCCAATCTTTCCTCTCTCCAGTCCCTGGTAACCACTGCTCTACTTCCTGTCTTTATGACTTTGACTACCCTAGGTATTTCATGTCAGTAAAATCATTAAACATTTGTCCTTTTGTGTCCGGGTTATTTGAGGTAACATAATGTCTTCAAGTTTCACCCATGTTGTAGCATAAGTCAGAATTGTATTCCTTTTTTAAAAGACTTTATGTCTTTAGGGTAACTTTAGATCCACAGCAAAATTAATAGGAAGCTACAGCGATCTCCCATATACCCCTGCCTCCACACATACCCAGCCTCTACCATGATTAACGTCTGTTAGAATGGTATATTTTTTACAACTGATGAGCCCACTGATACATCATACTCATGCAAACTCATAGTTTCCATTACAGTTCCCTGTTGGTGTTACACATGCTGTAGGTGTAACAAATGTTTGCATTAAATGTGCCCATCATTTTAGTATCACACAGAGTATTTTCACACAGGATATTTTAAAATCCGGTATGCTCTGTCTATTCATCCCTCTTTTTCCCATTTCCTGGCAACCACTCATCTTTTTTACTGTATCTATAGTTTTCCCTTTTCCACGGGGTCGTATAGTTGGGAGCACACACTATGTAGCCCTTTTTGATTGGCTTCTTTCACTTAGTAATATTGCATTTAAATTTTCTCCATTTTTTTTCATGGTTTGGTAAGTCATTTCTTCTTGGGGCTGAATAATATTCCATTGTCTGGGTATACTACAGTTTACTTATCAACCTACTGAAGGATAGCTTGGTTACTTTCAAGTTTTAGCAATTATAAATAAAGCTGCTATAAACATCTATGTGCAGGTTTTTATGTGGACGTGCATTTTTAATTCTTTGCTGAATTAGATGGTGAGAACATGTACAGTTTTGTACGAAAATATTAAACTTCCTAAGTGGCTGTGTCATTCTGCATTGCCACAGCGATAAACAAGAATTCCTCTTGCTTCACATCCACACCAACATTTGGTGTTTTCAGTGTTTTGGATTTTGGTCATTCTAATAGGCATCTCATGGTTGTTCTAATTTGCATATCCTTAATGCTATGCGATGTAGACAATCTTTTCTTATGCTTGTTTGCCATGTGTATATCTTCTTTGGTGAGGTGTCTGTTAAGGTCTTTAGCCCATTTTTAAAAATCAGGTTGGTTCTTATTGTTGAATTTTAAGAGTTCTTTGTATATTTTGGATAACAGTGCCTTCACAGATGCACCTCCTACAAAAAGTTTCTCCCAGTCTTGGCTTCTCATTATTTTGACCAAGTACTTTTGATGGAATTTTATTTCAACATTCCAGTTATGTCTCAAGGATACTATAAACAAGTCAAGGGAAGCATGAACTTCCTTTAGGCCGGGGAAGCTCCCCCTGAGCCAGTCCAGAGATATTAGTGATAACAAGTACAATAAAAGATCACAGATGGAAACAGAAGTCACAGGAGTAAACTGAAGTCTGACCATCATGTTTCCGTAAAACCATCTTGTAAGATTCACCTTGGGCATTTCAGCACTTTCATATGATTGCAAAAAAAGATTGTATTAAGGTTCTGGTGTCTGGTAACATGAAATAAACACATTCCTCCACGGAATGCATCTATAAAACACAGACAAAATGCATGAACAGCTATTTAAGAACTCTGAAAAGTAAACAGTAGAAGGCAAATTGGGAAAGAAGATTAGAATCCTAGTGCCACTGTACCACCAGGGACCTTACCATTTTTTTCTCTGATATCTCCAGACCTGGTCTCAGCGTGACCTCAAACCCCAGAGTGGACACTCTTGCAGACAGAGTGAGTTCCAGGAGAAGTTTTCAAATTTTGGCTTGCAGGAGGGCAAAGTGATGTTCTCATGGTCAGAGGGAGTGGGATAAAACCCCGTGTTATTGTCATTGTTTTTTTCCTCCTCTCTCCCCTCCCCTAGTCGTCAAGCAGTCCAGTGCAATCAGTGGTGGCAGTAGCAGCAACAGCAACAATCGTGGCTAAGGGACACACAATGAGGATGTGGGAGCTTCCTTATAGATCAGAGGAGATTCAGCCCCAAGACACTGGGTCAAGCACCTGTTACTTTTTATTTCTCTCTTATCTTGGGGTATCAAGGTTCATGGACTATTCACAAATGTGGGAAGCACATGACAGACCTAGAAAAATAACACCCCAGCTTTCTGGCCGAACTTAACAGAGGAGCTCCAGAGAGCCAAAAATGTTCTAAGGGAGGTCACACAGAGGGAAAAGTCATTTATACACTCCTGAGAATACTTCCAAGATGCACATGTATAGCTTTGACACGTAAAGCATGCTACCGACTCTGAAGACTGAACTGCAAGAGAGACCACCACCCAGGATTCAGCCACAGGGTGGCATGTGGGACAGATCCAAATGTACTGCAAAGGAACGGACACAGGAAGCCACAGTGGAACCAACTCCCATAAGGTTTATCAGAACTTGCAACCAGAAAACAACCGGATCAATTGCTTGCTAAAACAAAAATATCAACATTCTTCAGAAGACGTAAGCAAGACCCAGAAAATCCTAGCATAATACTCAAAATGTCTGGGTATAATCCAAAACTTCATGGCATATAAAGAACCGGGAAAATATGAACTTGTGTGAAAAGGCAACAAACAGACGCCAAACTGAGATGACACAGACGTGGGAATTGTTGAGAGAAGACTGTAAAGGTAACTCTTTTAAAAGTCCTCCAAGAAGTAAGGTCAAACCATTCCGATGTGTGGAAAGAGATAAGTCCCACCAATGAAATAAAAGATATGTATAAAGACCAGAGAACTTTAGAATTTAAAAATCAGTAATCAAAGCTTAAAACTCACTTGGGTGGACTCAACTGCAGAATGAAAATGACAAAACAAAGAGTGAATATGAAGATAGATTAATGATGATTACCCAGTATGAATGACAAAGACAAAAAGATAGTGTCTTAAAAATTAATGACCAGAGTCTCAAGATCTTGTACAATGCCAAAAGCTTTAAAATTTGTAACATTGGAGTCATAAGAAGAGGAAAAAGAGCATTATTCTGGGAAATATTTGAAGAAATAATAGCTAAAATTGCTCAAAGGAGAAAGACACAAATGTACAAATTCAAGAAGCACAGCAAACCCTAAGCAGAATAACCCCAAATAAACCCATGCACACACATATCACGATTAAATGGTTCAAAACTAATGACAAAAAAAATTCATGAAAGAAACCAGAGAAAAATACTGCACTACTCATAGGTCACCAATTATTTGAAAGACTATATTTATCATAAGGATAAAATGGAGGATGAAAGAACACTTTTAAAGTGCTTATAAAAAAAAAAAGACTCACCCAGAATTCTACATCAAGCAAAAGTATCTTATAGAAATTAAGTGATATAAAGGCATTAACAGTTAGTTGAAAGAAAATGAAAAGCAAGCAGACCAGGACTAAGGGAATTGCTAAAGGAAGTTTCTCAGAGAAAAGGAAATGATACCAGAGAAAAACTTGAAGATAGGAATAAAGGAATCACCACAGAATGTAAATAACCAGATAAATATAGCATACTGTTCTTCTCTTGAGTTCTTTAAAATATGTTTACGGTAAATAAAACAACAATTGACAGTAAAAAATAATTTTATAACATGTGATATGGTTTTCAATGTATACAGACATAATGCATGTGACTATTATATCATAAAGAGTAAGGGGGGAAAAGGATTCTAAACTGTAAGTTTCTACATTCTACTTAAAGTGGTAGACTACTGATTTTAAGTTGACTGAAAAAAGTTAATTATAATTATATTTATGTATACATATAATTATAGTTATAAAAGTTAGTTATAATATATATATAATATCTTATAATCTCTAGAGCAATCACTAAAATTCTGTAGAAAAATAGAGTGAAGATAAAAATATTGGTCAAATAACCCAAATAAGGCAAGAAAGGAGAGAGAGAGGAATCTATAACAGAGGGAACAAATATAAATTAAATAAAAAAGTGGTAGACCCAAGCCCAAATACATCAAGAATTACATTCAGCAAAAATGG
The DNA here is from genome assembly GCF_022682495.2 of Desmodus rotundus. Taxonomy (NCBI): domain Eukaryota; kingdom Metazoa; phylum Chordata; class Mammalia; order Chiroptera; family Phyllostomidae; genus Desmodus; species Desmodus rotundus. The sequence continues at coordinate 17,622,598 of NC_071395.1, forward strand.
CCTTTAACTAAAAGACAGAGGTTATTAGAATGTATTTTTAAAACATTATGCAGTTCCATATTGTCTAGCAAGTCCTCAAATATTATTATACAGGGAGGTTAAATATGAAAGGATAGGAAAAGACAAACCATACAAAGAGCAATGTAAAGAGAGTTGGAATGGTGTGAGGGAATGTTTTTGTGGTAGTGGAAATGTTGTATCCTGAGGGTGGTTTGGAGGAGTTCTTTTCCTCTTCTCAGCTGGGACCCTATAAATCAAATTGGCCAAAGATAGATTAACAAGAAAAGACAAATGTACATAGCGCATGTACACATGGGAACACCCAGAAATGAATAATACAAAGGAGTGATTAGAATTTTGGCTTTCACCAACTTGGGCTACAGAAAGGAATAGGGGTTTGGGGCTTCTGGATTAGGGGAGAAGCAGGGGGAGGCAAGTTAGGAGAAGGTGGTCAGGAAAAGTATGGTAAACGGGCGTTTCAATAAGGTTTCTTATGCAGATTTAAGTCAATAGGAGTCGTTAAGAGTCCTCCTCTTTCTGTTATGAGAGAGGGAGACACCTTTTACAAAGGGAGATTTCTTTTACAAGTGTAAATTTATAAAGTAGGAATTTTTCCTGCATCTGCTGGTTCTCAGTGGCTTTTAGCTCAAAAAAAAATCCACAGGTCAAAGCAATATATTTTCGGGTGGCATATTCTGTACCTTTCAGTCATGATGGTTATATGAAGGTAGATGTGGGCGAAAATTCAGAGAACTGCACGCTTTAAAAAGTCTATTAGATGGCTTTTTATTTTGAGCAATAAAAACTTTTGTAAATACAAAAATTAATTGGGGAAAATAAACTTAAATTATGGAAGGAATTTTTAGTTGAAAATTCTTCATTCTAATGAAAATTCTTCAACATCTACTAAATCACCTTGGTCATTTTTAATTCTTCAGTTCCCAATCTATTAAGTGGATATAATGATACCTGGCTCAACGTTCTGATCAGCAGAGGTTCTGAACAGCTTTTTTTGTTTTTCATTTTTGTCTTTTTCCATGTCTGTTCTTAAAAGTTATTAAGAATATCAAATAATTTTTGTTCATATGAGTTATACTTATCACTATGTATAATATTAGACATTAAAACTGAGAACAAATATAAACACTTAACTCATTTTACTATAACAATAGCATATCAATTATATATTAACAAATAACATTTTTAATAAAAACTAGTTTCCAAATTAAAGAAAGTGACCAGAGTAAAATTGTTTTAGATATTTTCAAATGTCTCAATGTCCAGTGTAATGGGAGACAGCTGTATCCTTATGGTTGTTGCTGGTCCTGGGACCCCCGGGATCTCAGACCATCCTTTGAGAACTACTGCTTTATAAAATAGGATAAATAGGAAAAAATGTTAGTATGAAATTGTCGCTATCAATGGAAATTTACACACAAGTCATCAATATGTTTTAAATGGTGTTCATTATAGATTCATAACAGAACTGAGAGGTATTTGTTTCTATATGTACATTTCTATATGTAAGGCATGAAAATTATTGCCTCAACCAAAACCAGAGTTTACTTTTCTTGACCCCCAATCCCCTGTTCCTTCACTCTGCCATGTTGCCTCCCACATGCCTTGCTAGGGACATTAAAAACCCTGCTTCCTCCCCTGAACTATATTTGAAGGTATATTGAACACTTCTGGAATCATTAGATATTTTACAGTCTCAAATGTTATTCTGATTTAGCTTGTTTTTCCCCCATTTTTCCTCTCAATTTTTTTCTGAATTATTGTCTGAATTTTTCTGAATAACAACAGCTGTTCATTCCCAGGTTGGCTATGACCCCAAAGCAGCAATGGCACCAAGCCAATGTTCTCTCCTTGACAGCATCAAGAAAATTAACATTTTCTGGATTCTGTTCCCTGCTAGATTCTCTTTGTATTTGAACTCACAGGAGATGTAAAGAAGAGAGAAGTTAAATGAAAACAGTACACCTTCTAGACTGTTTGCTTTGGCATATTTAAGAATACTGGGATGTTCCAAATATCATTAATAAAGAATGCATCTGGATATTAATATATTATAAAATTAATCAATTTAAAATGTCTTTAAGAAACTGTTTTATTTTCTATTCTTTATTCAGTAACACACTGATATAAGACTTGTATCAAACTGCTACAAATATTTCTTATAGAAGAAAAGGAAAGGACACTTCACAAACTTCCCAAGTAGCTCATTGAAAAAGTTTTTGCAATATAACAAACCATCTCAAAAATGTATTTGTTTAGCTCGTGATTCTGTGGGCCAGCAAGTTAGGCTAAGCTCAACTGTCTGGTTCTTCTGGGCTCCGCTGGCCTTAATAGATGTACTACAATCACCTGGGGTGACTCATTCCTACCACATAAGGTCTTACCCTCCAGCAATTCAGCCCACACATTGGCTAGTCAGAATTTTGCAACAGAGCAGATAACCAAGACTCTCTTGAGGACTGAACTTGGAATTTGCACACTGTCACTTCTGCCACATTCTATTGGCTAGAGTAAATCACAGGATTAGCCCAGATTGCAGGGGCAGAAGGGTAGAATCCATCTCTTAATGGAAAGAATTGCCAAGTAACATTATAAGAATACATTTCTAGGAAGGATAATAATATAGCCAGTTTTTCAAACAATCTACCATACCCACTTTACGAAGTCCAGAAAGCTACTTCAGGCCAATTTTCAGCACAAGAAAGAAATTATAAAACTGTGGAAGAAGAAATAAGAAAATGTGTGGGGAAATACCTAATACACAAGAAGGGATATTTGGTGGTGGTGACGAGGAGAGATGGGAAAAGCTGAGCATGAAGGAAAATAAGGAGCACTTCAGTCTCCACTGTGTAGTTATGTAGGGTACAACTAGGGGCAATGGAGAGTGAAACTGAGAAGAAAACCTGAAAGTAATTCCACGAAAGTTCTGAGAGTAAAGATTATTATTCTACAGAATAATCTTGCAGACAAAGCAATATATTGTACATCACAGTTGAATAAAGCCTGTAAAAATATACTTTTTTATTCCATATGGAAGAAATTTGCCCTGGACATTGGAAGCCTGGCCAGTTTATTTCACCTTCTTCCTTTCTATACCTCTCTGTGCATTACTCCTTAACCCCATGTTTTCACAGTCTTCGGACTGGAGTGACTGGACCTCACCTGGTGTGCTGTAACAGCGTGCCAGGTGGCCATGCTGTTTCTGTCATTTCTCCTTCCTGCACAATATTGAGAACTCAATTTCAAAAGTATCCTCTTAGAATTACACTCTCCTTAAAAGCTGGGTGCCGTGGTTAGAATCTCACCATCAGTCAGCGGGCCATTTTACACCTCCTGTCGTGCTCTAGGTGTGGGGTGGGAATTAGTTTGGTGTATAAAATATTATCACTTTTTAACTGGTTTCTTTTTAACCATTTCAAAGAAATGTTTCACCTATTATTTCACTGAGTCTCCATAAAGTGCATAAGCAGATGTTGTTTTCTGCCTTCCACACATGTGGAAACCAAAGCACTATACAGTACATGGGCCTAACTAAGGTCATGTAGAAAAACAGTAGTCAGTTATTCAATTATCCAAGTCCCCAAATTTACAGCAAGAAATTAAAACTACAAGGTAGAAGGAAAAGATGGAAAGTGTATCTTTAACTATTTGTTCTGTTTCTATACCTTGTTTATTGGAGCATGTTCTGCCACCACCTGTTATGGGCCGAATTGTCCCCCCTTCATAGGCTCAGGTCCCAACCCTCAGTACCTAAACATAACCATATTTGCAGATGAACTGTTTAAAGAGGTGATTAAGGTAAAATGAGGTCCTTAAAGTGGAGACCAAATCCAACGTGACTGATGTCCTTAGAAGAAGAGAGGCGACACCAGGCATGTGCACGCACAGAGGGAAAACCATGTGCGGACACAGCAAGAAGGCGGGCGTCTCCAAGCCAAAGAAGAAAGGCCTCAAGAGAAACCTGATCTGCCAACACCTTGATCTTGAACTTCTGGCCTCCAGAACTATGAGCGAATAAATTTCTGTTGTTTACTCCACCTGGTTCATGTTATTTTGTTGTGGCAGCCTGAGTAGTCCAATACCCCGCCTTACATCTTATGTGTGGCCACGCTTCCTACCCCTTCAATATTATTATGCTATTCTTATAACAGTACTGGTAGTTTTTGCCTCAACATAAAATTTCACAGTTTGAGGGTTTTCCAGAACCTTCAGAAATGAGGAAGAAAACACATAAGCCTTTGTCACATCATTCTTCCTTCAAGATAAACCCATCAAATGATCTCTGCACCAAAACAACTGTTATGGGTTTTCGGGTAAGGAAATGGAAAAAAAAAAGAAATTTGATCAGGAGAGTGTTGTTTCATATTACCTCCCTGCAGCGTAAGGCTCTGAGGTCACCAAAGATAAGATCTCAGCTGTCTCTGCATTATCCACATGCTTATCAGGAGCTAGAAACGTGTTGATGAAGCGGCTGCATCTGCCGTGTGACCACAATAACAAAGCGTGGTGTGAAAAGAGAATTTAGTCCTTCTTGCCTATGGGTCTATCTTCTCTTTCATCCTGGAAGCAACAGGCCCACCAGCAGGTTAGATTCCAAAGCTAAACACAGGCAGAATATGCATGGCAAAACGCTATGCCATGCTGGGCAAAGTCTCTTCAGTTCTCTTGTTCCAACCAGTCTGTCTTGTCTCCTGGTCATGTTTGAAATGCAGCGTTGACTTCTTTTTCCAGCCTTGGAGGGTCTGGGTCATGTTCCATAAAAAATGAGTTTTTGAAATACAGGGAACTTATGAGACATGGTTTAATGGTTCTCATAGCCTCGCACCTCTGGCAAGGGCTGATAAAGGAAATAACTCAGACCAATGCCACTCACACCTGCCAGATTTTTGGTCAAATAATGTGCCAGACATTTGACAGAACAGTGATGAATGTACAACGAGAATGTTTAGAAAACATTAAAAACTGCTTTACCGAGATCTGCTCAGCCCAAAGGCAAAACATAGCTCAGTAGATTAGAGCCACAGTTTAGAAAATAGAAAATCACATAGCTACTGTTCCTCAGGCAAATATCAGTAATGCGATGGATGGAAGTACAGGTACATTCTTTTTTAGGAACCTATAAGATTCGAGCCTGGCCTGGGCTGCACTTCTGGTCTGGCATGATGCTCAATCTAGGTCTCCGGTCAGGAGAACTACAAGGAGACAAGAATCACTTCGGGGGACTGGATCCATATGAGTACTCTTTGGAGCTAACTCTGTGGGAACCGGCCAAAATAAATTCTGTATTTCCTTCTTGCAACAAACAAGTTTCTCGGGTTACGCTGGAATTAAAATAGACTTCTAGACAGAATAGGAACCAGGAGCAGTCAGTCAGTCATCTTAAGGATTGAAAATCAAATCCTTGATTTTCCCAAGGAGCAAACAAGCATCTAAGGCTGGTGGGTGGAGGTAGGTAGGAGGTGAAGCATACCCATCAACGTATGCCAAAGCAGGAGAAAACAAAAAGCTTTAATCAAAAATCCTTCCTACAAATATCTACACATTTACTTCTGCTGTGCTGTGTGACTATTAAGCCTTGGAATGGCTAAACACTTGTCAGCTGAATTCACGGATTTTGCCTTTCATGGTTATCATGTGCACCGTAACAGATAAGAGGGCACGGCACACCCTCCACCTGGAATCTAACATCCTTTCCACTCTGTAAACCTCATCAATATGGAGAGGGCCACGGTGTCAGAGGGAGGATGAAGATCTAAAGGGTAGGAAAGTATTGAAGCTGCCCTCGCTGGCCTAAAGCTTCAAAGTGCATATAAATAATTCAAAATGTAGATTATTAACTTGTTCATAAAGTTAACTTTTACTAGAAATCTAACATGTCAGTACAAATGAAAGAACTTTTTCTCAAAGAGAATGATAAAACACAGAAAACACAGTTTTATTTTCATTGTTTTCAGCAAAGATCTCTTAAATTTTTGTAGGTTTTTTTTTTTATTTAAAAGGAGTACATGCTCCCAAATTAAAATAAAAAAAATTGAGACACAGAAGAAAGAGATAGAATGGAACACATGATGCTTGCCTCTCCCTGGTCTGCTCTCTTCCTCTGAATCTAATTCTCGGGGCATAAAAACTGTTAACAATCTGAAGTACAGGCTTATGCAAATGTCTCTGAATTTAAAGATACACATCTCCTATCCAAATGAATTACAGTAGACAGATGATATAATAAAGAACATCTTACTACCTTTTCATTTAATAGTCTGTCATGAACCTCTTCCAAAATGGAATATGTGGACCTGTTTTATTACTTTTAATAATTATGTTGTATTTTAGGATGTGCATTGTCGCAAACTTACTTAACTAGTCCCTAAAGATGAAGATGTAGGGGTTTTCCAAATTTCTGCATTTAAAAGAACATAAATTCTGTGCATACACAACTAAGCATGCATTATATACTGTTTTCTCTTATAGCAGTTATTCCTAAAATTGGAATTTATATTTAAAAGGTTGTTGGCAATTAAAATATTGGCATTTGTTGACAAATTGCTCCCTAAACTGCTGTACTGAACTCAGTTACAATACAAGCAGTACCGTGTGAAACTGCCTATTCCCTAGCTCTCATTCAAACTGGGTGGCACTGGTCATTTTGTCTTCTGCTATTCAAATAAGTAAGGAGTTACATTTCTCGGTTATTTTAATCTTCATTTGTTCAGTGAAATTGAACATATTTTATTTAATGATGGGTATGAGTTATCTGCATTAACCTTTGCCCACTTAATAAATGGTTTCTTCTTTACCATATTAATATGTAAGAAGTTATATGTTAATATGCCCCATATTAATATGTTCCTTTTATCTGAAGGATGTAAGCATACTTTATGGGCTATATGCTGCAAATATATTTTATTAATATTTTGAGAACTTTTTTGTTCATGTAGACGTTTTAATTTAGGATGCAGTAATAATGAACAGGTTCCTTTCTTTATGACTTCTAGGTTGTGTCAGGCTTGGGGAATTCTTTCCTAATCCAAGATCATCATTATGCTCAGTTACATCTCCTCTTGTTATTTCTGTGGTTGCATCTTTAAAAAAACCACTTAAAGCTTTAGGTCATCTGGAATTAATTTGGGTGTTAAATTTGATGTAGAAATCCAACTTCATTTTTTTTAATGGGTATGTCACTATTCAAAGCATCAGTGACTGAATAATTGTGATTTTCTCAGTGATTTGCAATGTCATCTCATATGGTGAATTCCAATAAAGGTTTGAATCTATTTATTGATTATTCTGCACTATTTTCTTATTGGTACCACATTACTTAAATTATTGTAGCACATAAAAATAATGTAAAACTTGATATGAATATTTCCTTGTGGTTATTTTCCCAGCATTTCCCATCCAAGTCTCAGATTTTATAGTTCTGGATGAAACATGAAGTTTAAAAAAGCTGTGCTATAATACACAACAGGAGTTTATTTACTTCATAGATTATTTTAAGAAGATTTTATATCATTACAGTAGTCTTCCTATATAAGAATAAGGGCGTACCCTTTTATACCAAAATTTTACATTCCTCAATTAGTCTTAAACACTACTGATGATAGTGGGCATCACTGTTAGATATCTGACTTTATTTAATATTTTAGTTGGCATAGACATTTTTTTCATGTGAATAAAATTTCTATATATTTCTATTTCTCTAAGAGTTTTTCTTCTTGAATCAAAGATGGGTACTAACATTTTTTCAAATGTCAAGCAGCGTATGTTAAAGTTATCATTTGTTTTTTTCTCCTTTGACCTAGTAATAAGCTGAATATTATTCATGCATTTTAAACAATCAGTTTGGACTTCTGAGCTGATTCCTAATTAACCAGTGACTAATTCTTTTAATGTACTGCTGGATGCTATTTGCTAATATTTTATCTAGGAATAGCATCATTAGTGATATTGGTCTTTTGTTTTCTCTGTTGTCCATTTTTTTATATCGGCATTATGGGCTTCAGATAGAGAAATAGAAAGTTTACTTTCTTTCTTCGCCTTATAGCGCACTTTAAGTAGTGCCCAATCATGTCCGACTGGCTGTCCTTCTCCCAGCTCTGCCAGTCTGAAGGAAAGTTAAGCTCTGTCCTTTTAGGGGAAAGCCTTCCTTTCCCAGTTTTGAGCTGTTGTTCTGGCATCTGGCCCTTTCATGTCTGGCACTTCTGGGTAGCTTCTGGTCCCCTCAATAAGAAACCTGTTATACTTACTATGTGTGTGTCCTAGGTATTTATGTACTTGAGTACTCGAGTGCCTTTTCCTTCCTTGTTCACCCCAAATTTGAATTTCCTCATGTGATTGAAGAGTTTCTATGTACCACATGGTTATTATTATAACAGTATTGGTATAAGCATGTGTTGAATATTATTAGAGATCTGTATTAAACACTATGCTTTGCTCTAATTAAACACTTAATGAAGAGATATGCACTGGAGAAGATTGGTTATCATTCAACTTCAATATACTTATTGTAAGAATTTTGAAACACTATTGGTTATCATTTGAGAGAGAAGTGAAAGGTAAAATTGGAGTGGGGTGACCAAAAGGTGCTGGCACTAAGATGCTCAACATTCTGGCGTTGTGCCATTATCTAGAGACACCATCAAAGAGACCAGACTGTTTAAATCTATGGTTAGGAGCACACTCTCCTACAGAGAGTTACAGGTGAGGTAGGTGACCCTGGCTTCTGCTGCTCTATTATGCCAGAATACTAAGGTGTTGATAAGTATCAGAATAACAGTATTTTTGTTGCCATGGTATTATTTTGGTATTTTTTTTACAAATCTGAAATCTAGATTACTTCTGCCTTAAAATGTCTCTAGAGAATTATTTGCTACATTAAATTTTCAATTAGAACAAATATATATTCCTTCAAATGCATATTTCATTGTTTAAAACCCTTCCAATGTATCTTACTGTTTTTAGCCAAGTATTTGTGTTTGAATGATGTTGAACAAATTATATTTATTGTTTTTTCTACTTTTTTTTACAGAGCTATTTTGGACTTTCTCTATATTTAAAGGATCACAAGGGCTTTAAAAATGATGGAAGAAGCCCATGGAAAGAGGATTGCGGTGGATAGTGTAAATAGGGAATTATAGGAGGTACCCAATCCCCAATTCAAACCCTTTCCTGATTGTTTGATCATCTCTTCCCTCTAGAACTGAATTCTTTCTGCTGCTCTCATTTTATTTCCTTTAAAACTGGGTAGGGTCTAATCTCTTAGGCTTTCCTTTGCTATGATAATTTATTTCAACAAGGGAGTTCTTTTTAGTCATCTGACTACGTGAGACTCAGGCATGAAAGGCAGAAAAAATTCAGCCCTGGACCCTGAGTTTTTCTTAGTGGGAATTCTTCTACGAACATATTGAAATCACTAAGTACTTTGATGGACAAGGCCAAATATTAAGTCTTTGAGTTTCTCTTTCTTGTGTTTTCCAAACAGTATATATTAATGCGTAAAATCCTATAGTGACCACAGTGAATCTGTGAGCACTTTCGGAGAATCCAAGATGTGCAGGCAAATGTAAGCACACACACAAAAGCAGGGGCCACAATATTAATACCAGACAAGCATATTTAGCAAAAGGAACACGATGACTTTCCTGAAATTTTATGCATAAATGATGTGATCTAAATGGAAGATGCAACTGTTATGTGACTTCAGTTAATTATCAAGTGTAAATAAAGAAATTAAACCAGAAGAATAGGACATTTAAGATATAAGAAAGAGTGTTACCAGAACCAGGGACCATAACAACACAGAGAAAGAAGAAAGAGGAGGAGGAGGAGAAGTAAAAGGAGGAGAAGGGGGGAGGAGGAGGAGGGAGAGGAGGAAAAGGAGAGATTGGAATGACTGAATAAGAGACAGAGGGGTCAGTGGACTGGAAATCTCAAGTTTCGTGGAACCAGTCCTGGTGGTATGTGGCAACCTCACAGGAGGCTAGCTGAATTTTATCTGGAGATGAATGCAGCTGGCTGTCCATGTGTGCAGGAAATTAGGATGAGTTGGCCTGAGTATGAAAGACAAAAGTTACCAAAAGAAAGAGTCCTATATAAATGTTAAATAGAGTGGAAGGGTAACAGTTTGGAAGTGGCAAAGAGGAACAATAAGAAATGAAACCCTATTGCTCTCACCAAAATGTATGAGAATAAAGTGCTACCACTTGAGATGCCCCCTGTAGATGCAAGGTCCTCGGGGTATGGCAGGTTTATTACTAAGGCATACGGAGAAAGAAGTACATGGAGAAATGTTTGAGATATGAAGGAAGGTGGATACCTATGGAAGGATAGTTCCAGGGGATGCCAAAGATGTCTTTTGAGGGTTGGAGAGAACTGGAGACATGAAAAATAGAGCCCTATAGGGAACTAGGGGCAGGGGCTAGCATCACAGGTACCACCTGACAAAATCACACATAGAAAACACGGTTAGCTTGGTCCCGCCCATTTTCCACCCTGGGCCTGATGCCCAGAGGCCTTGGCATTTAAAAATACTCAAGTGTCTGCTATATACAAAAATCAGTATTCAATATTAGTGACTTAAAACCAGAAATCATATAGAAAGCTAAATGTGATTTCAATTAACTCTCTTTTACTTATAATTTACCTACTTGGTTTATAATAGGTACTGTGGTACCATAAAAAGATATGTGGTCTTTGTCCCCCAGTTCCTTTGTTCCCAGATCTTAAAATGCTTGGAATTTCCTGAGTGATAAGTGTGATAGAATTGTCATGTGTCCTAATGAGGGTACCCTTGGCAGGCCCCTAGATAGCCTCAGGATGGGGGCTAGTTATCAGAGACACAACTCCTTTATTAGGATTTTGAACCTGCAGCCCCAACCCCCAACCTCTGGGAGCAAGAGAAGGGAGGGAGATTGTGTTAATCATCAATGGTCAATGATTTAATCAATCATGCCTACCTAATGAAAGCTCCATAAAACCCCTACAGGACAGGGTTCAGAGGCCTCGGCCTCCTGGGTTGATGAAGGAATCCATGTGCTAGGAAGGTGGCCCCCCCCATGCCACTAGACCGTGACCAAGACCTGGACACTGCCCTGTATATTTCTTCATCTGTTTCATTTGTAGAATTTATAATAAACTAGTAAATGTGAGTAAAATTTCTTCCTGAGCTCTGTGAGCTGTTTTGACAAATTATTGAAGCTGAGGGGGGCTCATGGGAATCCCTGATTTAGAGCCAGTCGGTCAGAAGTACAGGTAGCCTAAGACATTGTACCAACACCTGAAGTTGGGGCAGTCTTGTAGCATTGAGTTCTTACGCTGTGGGGCCCACACTAATTCCAGGTAGTTAGTGCCAGCACTGAATTAAATTGTTGGATGTCTAGTTGGTGTGAGTGAATTAGAAAAGAGGTAGTGGGAAAATACCACATAGCTGGTATCAGGAGGAAACAACACTTCTCAGATACTCCTTTATTGTTACTATCCAACCACAGAGAAGTAAGTGACATTGGATAGAACATGAATTATACTGAGATGAACTCTCTGACACCCCTACACTGAAATTCGGTGATAAAATGTAACTTGTAAGTCAAACAGCAATAATTGTGAACACAACTGAAACCTGACTTCATGTGTACCAAGCATTTTATAAGCAACTCTAATCTTCCTTTCTCTGCACCATCTATATAGTTTTGGTCCTATTCCCAAGATTAGAATTTAATTGTTGTATTTAGCTTGTAAATTTCAGGATCATTCCGAGGTCAAGCTTGTTAGGATGCTTCTATTGAAATGGATAGCATTCCTAGACCATGCCGTAATACTCCAAAATACTATGTGAGGAAAGAGTTTCAGGGTGTGTGTCGAACATAAGCCCCACATAAAATAAATGTGTTATTGATTTTAATAGCAATTATGATGTGGGTTTCAACCAGTCAACAAGGATAGCTGTTTGAGACCTTGAATGTCTGTTTGAGATGAAATTTAAAGCAATGATTCACTCCCTCTGAACCAAAATGTCTGACTATACAGAAATTGAAGTCCTTTCTCTTACAGAATTCTTCTTTGTAGATTATATTGTACTACAGGTTTTCATCGAATGTATATATGTTGTAGAAGTAAAAAAAATCATCTGATATTTGTTCTTTCTCAGTTCAAATAAATATTCTGAAGCAAATGTCATTCTCAGGTACTTTATAGTAGAGTCCCTACAATATTTATCAGTTCTGCTGTCTCCCTTGAAAGTAAAGAGCAGGGCAGGGTTACTCCACAATGTTGACGTGAGATAACATTTTCCTCAATAACTGCCCTATGGAGTCAGTTTGGGATAAAGAGGAAAATTTTAAACTTGGTATCTTCCAGTTGGCAATGCATTATTAAACATAGCACATAAATGCTAAAGTGAATCTCTTGCATTTAGTAGATGATGTTAGAAGACTTTAAAAAATTAAAATTAATCTATTGTACTCTTATTTAGTCAACATGCTGACAAAAAGTTTCCCTACATCATGATAATTATATATTTAAAGATAGAAATTGTTGGGGTGTATACCTTTAAATTACCAAGAACATTTCCACTCAAGTTATAAGCTACTAGCCTCTACTGAATTGTTTAAGATTTGTACAGTATTAGTCAATGTATCTTAGAAGGAAAAGAGGAGGCTCATTAGCTGTGGTTTTACTTTGAAGAGAGGTGAGGCACTAATATAACTTTCTTAATAAATTGTAAGGCACCTTTCCAATCCCTGGCACCTAACTGTTTCTCCATCCCTGCTGTACACCGAGTTTCAATCTGTGACATATGCACTTTAAATAGGTGCCAGAGATATGCAAATATGGGAACAGGTGTTGTTGTTAAAATTAAAACAAAAAATGTTAAAGAGGAAACTTTAACACATGTCAATCCACAGTAGCATAACAACACAATGAAATTTATTTTTTGTTTAAAGTGGGAAGGTCCTATGCAGATTTGACCTGTGACTGCTCACACCAATATGAATTAGTAGCATTAGAAACTTTAATGTACATAAGTTGAACACATATCAATTCCTCTGTAAAAAAGATAAGTTGCCGGTGTTCTGATAGATACACACACACACACACACACACAAGATAACACCACAGCACTGCTTAAAACAGTAATTATCTCTCATTAGCAACTTCTATTATACCAAGAAGTGAATCAGACTCACTAAATAAACTCTCTAAAAAATATTAACTTACCAAATTTATGGTAATACATAAGTCATTGAATATATGCATAATGTATGTGTTTTGGATGGCAGCAGAATTCTGAATATAAGAAATAACAATGTAAACATGGTAATATGAAACTGCAGGTTATAAAAGTTTGACATCAAATACAAATTTAAAATCAAACTAGATTTTCTTTAAAAAAATCTTTCAGATTGAGTTGTTATTATCTCTATGTAGTATGTATGCTAGTCTAAGCAGATAAGGCAAATCTCATTTAAAAATGCTATATGTGAACCCTAGAGAAATTCTATGGTTTCATTAGTTTTTATAAAGAAAATTAATATGATATTTTCAATATACAAAAGGAAACTATTTTGGTTTTTTCAGAGCATCCTATGCAATTGAACAAAATATTGAGGTAATAGGAATGGTCCAAACTCAGTGGAAGACAGTTGGTTGTATTTTCTTTTAATAAACAGTAGTTCCAGTGAGGCCAGATCCAACAGCTTTTCAGACATGGAAAAACCCAATGAATGGGAATCAGGTCTTCCGGCGGCCCTCCATCAAGCTTGGACCATCTCCAGAATTCAATCGAATGTTAATGAAAGAACTATACTCTATCTGATAGCAGACACTCTTGCTTGGTCAAGGCTGCTGAATTTTTGTTTTATGCCAAGTGGCAAAACTATGCCTTTCCAAGAGGTGCTCATGTCATTACATGGCTTCTTCAGGAGCACTGGTCCCTCTTACCCGTTCCCATCACTCAATATCCAAGTCGTAGGACTTCATCAATCACGTCGAAATGTGTGTGTTCAGTACTATTTCAGAACTTTCCAAAGAGTCATTTTTTCCCCTTTCTTTTGGGGAGAGAAAACCTGGGGTGATTACAGCATGGTAAAGAATATTTTAAAAATTGTATTACCATATTCTGTTTCATCAAACTTTATGAATATTTGATGAAATAAATGACAAGTGCCATGACAAGACACTGAATAATAGATATATTTTTAAAGTGGCATTTCCCACCAGATAACCCCAATTTAAAACAGGATATCCTGGTCTCTCAATTGCCTGACAGGAACTCTTTTTGGATGAAATACACCATATGTTCTCCAGGATGGAAAACAAAGACATGAAGGATTTGGTGGGAACGTTTCAGATATTCCCTACAAGGATGAAGAAAAGCACCAGAAACATCTCTGTGCTGTACTCTCAAGGTTGTAGCATCACAGATTTAGGAAGTGATAATCCAGGCCACAGAGAAACACGCAGCCAGTGAAAGGGAGAATACATTTTCTAACCACGAAGCTATTCAACATTTAGTTCTGCGGAGCAAAAAGTTTATAGGGGAAATTCTTTGGCTTTCCTGCTATCATAATTCCCCAAGGATGCCTCTTCAACTCTTATCTTAAAATACACCACTGAGTCTTGGAATGGTAATGATTTTTGCTGCTTTTATGGGGATTTGTCAATTTTTTTTCAACTTCAAGTATGTGAATTATTTATTTCCCCCAAATAACTAGGAAAACATTCACAGATATTATTTAAGAAGTATTCCTATATTCTCAGTTCATTTAGAAATAATATGTGCTTGGTACCATTGTGTATGTAATTATGAATTAAAAAGAATAACACCAATAATCTAAAAATCATTAAATACCTTGAGTACAAACATGGTCATATCAATGATTTTCATCAGGCATTTTCATCTCGTGTTGGTAACATGCAGTGTGCTTGATCAATATCTGAAGTTAATTGTCATTTCTCAAGGGCCTTACACACACTAAGCATTATACTAGGCACTAAAGAAACAGAGATATCAAGAAAAATATCTATAAAATATAGTATGTTATAACTACTAACTTTTTTAAAGAGCTCAAGGTAATAAATAACCTTTTTATAAGCAGACATTTGCATGTTCCAGTGACTATGGCTAGTTGCTGAGAATTTTTAAAGTGAATAAGAAAGACATGATTGCTGCCCACCCCCCCAAATTATACAGTGTAGTGTAAGAGGAAGATAGTTAAAAATGATTGAATAAAATATGATAAATTCTACAAGGAAGTAAAGATTAGTAATAGGAGTACAGAGCCAGCCAACCAAACCTTTCAAGGTAATCAAGGAGTAAAGACTCCTAGAAGAAAATGTCTAATTCGGGACCTAAAGAATTATTGTCAGTTACAAGATCAAGGCAGACTCGAGAGCGGGAAAGCAGCATTCCAGGCAGAGAAAACCTGTGTGAAGATCCAGAAGAGGAAGGGCCTGAAGGAGCTCAGCATGATGAGGAAGTGTGCTTTGCAAGCGTGGAAGTGACAAGAATTGCGGGTCAGTAGAAGCAGGACCAGATCATAAAGGACTTTGATCACTGCCTTAATGGGATTGGTCTTCATTTTAAGATAAATGAGGAATCATTTCAGGATTTAAGTACGGGAACAATTTATCAAACTTACCCTTGGCAATATTACAGTGGCTGCACCGTGGAGAATAGATAAGTAGAAAGTAAGGAGATCAATTAGGCTTTTGTAGCATTAAGTCAGGTAAAAATACAGATAGAAGGGAATGTGCTGGCTTGTGCAAGACCTCTAACCTTAATGGTTATGGAGTCTATGGAAGACTCCAAAGAGTCCTCCACCCTAAAGTTAGAGTTAGAGTTGATTTCTTGATTGAGTTCTTGAAGTCAGAGCATTTGGGCAAGTATGTTTGAGACACATGAAACTGTAGATTCCCCTGAAATCATTAGATTGGCAGAATGTTGCCCAGTTCCATTAATCAAGTGATTAGGAAGGCTGGTAATATGAGTGTCAGGCAAAAGAAGGTTCTGCAGCAGATACAGACTTCAATACAAAAAAATCTCTTTGCTTAGCCACATCATAGGGAAGATTCTGTGTGATTAGAAGGGGTATCCATGGTGGATAAGGATGCCATATGGATTTGCTAACAAGCCCTGATAGCAAAGTCACAATTCACTCCCCTATTCAAAAATAGCTATGCAATGTTCAAAAAGTGACCTTAGCATGTTACTATTCCTCTGTAGAGTGACTGTGTTATTAAAACTTCCCATCATGAGTTGGGTATTACCAGACCTGTCAGGTCATCATAAGGTTGATGGGCACAGCAGCAATCTATCACACAACGGAAATGGCATATTAAACTTGGTATCAAGCATGGCAGGAAGGCCAAAGTCAGTTAGGTGAACAGGTGGCTGGCACTCCACGTTAACCACCTCTGTTGCACCTAACGCACTCTTGCTTTCTTAGCTCACATCTATGACTTTGTTGAGGATTCCCTATGACCAACTGGTAGAAGGGAAGGAAAGAAAACCTGGTTTGTTTCATAGATGACTCAGCTTAATATACCTGTGTTACTTACTTAGGAAAAACCTGGATTAGCAGGAAAAAAAGCTGACCATGAATAAGGTAATAAAATGGGTCGTAAAGAAGACAAATGATAAATACCAATTACAGTCTCAGGACCAACTGTAGCAGGAGAGAATGTAGCTTGTTCACTAACCTTCCTGCTAGAAGTCCTTTCATTAGAAATTGACCATCCAACATTATTTAAATTGCAGAAAAGATAAATTTTGCATTTTGAGAAAATGACTTACTATACTCATGATATGTCAGACTTAAACCATCATTGCCTAAAAATTTTTGAGGCAATATATAAGTAGGGTTTCATTTATAGTCAAGGAGATGATGGGTGAGTTGGCATTTTCAGGTGTCTTATAGCTTTCTAATTCAGATATGTAAGCACAGATTTCAATATGTTACACACATAAATACTGCTCATGTACATGTGCAATTTATAAAATTATTTGTTTGATAAAATTATATAAGTGTAAAACATTTAAATTTCCACATTGATGAAAATACTGTATGTTCAGTTAAGATGAACAAGAGCCTGCCATTGTTATAAAACACACGTTTTAAAATTATATATGGACCACTTGAAAGATTAAAATTTTATATGGACCACTTCCATAGATAAACATAAGATAAAGAGAGTTATTTTTATCTTTTATTGTAGTGACACAAGAAATAAAAATTTTACCTGTTACTATTACTATTCTGGCTCTGCAGAATTGAAAAGTTTCAATGAAATAAAATATCATATCATTATACTACACTTCATTTTTTCATATGAAAATTTGAAATATCAGACAGGTTTCCCTAAGCAATATGATATATATTGTACTAAATAGATGCATATGCATATACATAGACGAAATAGCACATATACATGTATTTATATACATGCTCTTCAGAATAATGACCAATTGTATGTTTTTCCTGCACAGAGGTATTCAAAACTCCTTTTAAAGTGTTGCTGGCTCTCTAAGAATGTGGCTAGGATGCATTGTATTAAATAACTGGTTAGTCTAAACATTCTTTTTTTTTAGTATGTGTGTCCAGTTACAGGATCTCTAGAGATCAAGAGTCTACAAATAGACCCTCCATGATTCCACCTCCATCCCCAATACACACACCTCCGACCTTGTCACCCGCCATTTGCTGCCTCTCTCCAGGCCTGCAGGCCTCCTTGCTAGGCCCACGTAGGCTAGCATGCTTCTGGCCTTTGAACTACCTGTTTGCACTTCACTGGGATGCCATCTGACAATTAAGTTCTTCCCACAGGGAAAACAGTACCTTAGAAAATAGTTACTGAATAAAAAGCATTGCTTAGACAAGTCTACAATTAGCTTTATGTCTTCCTAGTAAGAGTTAACTTACTATAAGATGAACATTTTCAAACAGTTTCCTTTGTATAAAGATAAAATTTGCTAATTGAAGCAGAGAATCTGTTGAGCTTTTGTTATCCCCAGTAGAGAAGCTGAAAATGCACAAGTTAATATACTGTGACTGTGGAGCTTAGATACTATTAACAAGGGGAAAAATGAATACGATTCTAGGCCACCATCCATTTTTTTAGTAACTGTATTTCTAGCTATTATCTTCCCTATTAAAAAGGTACATTAGGATTTGATGTGCTTGGCATAGTGCACAGATTGTTAATACTTTCTAATTATAAGTCATGTTCTGGAAATCAGAGAGATGCTGCAAATAGGGTCCAACACACCTGCCCCTGCAGTGAAGCTCTGTTAATTCAATATTGTGGAGAAGGCAACAATGCAAGTAGTCAGGGGAAGATATCGCTCCCCGTGATGATTTTATCTTAGTTATGATTTATTTGTTTGTTTGTTTGTTTATGGAGAGAGAAAGAGAGGGAGGGAAACATCGATGTGCAGGAGAAACAGAACCTGCAACCCAGGCATGTGCCCCGACCAGAAATCTAACCAGCAGTCTTTCAGTGTGAGGGACGATGCCCGACTGAGTCACACAGTTCAGGGCTTTTTTTTTTGTTTTTCCTTTTTAACATACTTAGAAAAGTATGTTAAACTGAACCTTTTCAACTATTTTTCTCTCAAATTTCTTCAGATTCAAGTTTAAAGACCATTTGAAATTTTAAAGTATTTGAATTTTAAACTATCTCCACTTGAATATAAAAATCTCAATGGATATTCACAAAAGCAAGAGTAAGGAAGTAAAATCAGAATAAATGAAGCTGTGGAAAGCAGATTACTATGGTGGAGAGGCGATGTGCATGGTGGAAAAAAGCAGAGAGAGGCTTTGGAGCCAGCCCAACCTCAACCCAAATACTGCTTTGGGTACTTTAAGTTAAGCTACAATTGCCTCATTTCTTGTAATGTGATAATAATAACCTAACCCGCAGGAATGTTGTGAGGAATACTGAGGAATAAAGCTCCCAGTACAGTCTTTGCACTTGGTAAGTTCTCAATGAATAATAGCAATTCTATGAATTATTTTGTTGTTTACTTATGCTTTTATTTTAGATGACTATGTTATCTTAAAATCAATCACCCAGTAGGACAAAAACATTAAAATTACACAAAGTAAACTTGTTATGATGTCGATAAAGGCTTTTTTCACTAAAAAAAAATTTCAAGTGAGGGTTGTTTTTTTTTTTCAACTTCAGCCTTAAGGTAAAGTTGGACTGGTGCTGCCCCAGGAAAAGGGAGATAGCCTGTCTCAGAAGAGGCTTCATAGGAGACACCCATCGCGCTGATTTCTCTATGGTGCCGGGATGACCTTGCATGCTCACATATATGCTTATTATAGCTAAAACATTTGAGAGTCATACTTACTTAGATGTAATTACAGTAAGTGATAGTTTTTTTCCTTGAAAAGTTATGTTTACACTATAGCAAGACAAGTAGACATGATTCCATGTTATATAATTTCTGAAGCTGATTCATTCTACCATTGAAGGTTTAACACAGTTCTGAAAGGACTCTGTAAAATTAGACCTATCTTCCTACTTGCCCCCAAATTGCTAGGTATATGGCAGAAACATGACTTTATCCAGCTTTCAAGGCAGACTCATATGAACCAGTTCATGCATGATATTGCAATGCCAATTTCTTCACTTGTAGTGAACGATCTCTGCAATGAAAACGAAATGTTCGAAATCCTTGCGCGTAGACTAGGATTCTCCAATGCACAGAACAACCTTCCGCAACAAAAAATTATCTGGCCCAGAAGGTCAGTAACACTGAGGTTGAGAAACCTTAACCTACGACCATGAAACTCAAAAAACTTGAATGTTAATGAAGATTTAAAGTTCAGACTCTTTCATTTGCTAGCCTTCCTAAACAATTATATATTCACAAAATGCAAATAATCGTATGTACCTGACACAGAACACTGTGCTGTTTAACTGATGTAAAATTACATGAACAGCTTAGAGCACTGCTTGAGACATGCTGAACACTCCATACATATTCACTATTGCCGTTATTAGTATTATATTCTTTTTACCTGTATGCCACGCAAAGGAGTGTCTCTGTTTTTCCTTGAGAATACAACCTAGTCTTGCCTCCCCACTGCCAACGAATTGATTTGTTGATTTAGGGAAAAACAAATTTTCATGGTTAGGTTAGTAGGAGTACTCCTTTTTCTTTTATACCACACCATGTCTGCTCTGATAATTGAGCATCTGTGATCACTTTACACTTTTTCTGATCCTTTCTGTGAACTAGCAGATTGATTTTTCAGCTTATCCTGTTGACATTTTCAGTTCCTAGGAAGTAAGACATTTGTTTTGCTCTAAGCTTTGTCCCTGTGGATAACTCTATCCTGATGGCACCCATCTTTTAGGGATTTCAACAATCCCCCAAATAAACCCAAGTCCATCTGCCAAAAGGCCTAAAAAAGAGTCAGAAGTGTGACTGAAGGAAATTAAGCTTTTTGGTCTTCATTCCCTCCGGATTTTCTTTTTGTCTGGTTTTTACAAAACTCTAAAGTTGCCAAGGAGCAAACACTCTTTCCTACAGATTAATGCCCGTGTTCTCAGGAGTATGAGAAATAGGGGGAAAAGGTGTTAGGTAGAAGAAGTTATGACTGGAGAATGTAGGTGGATTTCCTACAGTGAAGGAGAGAAGATATTTCAGCCCAGTGAATTTAAAAACTTTTTTCCACTATTATGTTTTAATGTATGGAAATCACTTTTTCCATAAAGGAAGGCAGCGTGGTAGAAATTGGGGCACAGATTAGGCTTAGATTTAGGCACTCCTCAATTTCTCCACTAATTCAGCCTGGACCAACTATGTGGTATGAGCCTGAATTAGTGTCTTCATTCATACCATGAAGGTAGTAATATTTTCACAGGCTACCTGCCTACCTACAAGGGCCAGATGCACAGCAAGCAGTCAACATTACTATTACTGACTTTTCCAATAGACCTCGTTTTGTTTCAGAGTGTCTAACCCTCTTGGGAAGAGGACAGTCTGGCATGCTCCAACACAGAGATTTCATCAAGAAGTTCTAATCACCTAAAACCTGATTTTGCAAGCTCGTTTGCTTTTTATTTTTTACTTATTGGTTTTCTTTCTTTTTTCACAGTTCTCTGATACAGAGTCAGATAAAATATTTCTGTTGCTATTTTTCAAACTAACTCTCCTTATATGCAAATGTTTTAAAAAGGAAGTGTGCCACTCTTTGATCCAGTCTAGAAACAAAACTTTAGCATGCATTAATCATTTTTCGTTTGTAATTTGGGGTCCAGCTAGCATTGTCAGTTCTTACTATAAACTACATTCTCGTTGCAACAAATAGAAATGATAAAAATGTGTGTGTTTTTGTAGGAGTATATATGTGATAATTAATAATACCTTGTCACTCTTAGGGAAAAAGATAACATTTCCATGACCAGATTGAACAGAAACTCAGAAAAATCAGGAACTAGAGCTACAAGCTCGATGGGCTCCAGCAGAGGTGATGGAGAGTCAGCTCTAGAGGCGCAGCAGGGCTGCATGGGGCCATCACGCTGACAGTGGTAAAAACCTTCAGGAGCCACCTGAGGCAGTGGGTTGTGTAGAGCTGCATACTGTAGGGGCCAGGGGGACATAATCCACGAACTTGGACTACAGCGAGGCCTCCCTTTAGGTAAATAGCCAAATCTATGACAGTTCCAAAATCACTTATATTTTGTCACCACTCTTAGTCCACGGATGAAAGGGAGGTCAGAGTAGGCAACCACAAAGCACCGGTGTGTGTGCTGACATCTGTAAAGGTAACGAACCAGCAGAGGGCAAGGGAGTGAACACCACGAATTCCCCAATCCAACAGAAGGCAGCTAAGGAAAAAATAAGCCGAGGGAAAGCACAGAAAACACACAATGGTAAAGATGATTCCAAATTCTATAGTCTAAAATTTGAAGGGAGAAATTTTTTAAAATTAAATCATACATTTGGAAACTAAAATAATCTAAATACCATACATTAAAGATGAAATAAGACTGACAAAATAATTACAATGAACAATACAAAAGTATTATATCTTAAACTTAATAGGTTTAAAAATCATATTAGAAAATACTTCATATATTTTTATGTAAAAATAATATTAAAGAATGAACCCTAATGGGAGGTTACAGTAAATATTTGTGAAAATATTTGGGTTGAAATATTTATAAATGTGAAAACAAAAAATTATAATCAAAAATATTCCCCATTAGGCAAAATTTGCTCTAGTTTACCAGATACCTTGGAACATTTAAAGAGTGTTTTCTCAATTAAAAACAATGTAATCTACAGAGAAACTTCAATGGAAGGTATCAATATAATTTTTGTCCATAAAATGCAAGTTAGAAGAATACTGAGGACACCCTTATGAATATATTTAAGGAATAAAACCATTTTTGAGAAAAATATCAAAGACATTATATAATATAGCTACAGCGATTATTCATTAAATTATGTGACTTAAAAATGTGAATTAATATCAAGAACAATTTGCCATTTATCTCTTAATGTTCAAATAATCATTAAAAATGTTTTTCATATGTTGCATTAAGATATATGGATGTATTTTATTTATTTTGAAAGTAGTTTTCTATTGAATTATTTTATAGGTCCACCAATATAATAAAATTAGTTTGTTGGAAAATCATTTTAGTTATTTTTGTTACCCCTTTTACTCTCACAATTGTCTCAATTTAGATGATGCATTTTTTTTTCTTCAGCCTTTTTCTGACCTGCTAATGTCTATATATTTTACAGTATTTGCTGTAGAAAGGCATTTCTCAGTAAAAATCTTGCTAGTCTATTCTACTTGATTGAGCAGATTGATTTAAGATCCTCAATTCAATTAGCATTTCTTGAAAACTTGTGCTAGGTTTAAGCATGCGGCATAATCTTGCTCTCAGGAATCTTTTTTTTTCTTTTTCTGGTGAGTTAAAAGTTATGCACATGAAACAACTGATATATAGGCGTGGATAGGTCTGTAATAGACATAGATACAGGTATAGGTCTAGATAGATACAGCTATAGATATAGATATGATGCACTCATGTTGATATATATCAATATTGATGTATAGATAGATAAGTACATCAATCAGTGCAGAAGAAAAACATCAAGAACAAAAATTAACAATGCAGATTCACTCTTGCAGAAGTGGAAAGTAGAACTAAAGATGACCAATTTCTCTAGGAAAGGTCTTAAGGAAGTTCTAGGACTGATTGCCCAGATTAGCTAAATCCAGCAAACAAAGAGAACATGAGAGAGGTACCGTGAACCAAGGCAGGACGGTGGGTTTCTCTGGGTGGTCAGGAGACTGGCAGTAAGGTGAGGGCATACTGAAAATAGCACAGAATGCAAGGGTAAAGGTGTGAACTTCAGCTGAGTGTCTACAAAGTCCTGATCAAAGAATGTATCACACAGACTTGAGGGGGAGAACCATAGCTGGATTGGAAAATGGGACATTTATATTTGAGAAAATTCTGAAGACATATTGTAAAGTCTAGGTCAAAGGTGAGGAGGTTCTGGACTAGCAGATGAATGTGAGAGTAGACAAGAAAGGGACAAATCCAAGAAGTATTTTGAAGGGGGATTGGCAAACTCTTGCATAAGAAATGCAAGTCTTAAAAAAATGTAATTCTTTGGTTGTTTAACTCAGACCTTGCATTGGCCAGCCTGGTGGTCAGGGTCAAATCAGGCCTATCACACCTGAAATAATATACTGTTTTTTGATATAATCATCTAGTCACAAGATGTATACTACGAGAGTCACTTAATGAAAGTCATAACAAATGCACAACATTTCTAGAAAGTAATGTTTTTGTGTTTCAGTGAAATTAGTGGTCAGTGTTGACATGAATATTCCTGGGATACTCCCAAAACTGGTTTGCACAATGTCTAAAGCTCCCAGCGTTAAGTCACTCATAAAGAGCTGACAGGTCTTGTTAAAATGCAAAGTAATACATGAAGCCATTAGGATCCATTAACACCTGGAGCCAATGTAATTGATCAAATTGGCCAACCTATTCCAAAGCACATGGAAAAGAGGGGTGCAAGCAAGGACAGCAGGGAGATTGTTCGTGTGGGAACAGAGATTATCGGAGAAGTTATTATATGGGGTATGTGGTTCCTTTGTGATGTTGCTTAGTTGGGTCCTGCTTTGTGGACCCTTCTACTTTCTGGGTGTTTAATATTGTCTCACTTTGCCTTCTGGGGAGGTAATGTAGGATAGGATAGAGAACACTGGTTGGCAATCAGAAGATCCTTCCTATGCCAACCCCAGTTCAGGCATTAAATTGCTATATGACCTCACCTAACCCTCTATGTCAGCTGTTATTTTTGTAAAATGAGGGCCTTGGATTACATAAGTAAAGTTGGCTCCAGCTACTCCATTTTATAAAATACGTTACTCACATTTTTTTTGTTGTTGTTGTTGGCATTTTTCTTTTAGTATAAGGGAGTTTTATAAACTTATACTTTTATCAAGAAAATCAACTACTTGAGATTCTGAAGCACCAATGATGTTTCAAAGACATATATTTTCAGGCTCTTACAGATTATCCAGGTATCTTGGTTTATGATGAAAAGCTATAGGACTTACATTAGAATAAGGCACTATCAGTTTCTCTTATAATCATATTTCATTTATTACAAAGTCTCAATATATATGTGTCCTATTAGTCATCTAACTACATGAGAGATTTTACTTCCAGACTAACCAATACATTATCATTGAAACTGTAATAAATGTATAAATAGTTTAGTCTTTAATATACATGTTGTCAAAATGCAGAAAGATTACATTGATAAATCTTTTCCTATTGCATCTTTTTCATTTTTGTGGATCATAAGCAACTGTCAAACCTCTGGAATTTCATAAAATTATCACCCTATCAAAAATAAAGTTACTTATCTGATATCCTTGGCTTTTCTTCTATAGAGAATTACTTATGATAATACAATTTAGGATATCAAACATGCTTTCACCTAAGATGACGCTGCAGTGGAATGAGTAAGTAAGTAGAACTGGGATTGTTTGGGACAGTGTGACATGCGAGGAGGTCTGTTACCTGGCAGGTACATTTATGAGTACATCAAAAGTCTTCATTTTGAGAGGTACATCTTAACTTTTAAATATCTTTATGTTTCTTGTATGGGTGGAGTATTTATTGATGAGCATTAATTAACAAAGAGGAAAGGAAGGAAGGAAAGAAAAAAGGAAGGAAGGAAGGAGGGAGACAGGGAGGGAGAGAGGAAGAATATATGGGGTCAGGATTCTCAAAGACAACAGGACAATGCTACCTCTGTGTTGATCTAACAGACTTATTAAGAGATACAGACAACTCAAAAAAAGTTGACATTGCAGAAGAAGTTCTATGAATTACTTCTATCATCCCAGGGTCCAGCTGGCCAAAATCAGGAAGCTACCACACAGACACTAACCTCAGAACCACCAGGCCATGCCACTGCCTTGAGGTACACCAGCGGGATAAGTGTGCTGTGCTTGCCCAGTGTCCCTAAGGAAAATTTTATATGGGGAGGGCTGAAAATATAGTTTTTGTTTTGTTATTATTATTATTACTATTATTATTTTTTTAGAAATGTATGTTTTTACAACATGGAATATGTGCAAAAAAAAAAACCTTAGAGGACACACAAATAAAAGAAGCCCAATATGGAATATATTTAATAATTCCAAAACATGAAAGTGTGAGCACTTATTCCAGAAAGAGATAACAAACCTAAAAGAAGTAGAGTTAAACCAGCATATTTGCTCAAAATGATCAGCAAAGCTATTTAGAATTTTGGTTAAGTTGTCTCTCTTTCCCCTTAGTTTTTCAAAAATCCTTTTTTTAAATGAGAATTTTTAATTCTTCAATATTTTTCCCATTGCATAAAATAAAAATTCTTCTGAGATGATAATCCACTCTTGCCTTAATGCCATTTTATCAAACTTTCTTTTCTTGATTATTTATATAGAATGGAGATGGTTGAATTCTGTGTCTCCCTCTGTTGCTCTGCAAGTATCAATTCTTCATAGCCTATCTCTCTGAAATGGAAATGGGCTTTTTTTATAAAAATAATAGTTCTTCTCAATCTATTACTACAATTATTTACTTGGCATGATTTTTATTTGAGTAACACCACCAAAACAAAAATAAAACCCAAGTTCTTTACTCTCAAGAAAGAAAAGTACATATCTGAGATATAAAAAGCATTTCTCTTTAAATTGATGCAGTATTCTTGATAAATTAATTGTATAAGGGAATCAACATCAAAATATTAGAGAAACTAAAAATACTGAATCATTTGGATACTTTTGAGATAAAACTTTAAATTAGAAGATGCCAATCCAAGTGAAGCCGTCTGAAATTTTTTTGCTCCCAGAAGTAATGAGGAATGCAATTTACTCCCTCTGGTAGAAAGTAGAATATTCTCTTTTTTGATGTAAAACTAGACCATATTTTCTAATCCCCTTAAATTTAGATGGAAGCAGGTGGCAAGTTCTCTTCAGTAGATTGTGAGTAGAAGTGATATGTTCCAAGTTCAGATTGAAGTAAAGAAGTGGGTGTGCTTTTTTCCCTCTACATTCTCTTTTTTGGCTGCTGTCTGTATGTGCAGACTGGCCCTGAAGAATGACAAAGCTATTAAGACGAATCTCTGAAAGGCTGCGTGGAGCAGAGTCCCTGCCGACTCACTCTGGATTCTGTAGTGTGCAGAAAAGAAATTGTTATTATTTTAAGCCTGTAAGGATTTTCAGAATTGTTTTTCAAAGCGGTTAACTTATACTGACTGATATCCTTGTCTGAACATAGCATGCTAAGAGAGAAAGCAGTTAAACATTTGGTCTAATGATTATTGAAATAAATCTCTAGACTGAATACGGAGCTGCTCCTTCCTGGGGCACCATGTCAGCAAACCGAAGCTGAGATAACTTTGCGCCCCTGCAAATGTGCTGCGCTGGACCAGTAACACAGTATACTCAGGCAGCCAGTTCCCCAGCACCAAGTTGACTCTGGGCTTTAAACTCATCTTTCTCTTCCCTCTCACCCGAAACAAGGCTGGCTGTGTGATCCCAGACAATGACACATTTTCTGCTTTTCTCTTCCTTATTTTTGTGCTAGAAAAACTTCCTGCCTTCCACCTCATCTTGCTGTTCTCCAAATGGATGTGTCCACTTTGTGAAGTGTTAAATATTAGGTTTTTTCGTGTCACCTAAATAGCCTTCTTTAATCATTTTTAACACTATTAAAGTTTCCATGATTCATATTTATGTGAAAGTACATGGCAAATTCTAAAGCACTTTGCAAAGTTAATATGTTATTACTCACGTTAATAAAAATATTAATAAAAACATCAATAAAAATATTGAATTCAGTATTTCCATTGTGTTTTGGAATGGAAGCTGGGAAAAGGAATGAATACAAAAAAAAATAAATCCCCTTAAATCTGAATTTCCAGAAAAGTAATCTTTGTTGTAGAATCATGAAAGTTTAACTTCCCAATATCTAATAGCTACATTTATTAAGAAAAAGTAGATTTATAAGAAAATGTAAAACATAAATAATTTAAAAGATGTAACAAACTCAAATCTTAATCTTTTTTTTCTTAATGCACTTTTATCTAATGTGGCGTAGCTGGTAGCACTCTAGTCAGAAGCAGTGTTTCAGAGCCCAGCGGGGCCACAGGAACTTTCTCGCCACTCCATTCTAACTTGCAGTTTTGCTATAATAAAATCCCTAAATATATTGCTACTGTCTAGACTTTTTATCTGAAACAAGTGTCCTTTGTAGTCTCAGAGGACTTTTTATTTCCAGTAAATCAAAGTCTGTGAAGAGCTTCGGTTCTTATTAAGACATACCCTTCACAGTCCAGTGATTGCCCATGGCGGCAAGCCATTGACAGTTCATTTACATATAAGTGATGACTTCCATCAGGTAGTTGGCTCAAAAACACGATGGACATTTAGAGCATATCCAATATTTCTTTTCTTTGATGAGCACCAAGTGCCAATTTTTATATGGAAACGAACTATTGAAAAGTAAAGGCTTCTTTTCCCTGACCTTACACTGTCTTCTACAGCTAGAGAGTGACTTACTGTCACTGAACTTATGTAAAATCACCCCCCTAAATGACATCTAGTAGCCCTGTTTCAGTCTGATAAAAAATCAAGAGTAATAGTCAAATGTAGGAAATGTGAGACAAGAACAATTGCATTTTATGAAAAGAAAAATAAACTTCTGTATTCGGCCCAGTTGTCATAATCATAACTTAATGTTGCTTTTATTTTTGTAAGGTAATCTGATACTGTTTTTATACTGTTTTCTCATGAACATATTTGCCACTTGAAATAGTGGTACTTTGCTGCACAACACCCGCTAGGAGATTCTGCACTGTGCATTGTAAGTGCCTTTCTATAGCTGTTCTTTTGCTCTCACGTTTTTTTGAATAGTGGTGGCAAAAAACCTAGTCGAATCTCTACCCTAATAACGCTATGAAAAGGAAACAGCCAACGATCTGCCACCATGCTGTACACAACTCAGGTCTGCTCTTTCTCCTTTCTTACTGTGCATTTTCCAGCTTCTTCTAGTATTGAAATGAAGAAGAACTTTTCTTTTTAAAATGAAACTCAATTACCAACAGAAAGAATATGAATAATCGAATTTCTTATAAGCTAACCTCTCCATTTTAGCTAGTAATCACTTGTTTTCTCCCTATCAGATGTTTCACTGCTAACATTTTCTGATTGGAGAATCAGAATGATGTTGAGCACAACTCTGTTTTGGTTTTGGTGAGATCCTGACTTAATAGGATTCTTAAAATTGGCTTCTCTAAAGATTTCATTCTAATAACGTCCATATGTATTCTGCCGTAAACTCCATTGCACAAAGGAGCCCGAGAGACTTTCAAAAACCAAAAAGTTGATTGTAGAAGTAATAGATCAGGGGTAAGAACTATGAAATTGGAACGCCTGCCAGGTAGTTCCTGCCTCTATTCACACCGAGTCTTTGTGCTACTTTACAGTCTTGTCCTTCAACAAGTGCCCCTTCACTGGTTTTCCAATCCCATTTATAGAGGGAGGGAGGGGTGATAGATGAACGATAGATGATAGATAGATAGATAGATAGATAGATAGATAGATGAACTTAAACTCAAGACTCTTAAGGAACTGAGGTTAGCCCCTGTGCTCCAATCCTTTCTGAACTAAGGCAGGTAGGTAATCAAGAATACTGTATAGTGACTGTCAGTTGTTCACGTCAGTGAGCAAGGAGAATAGGGAAAAACAGTATTATGACTACACTTATAAAATCATATCATTTGAAGAGCATTTTGAGAAACCATTTCCAAAAGATTTAAGTGAATTTTTAAAAATAAGGATCTTGAAGTTTCTGTATGGCAGCTGTTGGTAATAGAACAAAACAACTCGAAGTCCAGTGAAAGGAATACTTGACACTGTGGTTTCAATAGAATTTTTATGAATAACATCCAATGAGTGGTCCATCCAAAGATATTTAAAAGTTACAGACTGACTTGTTTCAAACCTCTAGCTATGTAAAGACGCTTTGTCATTCTGCCTGTTGATACCAAATTAATCCATGGCCAATGTTAACTTATCTCTTTGGGTAGATGAGTTCATCTCTTAAGATAGCAACATTGTATTGAAATCATTATTCTACTCCTCAAAACATGTGATGTTGTCTCATTTTCCTTTCTCTCATAGATGTGGACACTAACTTCCCAACAATCCGGATGTTAGCTCTTTTGAGTACTGGATGTCCGCTCACTGTAAGATGAAATATATTATTAAATTAATAAATTTTAATTAATATGCCAAGCGTATCATATTTTTGAAATTATAAAATATTGCATGTAATTAATTACGGTTGTGCTAGAACATAGGAAATATTTGACCTGGGCCATTTCTTTCAGTTGTATTGCTTTACACTACAGGTCATGCCGAGAGTCTCAGAAGGAGTTACCGTTGGATCAAAGATTTGAGAGAGGGGGTGGCAGAAGCTGGATTCCACCAATACACACAGTGGTTGAAATAAGTTAGATACAACATAGATTTACCCTAGGAATGACAGTATTAACTTTTTTGTACTATAATATAGCCAGTTCTGATACTGATATTGAAATCAATTTGTAACACTGTTTATAATATACATTGCTTGTACTTGATCCATCTTTATGTACAAAATGACTTTCTACATAAGAGAAAATAAGTCATCGGTTTACTGTGGCTACCGTTACACACAGTGATAATTTACAGTTAGGGTAGTATACTTTGGGGACCTACTGTTTATTAATCAAAAACTTAGCCAACTATCAAAAAACAGTTAAAGTTATGAGAAGAACAATTCACATTAGAAAAGGAAATGCATGACTTGGGTTGTAAAAAGAAGCAGGGTGGTGTTGCTCTTTTTATGTTTATATATAGTGTTAATAGACAAAGAGGGAAGGGAGGGAAGGGGTGGGGACTTTAAAGAAGGGGACAGCAAGGAAATGCTCCTGTTCCCATGAGGCTGAGTGGATAGAGCAGAGCCCACAAGCTGGCCCTCGGTCTGGGATTCCAGTTTATGTCACTTGTGTCGTCCAAAACATGTCAAATAAATTTTGCATTTGTTGGGCCCTAGGAGTAAATGAAAAAACCCTTCTAGAAAAAATAAACTTTAATCAAGGCCTTTAAAACATACCATAGAAACACATTTTATTAACCCTCTATATATGTTCAATTATATGGAAAAGCGGTATCCACAAAATGATCCCAGGTTTTTAAATAGTTATCTGCACAGGAAGACACACGCGGTATTGAATACCAAAATATTAACAATGGGTAGAATTACAATTTAGCTCTAGTTCCTTGAGTTTATGCATTTCATCAACAAAAGATAACATTTATGCAAAAATAACTATTAGAGATTTTCGAGTTTCTAGATTGAAATATATGATAGCAAGTCATTTTTTGTAGGTAGTAGATAAATAATCAGAAGTTAGATATTTTTATTTATACTTCAATAATTTGAAGGAATGATTTCAAATTGGGAAAATGTTCAAATAATATGAATAATAATAATGTGTATTTTTATAGTTTGCATTTTCGGAAAAGAGAAACCACATTTTTCTCAAAGGTCCAGAGTATGCTTTTGCCCTCTGTGTTCTTTTAAACCACCTCCAGATTTTCATGTTCACCGGTCTATTTTATAACTTTTTATGCACTTTCCATGACCTGTGCAAGGTTATATATTATTCTACACTATTGACTACTTCCAGTGAATACTTGACAATGAATCTTTGTAAAGCAATTTGGAAAGAAAATGAACAGAGTGTTTTAGAAAATAAAACACACATTGAGGTCGCTGAGTATCGAATGCATCCTACTTGTTCAGGTTCACGGTAAGTGCTGTGGAGTGATGTAAAAGGCACTAGCTGAGACCTTTCTGGGTCTCCATTTCTTAATCCAGAAACAAACAAAAGCAAAAAACTGCAATTATTATGCTACTCAAACAAATTTAGCTTTAAAAAAAAAATGAAAGCACTTTCCTAACAAAGGATCATAGCTCTGCCTACCAGAAGATTATCATAGTCAATATAAAGCAAAAATACAGTTCTACATGACAAACAATTAAGAATGTACTTCAGTAATTACACTTAATGCTAGCATAGAGCAGGAGTCCAAGTTTGAACTCAAGTTGAATGCAGTTTAGTGTTTCAATGAAGGTTAAGTCCAGAACACAGGCAGAACAAACACTCTACGGATCTCTATGACATCAAAAGACCAAGAAATCGTCTTGGGCAACATCTCTTAATATGAGAAGAGTGAGCCAAGTATTTTCATCTCGGTCCAATAAGATGGTGGCAGTTGGTGGGAACAGATGATTTTATATACTTGGAGCTGCCTCTTGCTGAGGAGATTTTGCCTTGATTCTCCAGTTCCCTCTTTCCTGCCCTCCCACCCCCAGGGAGATTCTGGCCTTCCCCTTCATGAGAGGGAGCTCCCAGAGATAAAATGACAGAACTGGAAAGCTGTTTTTCCACCTTGAGCCCTTGAGGTACGAAGAGCAGAAGGCACAGGCACTCTGAGGTTGAGACAACCGTGATCCAAAGGTCAGAGAGGGGCTTCTCCCTCCAGGAGGGCAGCTTAGGCCTGTGCGAAGTCAGCACAGCAGGGCCTGGATGGGTACTGGCGGCAATGGCGTTCACAAGACACCTTTACCCAGCTCCCCGTGCTTCAGAGCGACCACAGCAGACAGTATGAAAAGGAGCAGGGACTGCGGCGGGGTGGAGGGGGGCGGGTATGGAATTCTCTGCTACTGCCCAGAGGGGTGTGTTTATGAGGACATGTGAGACATTCTAAGAGAATTCCTGGAAATAACTGCTGTGACAGGGAATGCTTTCAAAGAGACCAGCGGCTGCATGAGAGTAGGTAGAAAATTCTATGTGTCGCTATTTTTGTGATTATATACGTATCTACATATATGGGAATGTATGCAGTTGGATTTTGCTTTGAAGTAATAAAGTTTTGGTTCTCCTTGCTCACTCTTCCCAGCTCCCGACTCTGCCAGTGAGGCAATAGTAATGGCTTTGCTGAGGGCGACTGAGAATAAATCACCTAATTTCTGGTATTTATCAATTCTGAAACAAGGAAAAGCTATAAGTAGCTAATAAATATTCTATGCTCAGGTTTTTAAATAATAGCTCCCGCTTGTAATCTGTAAAGTTGGGGGGGGGCTTTAATAAGCATAACTACTTAAAATGAGGTGAATAATTTTGTGACACTCCATGCAGAAAAATCCTAGAACAAAGAAGACAACTGCATCTCAAGAAGGAGGTTTTAAAACACAAAGCAAAAACAGTATTTTCTAAAGGAAGGCTTCCACTTGGAAGAGTATCCTTTCCTCACAATGTATGTAGCACTTTGCAGATCCAAGAAACCAGAATGGAAAGAACTTAGCACAGGAAACCCGATGGTAATAAAGAGATGGCAGGAGAACCCTTTCCAATGTACAGGGAACCAGAACTGGACGAGCAGACTGGTGGAAGAGGGAAGGAGGAGACACTGATAGGACCTTGAGAAAGGGCTAAGCTGCACGTCCCCTTGCACCTTGCCTTGGGGGATGAAAAGAGAGAAACCTTAATAATAGAGACCACCTGTAGTTTATGGAAAACTCAGAAGTAAGGAGGTTTTGTTAAAAGGGACTGCAAACCTCTTAGAAAAAGCCGTGTGACCAACACGGTGCTGTAGCGACAGGTACGGACAGTGTCGAGATGAAGGATCTGCAGCCTCCCAGGACAAACTGCAGTGGGGAGGGGGGGCGGCATCAGGAGACCGACCGAGACCGCGGGGAGTCCGAGTGGGCACCGGGGTCCTGAGAACACCGGCGTCTGGAAGCGCCAGGGCAGGGGTGATACACGACGAGTCTGCGGAGTCCTGCAGTGCCGAAGGAAGGCACTCCTCTGCGATATTCTTTCAAAAAATGGATAAACTCAGCATTTTAAAAACCGTAATAATAATGAGACGATTGCCTTTTAACGTGCATTTATTCTGTGCCAGGCACTGTAATGAATGCTCTACTTATATTATTATCTCAATTTCCCTTTCTACCAACGCCCAACGCTATCACCTTGACAATGGAAAGAAGCTGAGACTCTCGGGTCAGCGGCGGGTTTCTTCGGGCTATGGCAATTCTTGACGCACACGTGGACTGCGGAATCTCTCCTAACAACTCATTGGAGAGCACGGCATTATTTACCGCATTCATTTTTAACGCAGGTCTACGTTCCATTAGATTGTTGTTTGCCTTTTTATATTTCTTCTGCATCCTCGGAATATCAGTAACTCATCTCTCTGTCACACTGATCTCTGGGACAGTGCCTTTCAGATAAACAAGTGCTCAATAAAAATTTTAATAATGCTCATTTCTGTTTTGTAACAACATCATATTATGCATTTTTTGCTTTCTTCACTCAAGAAGACTTCATGAAAATCTTTCCAAGCTAACTAGCATAGCTCCAATTCCTTATTTTACATGGTACATAGTATTCTGTGGTATAAATAGACCATAATATTTCTCTACTGGTTAATGTTTGCTATGTTCCTCCAATTTCCACCCCCCCCCCAAAATGATAAAATGAGCACTCTTATTTATTTGATAATGCCTTTATTTTCAGGTGATACACTGCTAGGATGAAGTGCAGAGTTCGAAGTATATACATTTTTAATTTTAGGTGATGTTTTCAAGGTGCTTTCTAACACACTAGGAGACTCACATACCTGCCAGCAATGTGTGACAGCACTTTCCTGTTCATGTCCCAAACACTAGCAGCAGTTACTGTTTTATTCTGTTGTTTTAAGTTTGGCGGATCCCAAAGCTGCTAATCCACGGAGTTCCCTCACTTACTGGTGAGTAGGAGCATCTTTGCCTATTCTCAGTAGGTGCTGGGTTTTCATTTTGTGATTCGTTTCTCTGCATCTTTTGTCATTTTTATTGTAGTGCCCCATTGTTCTCAATTTAAAATAGTTCATTGTGTTAAACCCGTCTTCTACGATGCAAGTCCATTTCACATCAGTTTTTAAAATCTGTTTGTTTATGGTGTTTTCCATAGAAAAGTTTAACAATTTTTATAAAACCAAAGTTATTTTTCTTCTCTTTCATGTTCTTTTATTGAGCATCTTTCCTGCTCCTAGATTGAATATGCTGTTCTCTAGCTTTCTTTTCAGAACTAAATCGATTTATAAATCAATTAGTTTATTAATTAACTTATCTATTTAGACTTTTTATTTTCTCAGTATCTTCTTTTAGTATTTGTTATTAGCAAATGATTTTTTTTCTTCCTAAAATTGTTGATATAATAAATAATGGAAATAGAATTCTTAATTCACAACAATGGTATGGTAGTACTACGATGATCTATTAGGAAATACTCGCAGTGTTTCCTTATTTAATTTAGTCTGCATTGGGAACAGCGCAGTGAAGATACAAATTACCAAATTCTAAGAGAATGAACTTTGGGATCAGAAAGACCAGAACTCAAATACTGACTTCTAACTTAGCACCTTTGTGATTAGGGAAAATGAGCTTGCATTTATTCATCTGTAAAACGAAGATAACGGTTCCTACTTCAAATGAATAGTACAGGAATTTAATGAGAAAATACTCATAAAGCACTTGTCTTAGATTTGAATGCATCATAATTTCTTAATAAATTTTAGCTATCATTATTCCCCTTCTCTTCGTTTTTGTTCTCCTTCACTGCAAAGGAGATTAGAGTGTGACCATCTGCATAGACATATTCCCCCAGATTGTTCCCTTTAGCCCTTTTCTGGATAAATGTTAGGTATCTCCCACTGATGTACCTGCATTCTAATGTGGAGACCACTGAAACATGTCATTTTTCCTCCATTCTGATTGGTTTTTAACACATAGTGCTGCCTCCCCCACCCATATACATACTCTATAAATTCTGAGAAGTACAAATTCTTCGTTTTGTTCATTCTCCTTAGGAAAATCTATCCAGTGTACCCAAGGGCTCTATCAACACTGTCCCACCCCTTCTACATGAGCATGACGGGAAATGTTGTTAAGACTCAGTCTGGAGGGCTGCCTCGAAGTGCCGTCTCCCAGACCTAGAAGCTAGGCTATGACAACTTTTGAGTAAGCATCTTTATAAAAGTGAGCATATAGTCCTTTCCATAGGAAGTCCACATGTCTGGAAAGACTTAAGAACAGATAGGATCATAGGGTAAATATGCTCCCAGCTATACTTCACCACTAGATGTCACTCTTTGTCACAGCCAAGCGTACGTGGGAGCCCCCTCCTGCTACCAAAATGCTCTGCTCTCCAGGTACTTGTTCCATGCCTGAGAAACATCTAACAGTAACACTGACTTTGCCACACTGCAAACAAATAATATTAATTGCAAATATAAGACCAAGGCTGCCTGGGAGTATCCTCTGATCAGATTAGGAGAACTCACTTATCTTCACCAACCAGGACCTCATTTAACAGATACCTGTCTCCAAGGGCTGAGGCACACCTGCAGTGTTCCTGGCTCTGAAAGTGCCCACCTTTCCAAGCTTTACCATGCCAGAGGCTGATTGAATCCCTTCCTTTGTACCCTCAGACTGTGTTAGTGTCACTAACAAGAACTCAGACAGGTCCCTGATTTTGTGATGGAAGACCAAGGTAAGTCGATACGTCTTAGCCACATAAAGCTCATATGCGAACATGATCTAATTCTTCCTGATTCTCTCAGATCCATTCTACTGTTGTTGATAGATCATGGAAGTTAATTTTCTGGCTGCAAATCTAGCATTTTTAAATTTTAAAAATTTAAAAGTATTTTTGAAAACACCTCACTTTAATAAAAATCAATATGAAATCATATTCTCAAACGCATCTTCTTTTCTTAATTTATTCTATTGTCATAGTTCCCTGGTTTTGAAAGACAGAATTGATGGTGCTACACCCTAAAGGTTTTATCATTTGGCACCAACTATTGGTAGTGAAGATTTTAAATATGGGGTGGGCAAAAGTATTGTTAAATAATAATGCAAGAATAAACTGTTTCTTGTAGACTTTATTATTATTTATTCATTATTGTATTGTTTGTCTTCTTCAGCTGTAAACCTATTTTTGCCCACTCCTGTATATTATTCATCGCATCATATCTGCATGGTACGTGAATATTATGTACCAGTCTAGACAGTTTCATGCCTGAGATAATTTGTAACGCAATCTGTGTTTGTAAGACATAATAAACAGGATAGCTTTATTCTGTTTCTTCTCAGAAATGCAAAAGCAAAGACCTTGTGCTAAATCTCAGAAAGAAAATGTTGACTAGGCTGATACTGTTACAGCAAATTCAGTAACTAAATGTAAGATGTTTTAAAAATCCCTGGATTTTATTATATGTCTGGCACTGTGTTAAGTACTGTACATATACTATTTTATTTATTTCTTATCACAAAACAAGCAGTGTAGATAAGATGCCCGACTCCACCACAGCAGCAGCAGCAGCAATAGCAGCAAGGAACCGGATACTATGTAAGCACTTTACTTGAATTTTCTCATTCACTCTGGATCCCAACCCCATTAGAAGTTATTACTGTAAGTCTCCTTTTACAGATGAGAAAAACCATGGTTCCCAGAAGTTAAATAACTTCTATGAGATTAAATACTTAATGCATGACAAAATCAGGATTTAAATCAAGCTGGCCAACAGACACTATACTTTTGCCTTTTTTCTGAATATTAACTACCTACATATATTTAACTGAGATATATATATTTATAGTTTATACAAATATTTTATGCACATTATGATCTTACCTCCAGGAATTAAAATATAAAACAGTTATGCAAGCATTTATAAGTATTTTCTATCCTTGGATATTGACTCTACACTGAATATTGTGGATTGACTTCAACCTCCCTAGATGTAGAGCAATTGCATAAAGAATTATTTTTCTGAGATGCCCTTGAAACTAAGAGTCTGGATGTTAATTACATTTTTTCAATTAGCTACGCCCTTACAGGGTTTGGAAGGCAAAAATGATGTGGGGACCTTTTTCCTACGCTCCACCCTCTTTCTTTTCTTTTTTTTTTTTTAATGCTCTGCTTGTAGGCAGATTCAAGGAAGGGTGTATTTGCTCTGCTGCTGTTCCAAAGACTCTTATCTGTAATATATTCCTGGGTGACCAGAAGCATTTACAGCAGCGGCGGCGGCAGCAGCAGCAGCCACCAGAACATCTTGCCAGTTTCACATTCTGGCTTCCGGATCAGCCACTGAGGTGTGTTCTTGAGTTCACAGCTTTAACTGGCAGCACCAAGGCAGTAGCCTCCTTGGTGGGACAGGCCTTTGCCGCTCTGAGAGTCATTCCTAGAAGCTTAAACTGGAAACCAGAACTCCACCCCCCAACAATTTTTTAAGGACATAATTTACTGTATTAAATTCATTTCTTCATAACATTCCTAGTGTGCTTTTCCTTTCCTTAGCTGAGCCTTGACTGACATTCATTGTTTGGCTTGGATGACTTCGATCTGCAGCGAGGAGAGACTGCAGAGAACTCCCCTTGGAGAGACTGCAGTGCTGCTGCATCTTACACTTCTGCCTCTTCCTGCATTCCCGTCTGCCCTCCTCACCCCGCCCTCCCTCCGTGAGTAATCCTGTCCACTCACCACTGCGAAATCATTTAGGAAAACCATTTCGACAGTCAAGTCTAATACATTTCGTGTGGTTCCAATTTAGGAATCTGAATATCATCTTGAAATAAAAAGAAAATTCAAGAAATACTATGTTCAGATTTTGATTTGTTTTAAGGTAATTAAAACAATGATGTCCCTAATGGAAGAGGATTTTATTCGTTTGTCTTTCTCTTTTCTGGTGGACACCTGGCTCCCACCACCTGCCACCGTTCACCACTGGTGCCACCTACACCATTGCTGCTGCTAATGTTACTGCTTCACCCTTGTCCCGAAAATTCTGTTTCAAAAAGAAGTAGACATACTTATTGATACTTCGTACCGGCCGCAAAATATAAATATCTTTAAGACATGTGTATACAGACTGGAATTCAGGATCATACCAAGTCCCTTGCCTCTGCCACAGTTTTGCACAAAATCTTTTGTGCAAAAATATACGTTTTGAGAATCCTATCATTTTTTTATTTTTTAGGATATTACTTATTAACAAAGTTGAGGTTAAGAGTAGCCATGAAGGAAGTCCAAAATCCATTTAGCGAAAAAGCTCAATAACTTCATATCAAAGAATACTGGTACCAGAGCACCTTGCTGAATTTGTCCTCAGATGCACATGAAAATAAATACCATACATATTTATATGTGATGGCTCTTGTGAAGACTATCAGAAGGGTAAACAACATTTGGGAAAACCAACAGCCGTTTGTTTCTTTGTACCTGACCAAAAATATACTCAGCTGCTATTTGTGCTACTGCAGAGAGGGGCGCCTACAGCCCATCTGACACTTCTGCTCTCAGCCTCTTTCCCTGCCGAAGAGAAGGAGGAGAAGGCACAGATCAAACACTATATCCAGGTCACAAAATGCCGCGGCCAAACCAGAGGAGTGTCCTGAAAAAGGAGCAAACCCCTGTCACCAGGAGCTGGGTTAGCACCTACTTTGTGGTTCCTGGGTGGCGACAGAGAAGGGTTTTGCAGAAAAAAATATATTAATTAAGAAAAATACAATTTTCACTCTCGAATAATTTTACACATTACTTTGAAAGTTAATTAGGTTAATGCATTTCTGTGGAAAGAACTGGGGCTTTTTGCACTCTGGTTTGTTCCAGATCTTTTACAAAAGTATTGTCCTCATGGCTATTTCCTTGTTGTTCCATTGAGATTTTCCTACATATTGTAATTCCTTGATTCTGACTCCCAGTTTGTGTTTTGTTAATATTTCAATTGGAAGTATGGAATTTCTTTAGCAAATAGTATTTGATGCT
Source organism: Desmodus rotundus (assembly GCF_022682495.2). NCBI lineage: Eukaryota > Metazoa > Chordata > Mammalia > Chiroptera > Phyllostomidae > Desmodus > Desmodus rotundus. Next base: position 17,662,082 of record NC_071395.1, read on the forward strand.
GCAAGTCATTTAAATTTAAATTTATTATAAATACTGGTTTGATGAGATAAACAGATACCTACTCCATTTTCACTGGTAGGGCCAGCAGGGGGATATTTGAATATTTTGTTTCCAGTGATTCATTTTTTTTATTTTTTAAATATATTTATTGATTATGCTATTACAGTTGTCCCATTTCCCCCCCTCACTCCACTCCATCCTGCCCACCCCCTCCCTCCCAATTCCCCCCCCCCTATAGTTCATGTCCATGGGTCATACTTATAAGTTCTTTGGCTTCTACATTTCCTACACTATTCTTACCCTCCCCCTGTCTATTTTCCACCTATCATCTATGCTACTTATTCTCTGTACCTTTATAACATTTACAGACATACTAAAAATGTGAAAAAAGTTATACAATGAAAATCACTTAAATTCCACAATCAATATTTTACTGGATTTTCTTTATCATGTGTCTCTCCACCTGTCTGTTTTATTTGGGGGATTTTGTAATAAGAACGCAAGAGGAATCAGCTGAAAAACATTAAAAAGGGCATGATTACATAGAAATCTCCCCGAAATGCTTTTGCCTTCTAAAAATTACTATAACATTTTGGAGAATGTTTGAAGTGAACACTGGGATTATTATGACTCATATCTCAATGTTTTCTGCAGGTTTTCCCATGTTTTTCAATAAAGTCGGTTTGTGGAGCAGTAGAGGAGAAAGGGTTATCATCGAGCATCAGACTAATATAAAAAGCTGCTTACATGCCATCACTCTGCCCTCGATTTTTAAATAATGGGATTTTATAAAAAGCCTGAATAAAGGACTCAAAAGCGATAAACTAGAGAGAGATACAAGATGCTACTGCCAAAAACAGATAGCACTCAATTAGTTTTTTAAAGGCATTCTTATCACATCTCCTCCTAATATTAGCTTTCTCAATGAACAATAGCCTGCTGCAATATTGCCAGGGTTGCCCAGCTGAGATGACAATGTGCAATGACAGACGATTGGGGTCATCCGAAATCATCGGCGCTCTGCGCAAATGGCACTCTCTGGCCCTTTGGTTTAAGATTATTCTATCTGTGACTGTAGCATGCAACCGGATTAATATTTATGTGGGAAGAGAGATAAGAAATGCATTTTTGCAAAAAGGAAAGAACTAAAAATACTTTGGGGGTCCACTTCAGCTACTAACTTTTATCTAACTGAGCCTAATGTGTATCGCTAAAAAGCAACAAGCACAAATCTTTCTGCTTTTTAAAAAGACTTTAAATCTTGTAATGTTATTCAAGACCTTAGGTAAGGTGTTCAGATTGTGTCTGTTAATAACGGAAAGAAAAACAGGTAGGGGAAAAAATATGTAGAATTTCATGTCATAATACCACCATTCACACTAGATTATATCAGTCTTTGGTTTTTAAACATATGAATTAGTACATTGAACTACCAAGTCAAATTAAAGTTTAAAATAATATTGTGTAATTTGTTCTTTTTCACCAGAAGATAGACAATTTCTAGTTTTAAAATCCCCCAGAATCATCTTTTTAAATTATCTAACTAAAAAGTATATTTTGGCACATTGGCTAGTTTCATAGGATTGAATCATTTGAACTTTGGAAAGGAAATGAAATTTAATTTAGATGATGGAACTAAACTAAGACATATCAAAATCTTTGAAACATTGTAATATTTGCATTTCAAGACATAAGGTAATTGTGAGCTTATGATAAACAACAACAAAATTCTTAACATCATCTGTGAGGCCCATAAGGTCTGGCCCCTTCCTATTTTCCCCATCTCATCTGGAGTGAAGTCTGCAGGATTTCTAGGCGAGTCAACTCTCTAGTTTTCTCCGACCTCAATAAACTGCTATGTCTCAGTCTTTTAAGAATTCTTCCTCCTTTTCTCTGACTTCATATCATAGTCTGTGCCTTGAACACTCCTCTATCTGCCCCCTCCCACTCCCCACCGTCCTTATCTAATCCCATGTCTTTAAATATTATAAATGTATTCATGGCTGTCAAATTCATAGCTCCAGCTTCAATAGTGCCCTGAACTCCAGATTTGGTGTGAAAGGAGGCCCTAAAGTCCACTGCACACCGTGGGGGAGGGGCAGGAATTAATACTTCCATTGACGTACTAGACCGCCAAGGGCAGATTTCACACATCTCTTCCCAATTCTGCATTCAGTGACAACATGTTGGTAACTTGAAATTAGCCATATTTGGGAATATTTAGGCCATGAAAATAATCAAATGTTATAAATCCTCACTCCGTTCTAAAATTAGCTTAAAAGTACACTACTGCCAATACTATACTGTAACAGCAAAAAAAAAAAAAAAAAAAAAAACAGGGCCCAAGAGACCCTGAGTAATTAAAATGATTTTGTGCATGTGTATAAAGATTGTTATTTCAGTTATCCTTTGAAGATCATTTACAAAATCTATTGCTTCGGTTTATGTAAATTATCTTTATATGCAGAAAGTTCCAAATTCTGATCAGCACCTAGATTTGCTGACTTTGGGATATTTAACCTCTTCATTCAGGATGGAACAAGGTTAGGCAATATGTGAGGTCAGGGGAAACAAATTTAATTGCTTTAAGGAAAATTTTACTACAAATTGTTAACTAGATTAGGATCCTATGATACTGGTATCTCTAACCCCTTCCCCATACAGATATTTAGATCTGGGAGGAGGCACTTAATACAAACTGGCCAATCACATTTTTTTTTCTGAAATGTATAGGTCAGTTAGCTGATGATAGCCAAGTTGGAAAGTCGTATTTATATATTCTATCTAACATTGCTGCTGTGAAGAGCCATGAATTACAGAGCAGAGGAAATCAGAGAGAAATTGGAGCATAAAGCAAATACGCAAAGAGAAGCAGTGCTAAGAGATTGTGTGGTCCAGGAAAGAGAGGGAGTGAGGATGAGCTGACATCCCATAACCCTGGCTGTACTGCCTGCAGTTGGTTTCACGTGCTTCCACTGAGTTCTTTAAATAAATACCTCTTTTTGTGTCTAAAACTAAATTCTTAAATTTCACCCAAAGCTGCTTCATTCATATTTCACCTTTTTCTTCAGATTTCTCCGTCTTTCTTTAGGTGTTCAGGCTAAAACCAACAGACTTTGACTCCTTTTCTCTCACGTAAGTACATCCAAATCCATAGCATGTCCTATTGGCTGTATCTTCAAATAATATATAGAGAATCTAAATACATCTCATCATTCCCATTGTTACCAAATTCTTCTTTGATGACAATGAAAGCCATTATTCAGCATGCCTAGATTACTGCAGTAGCTTTTAACATTCCCTGCTTCGGTCCCGCTTCATCGCTCCCCAACTCTCCCCCAAGTCTTTTCTCCACAGCAGCCAGAGTAAATCATGTCCTTCTTCAGATCAACACTCCATGAAGCTCCCCGTTTCTCTCAGGCTAAAACCCAAAAGCCTTAGAAAGACCCTCTTCTTTAGCTCTGCACCTTCACTTCCAATTCTTCACCTCCTCGCTTATTTCCTTCCAACTGCATGGGCTCCCCTGCTGTCCTAAACCACTCCAAACACTCTCTCCTCAGACCCTTTGTCTTGGCTGTTCCTGTTACTTCTTAGAATTTCAAGTCCTCACCACCTTCAGGTGTTTAAATGTCTCCTTCTGAACACAGATTCTTTTCTTGGCAAATCGATTTAAAGCATCGCTTACCCTCAGGACACCCTATCTCCCTCCTTGCTCCTTTCTGCCATATAATTTACATGCACATAACATAGTATATATTTTATTTATTTTTTACTCCATTAGAACATACACTCATTGTTCGAAGAATTTTTTTGACCTGTTAAGTCTCAGCTGCATCCTCATGTGCCTAGAACAGTGCCTAGCATATAGTAGATGCACAGTAATCTCTTGCATAAATAAACAAGTCAATTCAAATAATCAATAGAAATACTTGTGGGGTGAAGTTGGGGAAACGGCTGAACTGCACACGCAATCTGCCTCCACTGCTCTCATTCAAAATGTTGGAGGATTGCCAGCTCTTTGTTTTGTGCTACTTAGACTCTGCATCTGTGTAGATTTCATTTCCAAAATTTGGGGATGTATAGCAATTTAGTCAGGAAAAATGTTGTTTCCATGGATGCCTAGTAAACTGATTACAATGAAATTGGCACTGGGTCCTAGTTTTAATATGACACCATGGCATATTATCATTCTAATTTCCACTATCAAGTTTTTCCAGGGGCAGAATGGGTACTTTCCCAGGTCTTTCTTTTTTTTTTTAAACAAAACTTAGATAAAAAGCTCATGTTGTATTTGGCATCTGATCACTCAGAGCAATCTTCTTGGATAAAAACACAATGTCAGTGAAAAGAAAGAAAAAAATTCTCCTATAGAATAGAAAGGAATAATCCCTTGCAAAACTGTCTCTGGATGTTAACGAACCAACAATAACGAACGAACTCCCCATTGTGGGACTGTTTGCGTGATATTGTTCACACTAAGTTTCCGTGATGCCAAAGGCAGGATTGCCCTGAGGCTTGGATACATCAGTTAGCACAAGGACACATAGTTGAGCTCATCAGTTTTAATAACAGTTGGTTCACCTAGCTTAGATCAGCATGTAAAAATAAAAACTTTATTTTACTCTCATTCTTATTTTGACATTATTGACCATGACCGTGAAGACACACAGAAACAGGTACATGATATTGAAGTCCTGAGTCACACACAGACACAGACCCCAATGAGACAGCCCAGTATGAAAAGTATGTGCAGTCCCCTGCCCCTCCAGGGCGTAACACTGACACTTTCTGTCCATCTTCAATTTCTTGTGTCCACATGTAACATCTGGAAATCTGGTTAGATTGGTAATTGCTTCCAGGGCCATATGTAGACACTTTAAATAACGGTGTTGGAGATACGAACTAGAGACAAAATGCACAGTCAATATATTTTGACTTGCTCATAAATCTAGGAAATTTAGATAATCTGTAGTCATTAAGTAGTGTTTGAAATCATATCTGGATAATGAATGTCTCTATGGCCCTCCAAGGACAATGCAGATTCCAAATTAAACACAAGAATTTATACCACATGAGTGTGATACTGAGATAATATGGTCAGCATCTTGGCATATCCAATAAACCAAATTTGGCATAATTCTGTGTTTTAATTGTACAACTAGAGCTATGTCACAAACTGTGTAGCTGATTTCAGAAATTTTAAGACATTCAGCTATAAAATTGAGTGTTACATTTGACCAGCTGATCTTTTTGGCCAACTGTCTTCTAAAAGGATGGGCTAAGCTCCTCCACGATGAATCCTCACATTCTCTATAAAACATTCTAGAGTATGTCCTATATTAGAAATGCTTATGATGTTATAGTTTCTATGAATGTGAAGATCGTGTAGGAAAGGTGATGAAAAGTATATCTTCTAATGCAATTTGAGACCTTAGAAGTACACTAGAGATCATCTTAGCTCAGTTTTTTCATTTTATACATAAGAAGCTCAGATTCAGTGAAGCAGAGTGATATAGACACATATTAGTGGTTAGAATTGCATCTAAGTGACTGAAGGGGATCCAAATATGCTATTCCAAATCACGTCACTTTGGCTAAAGGATTATCATGAGTTAAAGGCAATTGAGAAGCAGCAGATGCAGGAAAAACTCTCTGCCTTCCTACTTTCTGCCTGAAAGCAGGGAACACATTTTCCTTCGTGAAGGTTTTCCCCTCCCATCTCCAGTAGCAAGAAGAGGACAGGGACTTCTCATCTCACTCAAGACTCAAGGTGGCACTGACTCAAGTCTTCCTAACAAAACTTACTGAACAACCTTCAAATCCCATTAGCGGTCCATATATTTTATCTACCTTCTCATACTTTACTACCCTTAGAAGTCCAAACTCCTCTTCCCTTTCTTGTCCCTTCTCCACAATCCATTGCCCTTTGTTAGAATAGTACATAAGCCTAGGGTTTAACTGCCTTTCTAGGGTTATCACTTCTCTTCTGTGACTTACCCCACCACAGTTTGCACTAATGAATGAATATTCATTAGTATCACTTACTAATATTTATTAGTAAAAAAATCACTATCAATAAATTATATATGTCTTTACTCCTGTTAGTTTTTCTTTTAATTTTCTTTTTAAAATTATATTTCATTGGTTACACTATTACAGTTGTCCTAATATTTCCCCCTTTGCCCACCTCCACCCAGCATGCCCCACTCCCCCAGGAAATCCCCACACCATTGTTCATGTCCCTGGGTTGTGTGCATATATTCTTCAGCTACTCCATTTTCTATACTGTACTTTACATCCCCATGGCTATTCTGTAACCACCTATTAGTACTTCTTTCTTTTTCCTCTTTTTTTATTATTGTTCAAGTGCAATTGTCTCCATTTTCCTCCCACCACAACCCCCACCCCAGCCACTGCCACCTTCCACCCTTGATGCTACCCTCCTTCGGCTTTGTCCATGTGTCCTTCATACATGTTCCTTGATGACTCTTCCTGCTAGTTTTTGTCAGTTTAATTTGCAGGCTTCAGTCATAACCTAAGAGAGCAGGGGAAAATTTTCCCTCCCCTACATAATACATTTGATTATTTGCCACCTGGTTAAATAAGTAGCATTAAGAATTTCCTCAGAAATAGCTATTTCTGTAGTATGGTTATAATCCAGATGTTGGTGATTTGGCTTTATTACTTCAGAAAAAATATTACACATCCTTAAAATTTTCCATACTATCTACTTCAGAACTCCATTCTTCTACTACATGTGTTGAGGATTGAAGCAGGGGGAGGGGAGATAAAGTGTGGGGTTGCTATTGCCACTCATCCTGAAAGAATGTTTTAGAAAGGTATGAGAGGGGGAGGGAGCCTGCCGTATTAATGTTATGGCACTAGCTCTATTGTTAACCGGTTTTAATTTGCCTCCTTATGAATGCCTTTAACACAATTAACTGCCCACTGAGTGTCAGACACTTGCTGACAAAGACTGAGTCACGATGCCTATCCATGAAGTCTTACAAGCATATGTAAGGAGACAGCTGAAAACGAAGTGTACGGTGAAGAGACTATAAGACTGAGCCAGAATAACAGGAGGAAAAAAACAGGAGTAAACAAGTGTAACACTATACAGCTTGACAAAAATTATTAGAGATGATGGCTTTTGAACTCATAAGAAGTTGCTTGTTAAGAGGAAGGTTAAAAAAAGAAAGGTGATAAGTATGATGTGCCACTTTTATACTAATGAATTGATCACAAATTTATCTCCAAGACTCCTAGAAGCCAAGACTTTCCCCCCAAGATACAGACCTAAATATCCAACTGACTTGACAAATCCATCGAGTTTAACATGTTAACATATAACATATGATCTTTCCTTAAAAACCTGGTGTTCTACACTATAGATTTCCACCCTGTTTCTCAAGTGAGAAATTGGTCAAACTTGACTCCTTCCATTACTAAATCATTGTGAAGTTCTTTCCTGCTAATTTTATCCCCAAAATATCTTTCAAATGAGTCCAAATCTATGTCTTCTCCATGACTACCATAATTGAAATTACAATCAACCACTTTTATTATTGTATTACTTAAGCAATTCAAAGCATGACTAGAATATACTAAATGCCTAATAAATACATTGAATGAATAAGTGATTGCCTGAACTGAATTTCTTGCACCCCGTTTGCTTACCCTCTAATTCATTTTCTAAGGGACGGGGTAATCTTTTCTGTTCTCTAATATTATCATGTCATTCTCTGATTTAAAATCCACATTGGCTTTCCATCACTTTTAAAGAAAAAAAATTAATAAGCCTTAAAAGGCCCTGCATGAATGAATTGGTTAATGTTCTATCTTGTACAAAACAAGATGAGAAATGTAAGTCCATGCACTTGTAATTTATTATGACTGTATGGGATTTGCACTGTGGTGTCAACCTCCACATTGAATAATTAGGAACTCTGAGTGAGTCATACTTCAGTAGATACAGGGGAGAAACAAGACTTCTGGTCAAGATGGCGGCACAGACAGATATGGCTTGCCTCTTCACACAACCACATCAAAATTACAACTAAAATATAGAACAACTATCGCTCAGAACTGTCAGAAATCTAGTTGAATGGAAGTCTGACAACTGAAGAGTTAAAGGAACCACATCCATCCAGACTGGTAGCAGGGGTGTAGATGCAGAATGGGCTGGTCCTTCCTCACACGTAGTGGATAAAAATTTGGTAGAGATATCTCAGGAGTGAGGATTCCCAGCCCCAAACCAGGTGCCCCAGCCCTGGGTTCCAGTGCCAGGAAATAAGTCCCCACAACTTCTGGCTGCAAAAACAAGTGGAGACTGAACCAGTGGAAGAAACTGTTGGAGCCCCAAACACTTCTTCATAAAGAACCCACACATGGACTCACCTGCTCACTCATTCCCTCTGAGCTCCAGCACTGGGGTAGCAGTTTGAAAGGTACCAGTGGCATAGAGAGAGAAACTGAAGTATCTGGCATCAAGGCAAACAGAGGCCATTGTCCCTTTTCTAAACCCTCCTCCTAAAAATCCAGCAAGCTGATGCCACAATTGAGACTGTTTGACCTGCCTTGAAGATTCCCAGAGACTTTGCCCCACCCAATTTATGGGCCCACCCAAGTTGCTTTTCCATATGAATGGCTGATCTTAGCTCATGTTTCACACCTTCCTGAATCTTCTCAAACAAGTAACAGCCAGCCTCAGTGAACCCCAGGCCTGGCACTAGCAGCAGTCAGTCTCAATTCACAGCTTAGATTAGCCTGGAAATCTCTAAGCCCAACACAAGTAGCAGCCACCTCAGATTGCTGTATAGCTCAGGCACAGTGGCCCTGGGCAAAACACAGGTGGGAGCTGACCTTGGCCTGTACCACCTGGGAAAACCCAGGGCCAACATACTCAGTGGACAGCTACAGACCACGTCAGGGCACCACCACCCTGCCCCTGCACAGCTGATCCTCCACAGCAGGCAGAGGTTGGTGGTAAGTGGTCACAGCCAATCCTTGCAGCTGACTGGCCTTGGTAAATCCCTCCCACTGATTGGCCAACAGAAACCAAGGCTCAACTACAAGAGGAGGGTGTACTCAGTCCACACAAAGGGCACACCTCAAGGATCCAGTTTGGGTGATAAAGGAGGCTGTGTCACTGGACCCTACAGGACACCTACTACATTAGGGCATGATACTAAGACATGGAGTCGAAGCAGCTCTATGTAATACATAGAAACAAACACGGGGAGGTTGCCAAAATGAGGAGACAGAAACATGGCCCAAATGAAAGAACAGATCAACACTGCAGAAAAAGAGCTAAACAAAATGGAGATAAGCAATCTAGCTGATACAGAGTTCAAAACATTGGTTATAAGGATACTCAAGGAACTTAGTGAGGACCTCAGCAGCATAAAAACATCCAGTCAGAAATGAAGGATAAACTAATTGAAATAAAGAACAATTTACAGGGAAACAACAGTTGAGTGGATGAAGCCAAGAATCAAATCAATGATTTGGAACATAAAGAAGCAAAAAACAACCAATCAGAACAACAACAAGAAAAAAAATCCAAGAAAATGAGGACAGTATAAGCAGCCTTTGGGACAACTTCAAGAGGTCCAACATTCACATCATAGAGGTGCCAGAAGGAGAAGAGAAAAAGCAAGAAATTGGAAATCTATTTGAAAAAATAATGAAAGAAAACTTCCCTAATTTAGTGAAGGAAATAAACATGCAAGTGCAGGAAGCACCGAGAGTCCCAAACTAGATGGATACAAAGAGGCCCATTCCAAGACATTTCTAATAAAATGCCAAAGGTTAAACATAAAGAGAGAATCTTAAAAGCAGCAAGAGAAAAGTGGTTAATTACCTACAGGGGAGTTCCCATAAGACTGTCAGCTGATTTCTCAAAAGAAGCTTTGCTAGGAGGGACTGGCAAGAAATATTCAAAGTCATGAAAAGCAAGGACGTACATCCAAGAATGCTCTAACCAGCAAAGCTATCAGTTAGAATGGAAGGGCAGATAAAGAGTTTCCCAAACGAGAAAAATCTAAAGGAAGTCATCATCACCAAACCAGTATTATATGAAATGTTAAAGGGACTTATTTAAGATAAAGAAGATCAAAACTATGGACAATAAAATAGCAAAAAATATATATCTTCCATCAGTTGAATCTAAAAAATAAACTAAGCAAACAAGAAGAACTGACATAGAATTATGGATACAGACAGTGTTCTGATGGTTGCCAGATGGTAGGGAGGTGTGGTAGAGTCAGTGAGGAGGTGAGAGGATTAAGAAATACAGATAGGTAGTTACAAAATAGCCATGGGGATGTAAAGTACAGTATAGGAAATGGAGTAGCCAAAGAACTTATATGCATGACCCATGGACATGAACAATGGTGGGGGGATTGCCTGAGGGACTGGGGGTGCTAGGTGGAGGGGGGGAAAGTCAGGACAACTGTAATAGCATAATTGATAAAATATAATTTAAAAAAGAGGACAGACAAGAGATGGGGGGAAGGTGGTGATCTCAGATGACACAAGCTATTTAAATAAATATTTTTAATATAAATATATTCAAACACAAAGTAGAGAGAATATATAACAAATTCTATATATTCACCACATAGATGCAGCAAGTATCAATATTTTGTGTTTTATTTTCTTTTTTTGTAACTGAAGTATTTTAGGGGAAGTCCTAAACCTCATGTAACTTCATTTCAGCATGCTTTAATGGGCATCTTTAACAAGATAGATGCTTTCTTGAAAACTACAATGTCATTATTATACCTAACAAAAACAGTAACAATTCCTTGGTGTAACACCTAACAAAAACAATAAGAATTCCTTGGACTCAAAAGCCATATTCAAAAATGTCATTTTCACATATGAATTACTAGAATGAAGTTTCAAACCAAGTCCATACATTGTATTTAGTTATGTCTCCTAAATCTCTTAATCTGAAGCAGTCCTCTTCCCATCTTTCAAACATCTCATCCAACTAACTGGAAACTGGGACCGATTTCCTATAGAATGTCCTATACTCTGTGTGTTTCAGTTTGATTTCTTTGTGGTCTCACTGAACTTATTTTACCAGGAAATTTTCTGTAAATTAGAAGTTAGCTCAAAGGACTTTAATAAATTTAGGGTGACTGTCCTTCTATATCTCCTTCAACCAAGAACACTTAGGTTGTGCTGTGTATTCATGTAGCATCACAAGGAGGCACAGGACCTGTCTCCTTGGTGATACAAATACATGTGGGTTCAGATGGTGATAGACCGACCGGCCCACTCTATTATAGAATTACAATTAGATTCTACCCAATGGCTTTATTCTTTGATGATCTTTGTCTGAATTAGTTTTTTAAGGATTACAAAATGGTGACTTTCTGACTCTATCAATTCTTTCATATGCATTTGCTGGAATTTCTCTGGAAGAAAAACTTTCCTTTGTCAACCAATATTATTTGCTTACCCTAGTATATAGTTCATATGGTTAAAGCAGAATTATTCTGATTTTTTTCCTTTAATTGACAATAGATGCTGGTCTAGGACCTAGATGTTTATATGTGTGGCTTTTTTACAACTTCATTGAGATATTTCACATACCATAAATTTACTTATTTAAAGTATACAGTTCAGTGGTTTTGGCATATTTATAGAGTTACGTGATCATCATTACAACTGAATTTTAAAATATTTCAACACCCTCCAAAAAACTCATGTCCATTATTAGTTATTGCCACTATCAATTATCCCTACTCATCGGTCTTAAATAATCACTAGTCCAATTTCTGTGCTATAGATTTGCCTATTCTGGATATTTCATATAAATGGAATCACGCAATATGTCATGTGTTTTGTTTCCTTTACTTAGCATAACATTGCCAGGGTTTATTGATATTGAGCCATGTATCAGCACTTCATTCTTTTTAAATTGCGGAATAATATTCTATTGTATCAATATACAGTATTTGGGTTATCCATTCATCAGTTGATGGACATTTAGGTTGGTTCCATTTGGGTGCTACTATAAATGATGCTGTTATGAACATTTGTATAGGGTTTTTTTTTAATATAGATTTCCATTTTCATTTCTCTTGGGTAGATGCCTAAGAGTGGAACTGCTGGGTCATATGGTAATTAAAATAGCTGAAGAAAATTTGCTTGATTAAGCAATTACACGCCTTGAGGTACACATAGCTGCCTCCAGACAAGCTTATTTTGTTTTTTATTGGCCTATAATTTAACTGATACAGAAAACATCTTAGATGGAAAACCCACCAAGTAAAATCTAGCGGAGAGAATAGGAAGGGCATATATGTGTCCACAGATAGGTATATAAATCTGCCCCAGTGAAATCTAAAAATTTTAAAAAGGCCAATTCAAATGGGAAAAAAATGTCATAAAGTAAAACATATAAACATATCTATAGCTAACATTTGTTTTGATCACACATTCCTCCAGGAAACACATGGCAACTAGGAAGAAAATCCTATTTTCATTGCCAGCAGTTAAAGGGCTAACCTGCCTTGAAAAGTTATTAGGGGTATTATATGTATTTTAAAACTCAGCAAGTGTCATTTTACACAAATGGTAGGGATTCACTTTTGCAGTAATGATGGCTGTTTCTATTATAGAAATATAATTTGCTGAATGTAACTTTCAGGCAAAAACCAGTATGTGAATTAATAGAATTCAGGTCTAATTAAGTGCTACTTTTTGGAGAAAGGTTTATATATGGCGGCCTTGGAATTAAAGTTTCATTTAAGCATAGTTTGTTTGTGTATAACAAAGGATAGGAAGTAGCAAACCATAAGCTGAAAGGGATCCCAAGGGGTTGTATATTGCTTCCCTTTAACCCCTGGGGATTCGTGCTTGCCACAGGGCTGTCTATACTCTGCCAAAGAATGAAGGCGAATCTGAAATTATTCTAAGTAGTTCACTTCGATTTCCTAAAACCATTTCTATCAGGAGACACAAAAGTATTTTGGAACAATAAAGTGCTATGCAAATGCAACTTTTTATAATTAGTAGGAAAAAATGACTAGACATTTTACATCTTATAAAAATCCGTGTAACCCTGAAAACACTAACATCTTATTCTTCAGCTTTCTCTATACAAATAAAACTTGCATTTTATTTTTTCCTAATTAGCCTTACTTCTCAGTCTGATTTCATTTTCCCAATTGGACAATTGCCAAACTTACCATTACGTGAATTTAAAACAACTAGCAAATTAGCAAAAACTGGGGTAATTGTTGTTAAATTTTTGATACTTTTAACAGATAAGAATGAACATCTAATTCAAGTCACCTGTCTCTAATATTTACATTTTAATTTTTTACAACTTTTGATTGTGAATATTTAAAATATGAAAACTAGAAGAATACTACAAGAAATACATGCATCATCAGTTGGTCAATTTGATTCATCACTTACTAGCTTTTTCTAATAGTTGATTATCTATCACACACCCACATACACACATATGCAATTTACCAAATTATTTGAAAGTTGCAGATGCTACCTAATAATACTATTGATACTATACTAATAATACTAATAATACTATTGTCTCACAAAAAGTGACAATTTCCTAATCTCGTGCAGTGTCCAGTTCATGACCAAACTGCCATAGTTTTCCCCCAAATGTCTTACCCACATTCTATAGGTAATTATTTTAATTAGTTTCTGGTTTAGCTCTCCAATATTTTATTGAAAAATGTGTGTGTGCATGCATGCATTCTTGTGGAAAGGCGTTGTATGTAGTTCCACATCCCATTTTGTTCACTTAAAATTGTACCCTGGTGATCTGTGTGTGTCAGTGTGCCTTGGTCACCTTCATTTCCCTTCCTTCATGGGGTTACTGGGAGTATGGGTTAATATGTGGGTTAATATAGAGAGAGTGCTTATCACAATAGCTATAAAATAGCAAACTCTCCATAAATCCTAGTTGTTATCCTTTAAGAGAGATCATGAGAAGCCTGGTATTAATAAAGAAAAACACCCAGTCATTTTAATGAAAATGCATATTTAGATATACACGTATATGTAAATTTACTCCAAGGTATTTAATAATTTAATGAAATTTGATTGCAGACTCTGGACTGGTTATCAAAAAGCAGTAACAACACCTTTGTTGCTTCTTGCCTTTAACTTTAGAAGCTGAAAATCCCCACTATTGAACAATGGTTTAAAACACAGGTACTAAACATCACATGTTAATGGTTAGATAGCATTGCTTGCAAAACAGGTAAGTAGAGCATGATAATTTTAGAGATGAAACAAATTTTAAATAATTACTTGCACTGCTAATAAAAATGACAACTTTTCTAATGATTACGTCATGAAAACTTACGTAATTTAAAGGTTACTTTTACAAGAGTGGATGGTTTCCAGAATATTGAGGGTATTTTGTTCATGCAATTTCAATTAAACATGAATAATGTTTTAATGCAAAACTGAAAATGTTCAATTGGATCATGTGAAAATGGACTCAACAAAACACTAAGGAAGGGGGAGGTTGATGCATTGAAGTGATTTGTTATTTTTAAGGATGACCGTACAGAAAATTTGGGGTTGACGATAGTCTTTTTGTTGTTATGGCTGTGAACAGACACATACATCCGGGTGCAGAGAGAATAGGAAGACATCTCTGAAATTTAGGAGTCACTGGATGAATGGCATTAATACATACATCAAGACTTAGGTCCTTGGGTTCTTCTCCCAGCAGCTTTCGTTTTTCTACATGCCCTAGCAGAACACCACTGGTTCCTATTGTGAGGTTCTAGGAAAAGTTATTCCTCATGATCTACCCACATCTTTACTGAAATTCAAGGCAGAGGAAACAGAGAAGGCATCTAAGGGCACAGAACCTATAAGGGAACTTATGCTCAGGTGTGTTCAACAGCAATAAATGTGTCTGAGAAATTAGGATTTGCAGGTTTATAAATCATTTTGGTGGGCATCTATTGGTTCTAAAAATTTTAAATATATATATATAATATTGAACTCTAGGCCATCATCAATTCTTTTGTTCCATGAAGCTAAAGAGAGGAGAGGCTTGGCTTACAGAGGACTGGTGCAGAGTGAGAGGGGAGAGCACTGTGGACTGAATGACATTCAATAAGCTATGGTCCTTTTTCAATGAAGTAACTGTACAGGGGTCAATGCACCATAAATGAAAATGATAAGTTATCTAACAATGCTAATTCACATGTGGAACTATGGGGTTATAACATATTTATTATGTACTTATTTGAACCTTTCTCTGTTTGCAGTATCCCACATCCTATGATTCTTTTAAATAATCATGCCTTTATTTCTATGGTGCTTCACAACTTATGAAGTATTTTAAAAACGTGGTTTTACTTAAACCTCTTCACTTCTGAGTAGTTGCCTCCATTGGAGAAATGAAGAAACCTAGCTTTCGCAATGTTATATACCTAGTGAATGGCCGGGCCAGGCATTAATCAGGGTCTGTCAACCCTATGTCATGTTATTTCCATTTCAACACGCTTACTTGCATTTCATGACATACAATACGTATTAGTTTTTACATTTTTTCATTATGATATACTTTATCATAATCCTCAAATGCCATTCTTATTTGAAAATTCATTAAACAATATATCCAGTATAAGCATTTTTAAGTGAATGGAATCATTTGATTACCTTAAGCATTTTAGTTCTTGAGACTGAATTTAGCTGGTGTTCAATTCTCCTTAAGAGAGATATTTATAGATCAAAACTACCTTTCCAGACTGCTAGTTTCTTTCCAAACAAAATTTCTTTTTACTTTTTACCCCTGGCACAAGTTTCTGCATGTAACAGCAGGAATACAAATTATGTCCAAAGCACTTACGTAGTTGGCAGAAGTATTTTCTCTTTTGCTATAAATTTATCAAACATTTTTCAAAACAGTAAATCCCTGAAAACAAGGGCTGAATTCCAAATGGGATCATCATAGTTATGCCATTTACAATGTTTTAGTTAAGAGAATCTTCAATTATCTATTGTAAAGATCTTGAGTTTGAGAGCAGTAACAATTTGCTATGGGTCTGAACTGGCAGACTCATTTTCAGCTTCAGCAACTCTATTTTTTTGCTTGAAAGTTTAGGCCAATTTTTCATGATGGGAAGCGCATTGCTAATTAGCGATCAGTTCCTGCATGGGTCTTTTCACTCGGCCTAGGAATAAGCATGCCAATGCAGACGGTAACATCATCACCAAATCGGGAGCATAATGGGACAGATGGAAGAGAAAGAGAAAGCTTTCAGGAGTCAGAAGACAAAACTGAGTGCATCCGACATCATTTATAATGTCCTTATGTGTGCAAATTCAATTAGAAGTAAAATATTGATTAGGTAGCTGATGTCACAGATAATACATTATGGAAAAGCAATTAAACATTTTCAATTTTTCATTTTTTAAATATTCACATCATTAGAGCAGAACTAAAGATGAGTTAGTTAGGAAGCAAATGGTGCCGAGGAAGGAGAGAAATGAGTCAAGTGTGGATAAACAACCAAATGAATATTTTTTAATTACCAAGTGTTTAGGAAGCATTTATTAAATGCTTGATATTTGTTAGGCATCTGACAAACAAAAGGGGCACAAAGACAGACCTGGAGAGTTAGACTTAATACCTTTCCTCAAAGCTCTCTCAACTCCTGAGAGCGGTGAACAGACCCTCACCCTTTGGAACAACTCAAACCATTCATTGCTCCAATTCACTCAGGTATTTATCTGGAGTTACGGGATTACAACTGAGTATGTTGAGGCAACTCCAATGGCCTCATCTCTAACTGACCAACCAACACAAAATAAGTATCAGGATGGCAATACAAATGGCCACCATCAAAGCAGGGATTTATTAAGACCTTTCTAAACTTTGAATATTTGACCTTTGTCCTCTATTTGGAAATATCAACCAGATGAAAACTCAGAGAAGAGTTTCTGGGCTCCTGACTCTTATTCAAATAAAAAGATACACTGAGAGCTCAAACACATATTTGAATAATCATTACTTAAAACATTACAATGTACAGAAAGTGGAGATGTTATGAAAAGTTCCAATTTGTGAATATAGAGATATAAGAAAATAAAAGATACACAGAGGGAAAGCAGCGTTTATTTCCTGGGGTCCAAAATGGAGGCTAGCAGCTGATGAGAGCTCGAGGAAAAAAATCAAATAGATGGAACAAAAAATCAGTACAGTTAGCAACCATAGATAGGAAAATATTTGGAGTGTATGAAAGAAGATTTAAAAATATAGTCTTCAAGGGGAAAGAACAGTACAAAAATATGAGAGGAAATACGTGGCTTCATAGAATTCCATTGTGTAAATATACCATAGTTTTTTGACCCACTCATTTGCTGATGGGCACTTGGAGCTTATACCTTTGCAACAGCATGGATGGAACTGGAGAGCATTACGCTAAGTGAAATAAGCCAGGCGGTGAGGGACAAATACCATATGATTTCACCTTTAACTGGAACATAATCAACAGAAGAAAAAAGCAAACAAAATATAACCAGAGACATTGAAGTTAAGAACAATCTAACAATAGCCAGGGGGGAGTGGGGAGGGGACAGTGAGGAGAGGGGATTACAGGAACTACTATAAAGGACACATGGACAAAATCAAGGGGAAGGGTGGAGGTTGGGGAGGGAGGGGGGTTTGGCTGGGGTGGGGTGGAGGGATGGGGAGAAAAGGCATACAACTGTAATTGAATAACAATAAAAATTTTTTAAAAAGGACCCTGAAGTCAGACAGACCTCAGTTTGAATATCTGTTCAAACAATAAATTTGTTCATTAAAAAAAATACATGGCTTTTCATAGATTTTTATGGAAAAAATCAAATTTACCAGTTAACATCAACATGTCCTTCTGTAGAGAAAGCTGAGAAAAATACGTGTATTTAGCAGAGAAAAATAGACATCAATCTATATTTTATGTAGAAGAATACTTTAAATAATCTAACAAATTGAAATTCTTTGCTAAGGTTTTCCATTATGAAGAAGCAATAATTTAAGAAATATATAGGTATAATTCATTTGGAGACAGAAATAATGGTTTGGAATAAAACGACAGGTCATTTATTTAGAGCTCCCTCTCTGGCCAGTCTGCATGTTCAGAAAAGAAAGAGCATTAGGTCATAAAGATAAAGGAGGAGGGGCTGGATTCAAGAAGATAGCAGCAGCCAAAAGATTGTACAGTATAAAGTCATTATACATTTAGCAAACAGTCCCTAGCACAATGCTGAGATATTTGTTGATCAGTATATTAGTCAACAAGAAACTTCCTGGGCTCTCATTCTACAGCTACCTAGTTTTTATTTTAAACACTTTCCTAGCTTTGCCATCTGTTTTCTTAGCCCACAACAGATTAGAGATGAAAATAAGTAACCAGATAAGAATACAAAGGGAGACCGCCAAAAAACACAGAATTATATTCTGGAGAGTGAGCCCCTTGTAGTACAGGCTTTGCCTACTAGTAGGTGAGTGTTCTGGGAACCCATCTGTATCAGTAGACCAGCTGGCGTTGTTGTGAGAGGCTGTGTTCAGCTTCAGTGAGTTGACTTTTTCAGTGTCTTTACCCATTTTATAACAGGTGATTGACAAGCATACCTGCCCATACTTTGCTGTGTGTTCAGCAATTTTTGACCAAAAATGGCAAGACCCCCCTCCCCCACCCTCCTTATTCACGCAGTCTTGCCCAGAGCAACTTTTTTTTCTTACTCTGATGAAAATAGTCCTCAAAGGGAAACGTTTTGCTGATGCGGAAGAGGTAAAACAAAAAATGGAAGAGTTCAAAAACTTTTGAGCAGTGGAAAAAAACACCTTGATAGGTTTGTTGCATCAAAAGGAAAATAGTTTGAAGGTGACCAAAGTTTAAACATGTAAGGCTAAATACACTATTTTTAATAAATAAATTATGGATTATTTTGGCCCCCCTCCTAAATAATAACTGACCTCGGATACTGAAGGAAGGGAATAGAAAATAAAATTTGGAAAAGCTTCAAGAAAACTCAAAATCAGTTTCTTCATAATGGAATATACCCTTAAACAACTCTGGAGAAAATGGTGTTCAGGACAGAAATCATTACTTACAATCATGAACTCGTTGTAGTTATGCATTCTTTCAATAAATATTTATTGATACCTCCTTTCAGTGTTCCTCAACATTTTTTTTATTTTCACTCCTGAAGGAAATTTTTAGACATTTATTTTCCTGACCCCACCCCATGAAAATATAACACTACAGATGTACTATTTATTTGTGTGTGTGAGTGTACTGTGGCCGTTTGGAGGGTCTTAAATCACTGTAACATCTCAGATTTTTCCAGCTCCCAAGAACCAAGCTCTGTCCCCTTGAACGCAGTGTCTCCCCAGTAAAAATGCTCACTCCGCCTTGAGCCAGGTGCTGTATCAGGCACTGGGGTAGTTAATGGCGAGCAAAACAGACCAGGTCTCTGCCTCTGTACAGCTCACTACCTAGAGAAGGAGATAATTAATATAGGCTCTATACCACAATGAATGCTAGAGCATAGTTTTGAGCCCATATTATTGGTCAGGGAGGCAAGAAAAGACTTCACTGAGAAAGTGACACTTGAATTGCGATCTGAAGGATAGACAGTATTACCCAGTAAAGAATTAAGAAAAAGAATTCCAGGTAGAAAGACTAGCATGTACAAATGTCTTGTGGCAGGAACAAGTATGGTAACAGCAAGGGACTTAAGACCACCAAGATGGATAAAGCAATGAGAACATCAGAGAACAGCGTACAATGAGGCTGGAGAAAGAGGCAAGGGGGTCAGAGTCCATATTAGGGGTTTTAGTTCCTATTCTAAGAGCCAGGTGAAAAAAATGAAGGACTTTAAAAAGAAGCAGAATCTCTATTATGATTAAACTCACAATAATTGTACACACACAAACCAAATTATGTCCAACATATTTTGTTTATAAATACCTGAAATTATTTATGTATAAATGAAGGAGTGGATGCATTTAGAAGAGGCTCCTACAGCTTTCAGAATGGCATATCTTATATCTCTTATCTATACTTATTCTTCATCAATTATTTTGTAACCAGTCTACTTGTCACACTTTAAACATAATTATCATCTGTTGCACAATTTCATTATTCATTTTCTTTATTACTCCATATGTCACAATGAGTTGGTCCAATTTTAAATAGAAAAATACCTGCTTTTCCAAGCACTGTTGAAAATTAACTGTTTCATGCCATCTAATTTTCTAGAGATTACTGAATTCTACGACAGAAGCATCAATTTTTTTAAAGACTTTACTCATTTATTTCCAGAAAGAGGGGAAGGAAGGGAGAAAGAGAGGGAGAGAAACACCAATGTATGGTTGCTTCTTATGCACCCCATACTGGGGACCTGGCCCGCAACCTAGGCGTGTTCCCTGACTGGGAATCAAACCAGTGACCCTCTGGTTTGTAGGCTGGCACTCAATCCACTGAGCTACACTAGCCAGGGCCAGAAGCATCAATTTTGAAACATAGTCATTTTAATAGATAGCATTAAAATGTTACAACTTTCATAAACAACTGCTTCTTCACCTTTGAATCCATTTGTTTCCTATCATATAAGAAATTCCTATCAGAAACCAGGAAAATTTGAGAAATGATTTTAGTAGTCACTCAATTATTATTCTTTGATATTTTAACAACAGGAGGTGAGTTTTAAGTCGGAAATGTGTTTATATTTAAGGTCCCGTTAAGTTCCAAATATTATCCTTAGCACAAGGAGGGACTCCAAAAACCAGAATTTCTTTATAAAATATTATGTATTTATTCTTACATGTTTAAACTTCAGTCACCATCAAAGTACTCTCCATTTGTTACAATACACCTGTAGAGATGTTTTTTCCACTGCTCAAAACAGTTTTTGAGCCCATCAATTGTGATAACTTTTAATGCTTCTGCCATTTTTTGTTTCACCTCTTCCACAGCAGCAAACATTTCCCTTTGAGGACTTTTTTCATCCAGGGAAACAAACAAACAAAAAGGCACTCTGGGTGAAATTGGGTGAATAGGGAGGGTAGGGTATGGGGGGTCATGCCCTTTTGGATCAAAAACTGCTGGGTACTCAGCATGGTGTGGGCAGGTGTGCTTGTAAATTACCCACCATGAAATGCACAAACGCATTGAAAGAGTCTTCCAAAAAAACTCACTGAAGCTAAATGCAGCCTCTCACACCACCACCAGCTAGTCCACTGATACGGATAGGTTCCTAGGACACTCCCCTGTGGGGTAAGCCTGTAGTATAAGGGGCCCCCCCCCCCCCAGAAGATAATCCTGGTTTGGGGGGTCCCCTTCATTTGTTTTTATTTGTGCATGTGTACATGCATCTAATAATGTTGGATATTGGCTTACAAAAAAATTTTAAGATCCTTTGGGGCTTTTCTATATTTTAATTTTATTTTTTTCAGATAACGCCACAGTAGAGCAACACAAGTATTGTTCTTCAAGATCAGACTGTGTTCCTTCCCACTGATGCACTCAGGCTGACCAGGCAGAATGTGAAGGAAAGGCAAGGAGGTCTGAAAGTCTGTTCCCTTGCCATTCAAAAAAAACGTCACCTTGCTCCAACCTCACTATTTAACATTTTGGTGTACACAACATAACCTTTGACAATATTACTTCCCAAAGTTCCTGTTATTTTCCAAATAAGGTGAAATTAGATACAGTGATCAACAACTTTCCACAACCTCCTGAAGATGGCAGAAATACTGTTCTATGCCCTTCTGGAATACAGGCCAGATTGCCATGCCGACAGAGGTCCGGTGCCACTGCCAGGGCCCTTGGAAACTATCCAGGGGGTGAGAGCCAGATCACAAATTATTTAGTGCGCGAGTCAGGAAAGGTCGGCCAAAACACCCCTCCCCACCGCAGGACACTACAAATGACTCTAGGGCGGGTCCAAGGAGGAGTGCGTGAACTGAAGTATTAAAGTCCCGGCAGGGGTCAGACTCTCACCCCTGCCAGTCATCGCCAGCCCAGCTATTCCCGGGCCACACCAGGATGCTCTCCTTTCAGATGTTCTGGCACTCCCCACGGCTGCACGCTGCGTGGATGTGGCAAATAGTCCAGCGATTATCATTCTGGCATTTCACACGGTAAAAATCATGGGGTTGCTCTGTTCCATTTTGTGAAGGTCAAAGAGAAACAATAGAACAAAAGATAGCAGGTAACTTTTTTTACGTTTCTTCACCAAATCCCTTTTTTGAAGTCTACTAGAGATGTGTGTGGAGAGTGGAGACGTTATAAAGAAAAAAAAAGTAGTATCTAAAGTCCTTGTGAACAGCTCTGAATGTTGATCTGGGATCCTGAAAATGTGCACGTTCTTCCCTAGGGAGTTTCCTGCCCCTGTTTATAAACCCTCCACTCTTTTTCTAAGAGAGGAACACACCTCCGCAGCAGAGAAGCAGCACCCCGAGGGAAAGGAGGCAGGGCAATAGCCGTTCCTGGGCTCTACCCGCTGCCTGCTGGCCCTGATCTCACCCAGTCCTGTAGCACAAAAGCACCAATGCTGCAGAGCTAGCGGCACCAAAGCGCTTGTGCGCCCTAGCTCTCCTGGAAATCAGTGTATTAACTGTTACAGTTTACAGGGCTACATTAAATAGTGTGTTTAAACAGCATAAAATATAACCCTAAATGACTAAAATAAACTTCCTTTTGTAGGGAAGTTCTAAAAATATATGATAGATAATTTCCAGATAGAATTTTTCTATATTATACATCATAGTATATGATATATATCACAGTATTTAAGAGTAAAAATTGTATAGATTATCGTTTTGTAGTTTATAAACAACTGGTTGGTCATGGAAAAACTTGCATTTTTATATACCGGAATTCAAGACCAAAAATATTAACAGTAGCACTCACACTGTCAGACTTCTTTTTTTAAGCAGTCAAATTGCTCCTATGCCTTTGACTTAAAAGAGCTATTTTCAATGACATTTAGGCTAAAATTAGAGAAAGTCAGATTTCTGCCTTTAACTAATAAAATTTGATGTAGAGGAAAGTTTTTGGCTTTAATTGACTGTCTTAAGGAATCTATTCTACCTATGAACAAGAGTTCCTGTAGACCAAAGACCTATTTTCAAGCCTGCGGCAGAGTGGACATTATTGATTTTGTCACTAGATTTTAATTTTTCTATCGGGACTATGTATAATATCTTAGTGAACAAATAAGCAAAACTCTCTCTTATTGTTGTTTTAAATTATGTTCCTTTAAAAAAATAAAGAAAATTTAATTATCTTAGTATGTTTTGAAAAGCTTAAGAGGTATCCTCCCTGTTGCCATGGATATGGGCATCCTGTTTATAGTAATGGTCTTTTCAAAGAAATTGAAGCTCATTAAAATCACCATTTGCAAAGTAACACTTCTATTGCAATAGCCAATTAAATTTATAAAATGTATGTATCCTCAACATTTCACTTTCAGTGGAGTCTTTAGTAGTGGTTTTTTTTCCCTACAACATGCTTTTCAAATGACATTTTAAAATAATTAATATTTTCCTGTATTTTTAAACAAAATACAGATTCTCTTCAGTACAGTTCTATGGGAGAAAACAACTGTTTAACAGTTCAAAATATGCTTGTATTTTAATACATATTGTGGTCATGGAAAATAGGTTAAAAGTCTGTCAGTAACAAAGTCAACTATAGTTAACATTTTTTTAAGTGCTCACTATGTGCCAAACCTTCGTTTAGGTGGTTTGTATTTATTAACTCACTTGTATTTTGGGATGGAAATTTATATGGCAGCTTCAGCAAAGGCTAAAAAAGTAAATCATATTTTGACTTTACAGAAAAATAAAATATACCAATTAAATATTCTACCCAGAGAAAGAGAAGAACAAGTAAAATGAAGCAATTTCTAGATCCTTTTCATTAGGTTAGTATGTTTCTCACCTTAAGATCTTTATTATTAAGTTGAAAGAAGTAGCTATGTTTACTAGTTAGTAATGAGAGTAGAATAATGAGAGTAGCTAACAATTAGGTATTTTTTATTAGTCTCCATGCTATGTTCCTTGAATATTGTACATCATTCAATCCACACAATACCCTTTTCAAAAAACTTTCCTGAGATAATAAAACTGGTGCTGAGGAAGGTAAATAAATTGTCCCAAGACACATAATCTATTTCAGTAGTGACAGAGGTGACCCAGGTTGTTCTATTGTTCTCTACTCCAGGTCCCAGACTCTCAACCAACCAAACCCTATCTATATTACTACATACAATTAAGCTATAGAGTCTTCTTTTATAGGTGACTTTAGATAGATTTTATGTACCTTCATATGTATGTTATATATACATTAATTCATATAAAATTTAGCTCATACATATAAATATATACACATATGCTCATGTAAATTCTTCACCCCATCACTCTGCAACTAGTCTTGGGGAGTAGAACAGGAACAGAATGGAGGTGGCCACAGTAGATATAATAGTCTAAAAAGTATGCCTTTCAGTTTTATGACAAAAAGAAAAAGAAAGAAAAGAACAAGCCCAGGTCGCCCCAGGCCTGAGAAATTCCTCAAGACTTAAAAATAACAAAGTAAACTCCTCCAGAGTATTTAAAATATAATACATGTTTATTTTTTGACCATTGAAAGTCCAACTGTGCATACCTAGGGCCCACCCAAATGCTACCTCCCCTCTTACATTGCATCCGAACATCTCCTGTGAGGCAATGAACACTGACTAAATTTAAAGTGACACATTGATTCGCCTTAGTGTTGGTTTTAAGCAGTAGCAGGACCTCTGTAATCCAGGCCCACATTTCTATTCCCTTATTCAAAAGTATTTATTGAACACCTTGCTGTACCAGAGAGTGAGCAGGTACTGTGGGTATAAAAATGAATAAGAAATGGCTCCCGCTTCATGTAGCTCAAAGTAGAAGATGGGGGACAGGTATATGTAGATCTAAATTATAGTGTACAAGTGTTTTCAAAATGTCTTAACAAAGGGCTATAGGAGCTCAAGGATGAAATAATTTTAAAAAATTTTAATACTTCATACCATGTGCCATTGGACTTAGTTAATATACGTGAAGGTGGTTCCCAATCAAGAGAGAACGGCTCTTCTGTAAGAAAGAACCTGTGCTAAAGCAGGTCCAGGAAAAGTTAAAAACTCTTGAGAGCCCAGGAGTTAGGAAAACAGCAGCTGACCGGGTGGAGAGAAAACGTTGGGGCCAGACTATGAAGGGGCTTGAATTCGTTCTGGAAGCCAGCGGTCTCTATAATCTCTAATTGTGTATCTGTATTAGCATGAATCCCCAATAGAGAAAAACATATATGCATGTTATAAAACACACATTAAAAGTACTAATTTCAAAAGTACAACATAAAAAATAGAATCGAGCCTCTGAGATTCCTCCTCCCACCCCAATGGGTCATTCTTGGTCTATGCACCCGACTTTAGAAGCTAGTCCATTAGGCAGTGAAAACTCGAAGGAGACTTGGAAACAAGGGAATTAAGTAATCAGCTTTGCTTTTTCAAGAGATTAACTCAGGGACAAGGGAAGAGGACCAATTGAAAAAGGAAACTGTGGACAGGGAGAACAGGTGGAGCCTCAAGACGTGGTGCAGGAGGGCTGGTGGAAACCTGGGTTAAACCTGCAGCAAAGAGCAAAGGCCAAGACAGATTACACTCCCATCAGTGGGGAGTGGAAGTGCCAGGGCCACACTGACATTGTATCCATCCACCCGCCCAGGATGCTCAGAACCATATACACACAGTTCTTCGGGGAAATCATCTGTCTGCTTTAAACCAAGACTTTGTTAAGGAAAGATAAAGAAATGAAATAGAAATAATAAATAACTATTTAAACAAAATTTTAGTAATAACTGAGTGGCTCATTATTTTAGTTTCTATTTCTCTATAGTTTTTAACTATTTTAAAATAAGAATATAGATTATTCACATGCTAACATTTTTAAATCAACCTCATTAACAGAGAATTTTGACCTATGAATACTAAACATTAAATTCTCCTTACAAAAACTAGCAGTTTTGTTACCTTCAGTGAATGTTGACAAGTGAGAATTTCATACCTTAAAATGACTAAACATTTCATACATTTGCAGATACATGCAAAATTGCTATCAACTCCCCTCTCTGTTACAAAATTAATGAGTGTTCAGTGAAGCCATAACAAAGAATCTTCCTCCAGGCATGTTAGAAAAACATTTCTAGTTCTAGTATGAATGCAAAGTCTTGCCTGCAATCCAATGATTTAAAATATGCACATTTTTGAAGATGATGAATACCACACAAGGTAATTCTTTTGATTTTTCTCATATTTAAAACCCCTGTCCTACCTTATCAAGTCCTATCTTGTAATGAATGTTTTCCTAAAGGAGGATTGAGGAGCAATTAATGATTGAATTCAGGGCATTCCCATTTCATTCAACTACTTAAGGGTATGGAGCGCCAATAAATTCTGAAGAGCACTAACGTACTCGACCCATACCACTGTATCTTCTTCATAAAAGATGATTCTGCCCAGAACTGATACCTCAAATTGCAGCGAGGGATTTGCTCTCACTATAATAGTTTTGCTGCGTTATAGAACAATGCTGGGTCTGAACCTTCATCTCTGATTCGTGTACATTCACTCGGTCTCACTGTAAGGGAAACACAGTGTAGTCAAGATGGGATAGGAGCCCGTGGAAGTGCAGAGACAGAGTCACAGCATCGTGAAATAAATAGTCATTGATGCACTCCATTTGTCCATTATCTCCTTATGTCCAAAGCTAATACTGTCATTTTATCCCTCCCCCCTTCCCTTTTAAAAGCCCCAGTTGAATTTCCTATATTTTATAGATGCTTCTCAATTGTACAATTAATATTTGCCATTGATCTTTACAAATGAAAATATAACAATTTAAAAATACTAACCAACCTTGGACTTCTCCCTCTGACATCAATAGTGCCATTTAAGAATGTTTCCTCATATTTATAGAGTAATAATCAGAGGTTTCAATTATAAAACTTAATAAAAGTACATAAAAATGTTAATGGACTCATAGGGCAATAAGTCACAGGAAAAAACACTACAAATATCCAATTATTGAAGGAAGGGAAAAAAACACTGTTCTGTAGATTCTGTAGAAATGACTTGTATCAAAGCTAATAAAATTAGGTTTTACAATATGAACTTATATTTTATAGTAATATTTGTATGAGGTTGAAAATTAATTCATTTTACATGCCTTCTAAAAATGTCAATTATATTAGAAAAAGGAATGGATACTTCAATTAAAATGCTATCATGCTACATTTTCATCACATTTAAAAATGCATGCAGAGGAGAACAGCCTTGAACACTTGAAGTTTTGAGGTCAGCTAGAAAAATTACATTGCAGTCACTGTGTTGTAGGGAAAGCTCAGTCACCATTTCTTGCTCATCATTTTCTATAATTGATGACACCACCAGAAGAAGGGGAGTCTACCATAAACTGGAATCTTGGGCGAGACATTATTTCCTTACACCTCAGTTTTGTATACTGCAGTATGAAAAAATGTCTGTCTGGAGTTATCTATCTCCCTGTCTGCCATTCTATTACTTACCTCAGTATTATTGAAATAATCACAATGGTCAGTGAGCTTTACATAACACATGTTTATGTGTGAATCACATAATTCATGCAACTGATCGCAAGGAAGACAGCAGGAGCACAAGACCTGCCCCGGCTAGAATACCAAATGGCCATTACTCTGTGGTGCGGTTTTTGATTCTTTTAGAAAGTAAAAGTGCTTTTCTAAATCTCCCAACTTAACTGCAATGTGCATTCCATACCTATTCACATATTGCAACCATGCCAGGAAAAAAAAGGTCAGGATAAAGACTAATGCTAACATTTCCTCTTCTGAGATGTGCAAGATTATAGGCAAAATACTAGTAAATTCTGCAAGGACAGCTTTTCGCAAACTTGTCTATTCAATGAGTTAGAGAGTTGGGCAGGAAGATTGCTGGACTGGGTGAAAGTCTCCTAGTAAAGTTAGTTTAGAAACCTCCCAATCAGATGACTGAATGGGCTTGACCCATATGCAAGTAGTTAACTCTAGCATCAGACAGATTTTTCCTCGTTCAGGCTTGGAAAAACGGGAAGCAAAATCTCTCTCTCTCTCTCTCTCTCTCTCTCTCTCTCTCTTTCTCCCCCCCATCTCCCTTCCTTCCTCCCTCTCTCCCAATACCAACTTAAAAATAAATACTGCAGAACCAAAGTGATCCTAAAGATTCAGAGGAATAACATATTCCTGACAAATTATCTATTGCTGTATTCAAAATAAAAGTTTTAGAAAATTGGGCACATGACATCTATAAAGTAGGAGCCGAGTCCTCCTGTATTTGTTGAAATTCAGAGTTTACTGAGTTACTGTACCTTCTATGTGCCAGGCATTTCCATAATGCAGTGTTTCCCATTCCCTAGAATGCATGAGAAACCCTTGAGAGGTCTGAAAAAAAAATGAGCAGTGCCTGGGCCCCAGATAGACTGTGGTCAGTGCCACCCAGCTGATGCTAACGTGCATCCAGGGTTGAGAACCACCCAGGCAGAGGGCGGATCCAGCTGGGAACATACGGACTGGATTCCAACTGTCATGAAGCTGCAGTCCTTGAAGTAAGACTTGGGTCGTACACAGAGAAATACTTTTAGATGATGATAGTAGCCATGATGAGAAACAGCTTGCTGTACTTGGAGAACAACTGGAGGGCATTGGACAGGGCATTTGGGGGGGAGCAGTTAGGAAGACTTTCTAAAAAAGGTGACAGTTGAAGTGAGACCTAGATAGAAAGATAAACCAGGCTGGCCAAGATGTGGGAGCAGAGCTTTATATGAGGAGTAAATAGTGCAAAGCCTTAGGGTGATAAAACCTTGATGGAGCTGAGTAAAAGTAAGGAGGCCAGCGAGTGTGGGGTGAATGGTGTGGTAGAGATGAGAAAGGCAGGCCATCCACAGATCAGAAAAGTCTGTTAGACTGTGACTAATACCCTGGATTTTTACATTTAATGAGAAGGCATGGAGATTTTAGTAAAGCAATAGCATGATCTGATTTACATAGTTATTGACCATTTTGACTTGGTGGAAAATAGACTGTTAGGTAGAAAGAGAAGATTATTACGAGACTTTGAATGGTACAGACTAGAAATAATGTGACTTGAATAAGAATGGAGGAAGTGGAAAGAGAGCAAGGAATGTTCGAAACACAAAGAAGTGCTGATATTATGAAGTTGAGAAAGGAGGTTCGTTAGGCTCTTCTATTTTTGCATATGTTGAAAATTTCTGAAATAAAATGTTGTCTAAATGCAGGGTGGGGCAAAAGTAGGTTTACAGTTGTGACCACATGAAACAGAGTTTATTCTTGGATTATTATTTATTAATTATTGTATTATTTTCCACACAACCAAGTTTAAACCTACTTTTGCACCACTATATTATATGCTAACTTAGTAATTGCTATAGGCTTTTGAGGGAAAAGAGTTCAACCTAAGAATCTCATATGCTTTCTAGTATTATGAAAGGAACAGGAACACTTACACAAGCATGTGAGAATGCCAATAATTTTTTAATTATTTTAGACAGACTTAGCAGATGGAAAGAGTAATCAAAACTCAAGAATGGAAGAGTTGTGTATAACGGCTTTTTCCTTACTCAGTTTGAATCCCCCACTCAAAGGTGCTGTTGAGTAACATGTTGTCAGAACATTTATACAGCCTGGTCTTTGTCCTTAGCTTTTGCTGCTTTCCCTGTATTAGCAAATGTATTTCTTGTGACACATCTTTCAGGGGTGTCAAACTCATTTTCACTGGGGGGCCACATCAGCCTTGTGGTTGCCTTCAAAGGGCCGAAATAATTTTAGGACTGTATAAATGTAACTACTCCTTAACTGTTAAGGAGTTGAAATTACATTTCCTGTGAGTTTAACACAAAGTTTAAATAGAATTTCTTGCCAGGTTGATGACTGCTGACATCTTTTAGGACTCTCCCTAAACCTAGGAGGATAGATTCCCTGGAAACCCATATGCCTTGGTGCTCCTCTCCTTGCACGTGGGTCTTTACCTCCTCATGTCACATCAGAACGGCAGTGCAGCTTACATTCCAATGGGACAGAACACTCTACAGCCTAGCTGCTCTGGGGTACTTTGGTTCCACTGGAACTGGTCCTACCTGAACATATTTCTGGGTGCTGATTCACTCTTGTCACCTTAAATCCACTGAAATTTAATCCAGCAATCTTCTAATGGAACTAAATTGGAAGCATAATTCATTATACATCACAGTGAGCACTCTTGATGGATGTGTTGCAGATTGGTACATAAAAGACTCAGAGTCTCAAGTTATACAAGTGAGTCATCCCCTCTCTGCTCTGCAGGAGAGAGAGGCATATTACTGTCTCCTCCTTGGTGATTCGCCCTTTAGATGAGACTGTTCTAACCTCCTGGGTGTATGTGCAGATGCCAAATGCTCAAAAAGGTGTTGCCTATGTCCTTTTTACTTTTTTTTTTTTAATTGAAGCACATTGACGTTTGCAGGAATAGAAATTTGAGGATTATGGAAGTGTATCACTAGTAATTTGGGTTCGTGGGATGGGCTAGGGTTATTACGGGCACACACTTGAGTCTACCAAAAGCAATCAGGGGGTCTGTTATCTTCCAGAGCTTCGTTAAATGGCTAAACTATTCACATAGTTGGATACTCTTCTGGGACGTTTGCTGTACTTTTTTCCTTGAACATAAGCAGGAGGGCATAGAAAAACAAATTGGTTATTTTCTTTATAGAGAATTGTGACTGATACTCTTCTGCATCTGTTAGATTCATGTTGACTGACCCAAATCACAGTTACTCAATCAAGAAAGATTACTAAACTGGCCTGTAGCTAATAGTATCTTTCCATTGTTTTTTAAATTACTATCTTCCAATCAGACATGTAACTGTTCCTGGACTATTTTACTAAATATCAATATATACAGATATGCTTTGCTTTATGAGCATATATAGTTAGTAAAATATCTTATAATTCATTACATAATTAATAAAATATACACAAAGTTAACAGAGATTTCTAAGAGATGGATATTCCAAGTATTTTTTCATTTACTTATTTGCATTTTCTAAGTTGTCCACAATGACATGCATTATTTTTATAAACAGGAAAACTGATTTTAAAATCATGTGTGTATGTATAATTTTAGATACCCTACTGTTACAATTATATTCAAAAGCAAAACAAGAAAATACCACAAAAAAGTTAATGGTAGTTATATCTTAGTGGCATGTTTTATAGGTGATTGTAAGGACTCAAATATTTATTGAATAAATGAATACATTTTCTTCTTTACCTTTTCTAATTTTAAATAGTTTTTGGCAAAAAGCAAATGTTGCATTTTTCTTGGAAAAAGTCAATAAAATGTAATGCTGGTGGTGTTGGCCCATAAAAACTAATGGTGTCCCCCAAAACATATTTTATTCATTTCCACCACTTAAAATTGCCAATAAAATACTGTATCTATATGCAATGTACAAGCAATACTATACAAATAATTGTGTACAAGTGTTGACCTGCTTTTGAACTTCTGTTTGAATCGTTTATTCTGATCTACTTTTTTTTTACAGGTTATATGTTTAATATCTTACATTACTTTAAATATTTTGAAACCATGGGCTGAGCCGACTCCACGTCACAACTCCACCACTTTCTAGCTATGCCTTTTTACGTATATTAGCTTTCTATGATTCAGTGTTATTATGGTAAGTGGCCCATTGTGTTTCTATGAGAATTAAATAAGATCACTTAAATAAATTTAGGTAAACCATTTAGCACCGTTCTTTGCATGTAGGAAGCATTCGATATATGTGACGTATAATTAGTTTCTATCTTTGTTTCCTAATAATATAGTATCTGGAGTGCAGCTCTAGTTTGCTAAACAGATGTTGATTTGCTTTGAGTTTAAAGAATTCCAATTAACCTCAAGCTTAAAGCCAGGAACA
This sequence comes from Desmodus rotundus, assembly GCF_022682495.2. Taxonomy (NCBI): domain Eukaryota; kingdom Metazoa; phylum Chordata; class Mammalia; order Chiroptera; family Phyllostomidae; genus Desmodus; species Desmodus rotundus. The sequence goes on from NC_071395.1 coordinate 17,694,120, forward strand.
GAAACGACAAACACCAGGTAATTCTTAAACGGTGAGTATACACGGAAGCACACACTTGGGTGTATTCTCAAGTGTAAAATAACTGTTTTACCACTAACATACATAGGCTGTACATTATAAAAGCAATTTTTAAATGATAAAAATAGTTCTCTTGACTTCTGCCCATTCCTATGACAATATTTACTGATGATTTTGCAAATATCGATAATCAGGCACCAGCATTGACTATACAATTCCTCTCCCAACCCCTAATTCTTCCATACTTTTCTCTCTTCTGCCTTTAAATTTTACTCTAAAACCTCTAAGAGGTACCCATTACACAGACTGCCAGATGGAAGTTAATATGTATAATCATGAAAAGCACAAATAATTTATATTGCCAAAACATAAAAGCTTTGCATATTTTTTGGTATACCTGCATATTGGCTGGATAGAAATCTACTCAATGTTCAGCCTGTTCTGTGCTGCTTTTGCCTGTACGTCTTTACATTGCTACAGGTTCCTGGTGTATAATAGCTACTGCGTAATATTCACTGAGTGAATAAATAGATAAATACATGAAGTTTTGAAACTTTTCTTTAAGTAAGGTGAGATGGGGTTACTGATTTTTGAACAGAAATCTGTCAAATTTACTCTGGAAAAAAAAAAGCTGGCCACACCCCGCTAACATGGGCAGTACATAATTGCATGTGTGAGAACATGTATGTGTTAGTCATGCTCACTGAGACTCTCCCATGTATGAATCAAGGGAGTATGGTTAAAACTGTTGGAGAACCCCGATTATTTCCAACATGCCACAAAGATTGGCATTTTAAATAACATTATAACTGTCTCTCAGTGTGTTTATTAAACATGTCTAGTGTCCTGGTTTGGGCATACCAAATGACACCTGGGAGGCTTTACAATTTTTTTGTCATCATCCATTATTTTTTTAGAATATACAAACAGTTAACAGCTAAATGATATTATCCATTAGTTGATTTTAAGTCTAAAATGCCTATACTTATAAGAAATTACGTTTCAAATTTAACAAATTTATTATGAAATCATGTATGTTCCAAGTTTTAAAAGCTTTAAGGAGAAAGGACAAATCCAGTTTTAGTAGTACATGCTTTACATACTTGTGTAAACTAATGTTAATTTTAACAGAGTTTAAAATGTTCTATGCCCTCCAGGGTGAGCTTATTTAACAGGTTAATGTGTTCTAATATTATATAATCAAAACAGAGTTTGGGCAAACTATATTTGAACTGAGATTAACATAATAACATACCTTTAATAGAGAGTCTCATCAGCTCCCTACAATTATCAGATGCTCTAATTTAATGACAGTCAAACAATACAGAGGACAATTATAAAAATTCTGAAGTATTGTGAAAATATTATACTTCAGTCTTGAAGAGAAAAGTCACCATTCTCCCTTAGAGACATTAAATGGTTTTCAGCTTAAACAAAATGTACATCTAATAAGGATCAGGTTTTGTTTTACGCGAGGTTTTATGATGAAGTATGATTTCCTATGATTTAATATGTGTAGTTGGAAAAGAAAAGAGACTGGACTTAAATAGTCCTGAAAGGCAAGATTTGAGGGAGGGGCCAAAAATGTGCAGTCAGAGCTTGCCAAAGAGGTTGGGACTCACCATGTCCACAGGCAGTGAGGGATTCTGGGGACCAGGCCACCCCAGCCCCAGGCCTCTGCCTTGCTTCCACCCCCTGGGGCAGAGCTGGAGGGGAGCAGGTAGCATTTCTTTCAGGTTTTGCTTCAGAAAATATTTAAAGGACAAAATTAGATGCCACTTTTAAAGCTTCAGAAAAACAAAAAGAAAAATAAAGACTCGTACAAAGATAGGTGTAATAGTGTTTACTTTGTCCAGAAAAATTATGTTTCATAAAAAAAAGGATGATTTGTATGTGTGTGTGGGTGGGAGGGATGGGGGAGGATGATCCTGATAAGACTCTGAACTTGAACCATCACCACATTTATAATTAAGGCTGTGATCCTGAGCAAGCAAAGTGTAGCCTCTGTGCCCTCTGACCTTCATTTCAAATGATCACTTTCTAACACATTCTAACAGGCTCCCCGTAAAAATAAAAGGGGAGTTGAGCAAAATGACCTGTAATGTTGCTTCCAAGGCTTAGATATTCTAGTCACGAGCAGTTTTACAAAACTAGAAGAAAATATGCCAAAATAGCTGATTATATTAAAGAAAGTAACTCTCAGTAGTATTTTCTTTTCTTACAATTGTATGTATTTTCTATAACCCATTTTTATATTGAGTTTTTACATAAATATCAATGTGTAGGATATGCAGATGATTATTATATAATGAAGTAGTGTTTACTACTTAGTAAACAAGTCATTATGTTTATATGTTTCATTAGATAGGTTAGTTACGCACACTGTGAATGTGTTAGCTGAGGGGACTCCTTTCCTGGGAGCATGAAATAATTTAGAGGCGGTCTCACAGTCCCATCAAGACCCCAGGAGTCTGCCCCAACCAGGGCTCAGGCCCCTCCCTCTTACAAAGCCCCCTCTGCACCTTCCCTCTCAAGGCTGTTTAGCAGAGCAACTGAGAACTCACTGTTCACTAGTTTCACATCACTCGCCACTTTGTATTCTAGGGCAGTTAATTATGCATACATATCATTTCCCCAGCCTAACTCATAAACACAAGACAGGGAAGCTCTTTTATTTACTTTTGAACCCTCCTCATCCATCACTGAACACAGGCACCCAATATTAAAGATTTGTAGAGTGACTGAAGAATGCTCTTATCTCATCTTGGATTTTTGCCTCCATTTATGGCTAAATTATACTTTATGTATTAACTTGAAAATTTTAAGTATCAAAGAACTGTACCATACTACAGTATGGCCATAACATATTACAGTAATCTTTGAAGGAATGCAGAGAGAATAAACAAAAGTAACTTCAATACATTAAAGATGAAAAAAATATTTATCTTTAATATGAAAAAGATGGCTTAACTGCTATAGTAGTGCTTCCTATATTCATTCATGTAACAAATAGTTAATGTATAATGCCTACTACATGCTAAGAATTTTAGTGTGGGAATGAGGGTTGTTAAATAGAATGTATTCTCAAAAGCTTATAGAACTACCAAAGAAAGAAGTGTTAAAAATAAATATTATATTTTTGCATGTCTTAAATGTAGTTTTAAATATAAAAGCACTTTAGATAGTTTTGAAAAGATAAATTTTAAAATACCTTCATTCATTTACTTTTTTTGAAAAGCTATCCTTTGATATAGTTTAACACAGCAAAATTAAAGGAAATAATATAAAGGTAAACTTTTGTAAGGAAAAATGTAAAGTTAAACAAAACTTTTTGATTTTGAAATCAAAGAATATGGCATGCACATGCAATTTCAAACTTATAATGATCAAGTCACTTATCTTTTTATTATGATTAAATGAAAAATGTACAATAAAATGTGTACACTGTGTTGAAAATTAGAAAAATCATCTATGTTAAAATAGTTAAATTCAACAGATTCACACAATGTAGAGGTTAAAATTTGTATATACTTATATTCATTTTATGCAATTATATGAATATAGTATACACATCATTCTATTCTGTAACCTTTTTTCATTGGAAATATTTTCTCCATATTTCTCTATAATACTCAAAAATATAATTTTTATGGTCATATGGAATTCCTTGTTATTCATGAATCATAATTAATCAACCATTCTCCTATTGCAGGGAATTTACATTGCTTCAAGAGTTGCAGGAATTACAATACTATAATTACTATCATATGTAAAAATATAAGTATTATTTCTTTAATATAAATTATTGTATATACTTCACTGAGTCCTGAAAAAATAAATTTATCTTAATCTAATATTTTCTTGATAATTCAAAATAAATTACCATATTTATGGCAGCATGGAACACCATGATAAGTACTTGCTCTCGGTTCAGAATAACTGAACTGAAATCCTGGTAGCACCACCTCAATGGCTGTGTCATTTGGTCTTTTTCAGACGTAATAATTCCCTTGTAAAATGAGTTCAATAATAGCATGTATCATGTAGATTACAGACATGAAATGAGAAAATTGTTTAAAAGTATAGTGTTTAGTTTTATAAGAATATGTTAACTTTATATTAACTAAGCCATTTATCATCATAAACCTAATAGTAGAGACCAAGAACTGCTATATAATATATAAAACTCTATATAAACAAATTTTATAAAAGTAGAAATTATATATTTATACATAAAAATGAGTGATCAAGACAATTCATTTAAAATTATTTTATGTATATATGTTATATATAAATGTGTGTGTATTTATAATATTGTCATAAATTATATTAAAATTTGAGAGGAGTAAAGGTGTATATTTCCAAAATATTATTTTATTATTCCTGCCCCTGTATACTCTGTCACCAATTTATCATGCTTTATAAAACCATTGTCTTATAAGGAGTCCCCCACAAAAGACCCCAAAGAGCCAAAGCAATCTTGAAGAAGAACAAAACTGAAGGCACCACACATGCTGGTTTCAAACTATATTACAAAGCTATAGTAATCAAAACAGTATGATATTTGGCATAAAAACAGACACATAGATCAACAGACCAGCACAGAGAAAGCAGAGACAAATCCATGAATATATGGTCAATTAATTTCTAACAAAGGAGCTAAGAATATGCAGTGGGTAAAGACAGTCTCCTCAATGAACAGTGTTGGGAACACTGCGGAGACATATGCAAAAGAATGAAAGTGGCCCTCTCCCTTACACAGTATACAAATATTAACTCAAAATGTATCAAAGACTTGAATGCAAGACCTGAAACAGTAAAACTTCTAGATGAAAACACAGGCAGTGAGCTCTTTGCCAGAGGTCTTGGTAATGATTTTTTGGATTTGACACCAAAAGCAATGGCAACAAAAGCAAAAATAGACAAATGGGACTACATCAGACTAATAGTTTCTGCACAGCAAAGGTAACCACCAACAAAATGAAAAGGAAACCTACTGAACAGGAGAAAATAGTTGGAAATCATGTATCTATCTGATAAGAGTTAATATCATAAATAAATAAATAAATAAAATGGTTATAGGCAAAACCTGAAAAAAAAAAGAATGATACAACTCAATAACAAAATATTAAACAATCCAGTTTAAAAATGGGGAGATGGTATAAATAGACATTTTTCTAAAGAAGACATACAGATGGCCTACAGGTAGATGAAGTGCAAAAAATCACTAATCATCAGGGAACTCAAATCAAAACCACAATAAGATATCACCTCATAGCTGTCAAAATGGCTATTATCAGAAAACAAAAAAAACAGAACAAGTGTCGCAGAGGATGGTGAAAAAGTGAACCCTTATACACACTAGGTGGAAATATGAATTGTTGCAGTTATGACAGAAAACAGTACAGAGGTTCCTCGAGAACTGAAAAACAGAACTACCATACGATCTAGCAATTCCACTTCTGGGTATTTATCCAAAGAAAATGCAAACACTAACTTGAATACATACACGCACCCTCATAGTCATTGCAGCGTTATGTACAAGAGACACGGAAGCAACCTAAGTGTCCATCAATGATATTGGAAAAGACACTCTGGTATATATACAATAGAATATTAGCCTTAAGGAAGAAGAAAATCTTGCCATTGTGACAACATGGGTGGACCTTGAGGGCATTATACTGAGTAGACAGAGTAGACAGAGAAAGAAAAGTACCGTAAGATCTCACTTATATGTGGACACTTAAAAAAACAAAAACAAACCCACAAACCACACAAAACAAAAAGTTAACCTCATAGATATAGAGAGCAAATCAGCGGTTGCCAGAGGCGGGGAACGAGGGATAGCTGAAATAGGAGAAGGTGGTCAAAACGTATAAACTTCCAGTTATAAAATAACACATGGGAATATAATGTATAGCATGGTAAATACAGTATATTTGAAAGTTGCTAGGGGGGTAGAACTTAACAATTCACATCACAAGAAAAAAATTTTGCAACTACATAGAGTGGTGAACGTTAACTAGACTTACTGTGGTGATCATTTGGCAATATATGCAAATAGCAAATCATTGTGTTTCATACTTGAAAATAATATAATATTATCTGTCAATTATCTGTTAATAAAAACCATTCTAGGTCGTGTAGGCAAATTCAAAAAAAATGTCTTAAAACAAAGTGAGTTCCCACATCTGGAAACCCTCATGTTCTTCCCTTTGCCTATAATGTCTTCGATTCTCGGCTTAGTAACTCTCGCCTACTCTGTGAGAACATATTCATAAATCATTATCTTTACAAAATCATCTCTGATACTGCCAGATGTAATCATTCTCTTTTCCTAAGATCACAATTATACTTAATTGCTTTTATTATATCAATTAGCATGCAATCTTTATTTTTTTCTGTGACTATTTACTGAGAATAATATTACCCCCACATTTTTTAGAAAAGTCTAGCAGTTCTGCAGCTATGGTAACAAGTTAATACTAGAAATCGTTTTTAACCCTCTTTAACCACTCCATTATAATTCTATAGCCATGGCGACAAAAAAAATATCCTGATAATACGTATTAAAGCTGTTTTATCAACCAGTGACACATCACCTCAGTAAACGCAGTTCTGAAAGCCAACAGTCAGTGAGAGATCCTACTTTTGAAAGTTAAGCAATGAGCCAAGCCTCACTCTGGCAACACATTTTCAAAAGCAGGTCAATCAGCAACTCAGTCCTTCCTGAGGAGCTACACTCTGAATCCTGGGCCATTTCCCTCTCACTGCTAAAAGCCATGAATCCCTGACTTGAATGCTGCATAACCAATGACCCCCCCAAACCAGAAGCCTAAACAAACAATTGTCTCATGCAGTTTCTGAGAGTTAGGAATCCAGGCTATATTTTCTGGTGGCTCAGGCCAGGGTCTCTTGTGCAGCTGCAGTCAAACCGTCACGGGAGCTATAGGCACCTGAAGGACTGATGGGGCTGGAGGCTCCACATCCATGTTTTATTGCTCACGTGGACCTCACTTCCTCACTGACTGCGGGCAGAGGCCCTGTGTACATCAGCACACAGACCTCTTGGCAAGGCTGCCCAGATGTCTTCCTGACGTGGCAGCTAGTTTCCTGAGTAGCTTATCCAAGAAAAAGCAAGGCAGGAGCCACAAAACCTTTTATGCCTACCCTCAGAAGTAACACCATTACTACTACTGTACTCTGCTGGTGACAAAGACCAACCCTGATGCAATGTGTATGACTTCAACCAAAGCATGAGTACCAAGATGCACAGATCAGGGCGGCCATATTGTAGGCTGGCTACCATTCTTCCCAACAACCCCATATAATGCCAACAGTTTACTTCGCTCAGAGAGACTGTTTAACCAGTGTAACTCTGCCTGAAATCAGCTTTCAGTTTTTAATTTCAGATATTGCTGTCATCCCTTGTCATTTAGAAATGTTCTTCTAGGATTTTTTTTTAAAGATTCTCATTTGGTAGCATTCTCATATGACCCATAGACCAATAGGAGTGCTCACTGGAACTGATTGAGCCCAAACTCTCCCAGTGCTTTGGCTCTGATAGAATATGAACACTTCTAAGGCAGGGATTAAGCTTTAGTTATTTCTCAATTTTTCTCACAAGCATGTAGTAGACACTCAATGCTTGTAGAATAAATAGATGCAGAAGTCAAAGAATAAAACATTCTTGCACTTTTCATTTTACAAAGTTCAGAGGTAAAATGTTGAGTGGTAGGTCATTGTAAATGTGCAGCTCACATTCCCTATAACTAGTAGACCTGATGCTGCACCCTCTTCCTTAAGCTTCCAACCTGCTTGGGGAAACCAGGGTTGGTGGGGTGCGAGACTCCCTCTGATTTTATCACGGAAGTCCAAGAAAACACATGGACTTCACATAGAAAACATTCACTCCACTAAATGACGAAGGCCCAATTCATTAGAATTTTTAATAACTTGACCATAGTTGAAAAACTTTAACCAGACACACTACCTAATTCAGTCATATCTTTCTGTTGAGTGATTCCTGTAAGTATGCTGAATATTGAAAGTTTTAAACAACTGAACATGACGTTTCCCCAGCAGCATGACGTTTTCCCAGCAGCAATTAGGCTTAGAAAAACACATTCACATCATTCACCCTTAACAAAGGAAATAAAAGAGACATTAAAGAACATAAAAGTGGAGGCTTCTGCCAGTTTATAGTTGGGGGAGAAAAGGAGGGGATCAATAGGTGTGCACCCAAACAACTTTCAAGTCCAGTTGAATTTGGTGGCTACATCATTCTCCTCAATCAAATACTTCATAGGCAGAGCAAGGCATAGTACATTTCAACTTATCCAAATTATAATAGACCATAAATAATTATAAAATAAAAATAAATATATGGAGCTTCTTTCAAATTAGGATAATCCTCAAAGAATAGGTTCAAAACAACTTAGTTTTGACAATAGTAATAAATGTCTATTCTAAAAGGAAAATCAGGGCAAGTCAGGATAAAAAAATTTAAGGAGGCAAAATAAATTGCACATATAGCATATAGTTACAACAAAATATGGCAAAAAAGAAGATAAAAATGATGAATAGAAATCTAAGTAACTGCTGAGATGTATTTTTTAAATTTTTTAAAGTGAAAAATGTAAGTAGAACATGTAGCAGCTAGAATTATATCCACGATAAATCAGACATATTTGATTATCATATCTTATTGTAAGTTTCATCACTTAAAAGAAATGAGAAAACTTGCAAAATACTTAGAGAGACATTCCAAAGACATTAAGGATTACAAAGAGGGCTTCTGAGGAATAATAGATTAAATGGCCAATTTTAGAGAAAGGAAAAATTCGTATTAATCTATGCATAGCCTTTATTTCATGGATAGTGAGGAAGTTACAAGTGCAATGAAGGGTGTTCAAGGAAAGAAAGTCTTACATCGCGAAGTAGAAACTTCTAAGAGGACATCATCAAATATCAGACCGACTCTCAAGGACGACTGTGCAGTTGCCAATCTTTAAAGAAGGGATTATCACTTGGCTAATGCCCATCAGATCTTGCCTGAAGGCAGTGGAATAAAGTGAATGGCATAAAAAGACACCTTGTACTTTTATAATGGGTAACAAAACAGTGATTAGACCAGGGAACCAGCTTCCAGTATTAATTACATAACTTAGATAACCCTATGTTATTGAGGTAAGTAAAATTTACTACATTAAGGGCTGAAAATGACATATAAAAAAAGAAGTACTTGAAAATTAGAAGTCTCTGCTCATTACTCAGGATCTGAACAAATTAGAAACCTTACATTAATACAATAATATGGTTTCAGTTAAGAATGGACCATTAGTTTGAGAAAGTAATTTAATCATTCACTTGTATTCCCTAGATGATTTCATTAAAAGATCATGGCTGGCCTACCCCTTTCAGGGTATTCCCATTAGAATTCCAGGAGTTCCTTAATCTAATCTACAGCTTCCAGGTTAAAAGCCCACCAAAGTCACAAAAACTTGATGAAGGAGAGAAACAACTTCAGTGTATTTGACACAGGCCAGAAAGCCAGGGGGCTCGAGAAAAGGCAATTCATAAGGAAGGAAACCCAAAGACGTGTTAAAAGACTGGGTTTCCAAAATAGCCTTTCCAAAAATAGGTTTGACAAGACCTATTGCTCAGAGGGGAAAATATTTGAAGACTTTTTATATAGTTGATTTTAACATTATAAAATTATGATTCAGAAGAAAAACTTTGTGCACATTAAGCAATTTGAAATTTGACTTAAGCAGCATTACAGTTATGTTCAAGCCACTGGGTTAGTAAGTATGAAATATAAAAGTATGGATTTGCTGAATATTTTTAGAGTATGCCTGGTCCTAAAACTACATAATTTGTTAGTGACCCACGCCATTTACAGAGCATTCAGTAACTGTATTAACTAGTCCTCCGTCCTTGCTGATGATACATCTCTAAATCTACAGAGGGAAATCAATAAACAGGACTGCCTACATTGTGGAACATTATTGTTGGAACATACAGTAAATTCCCAGAGCTACCTTCCCTAAAATGTTTATAGTCAAGGAGTTGCTAAGTTTCAAAAAGCACTTTCTGTAATAGACTTCTTTTTCAAGACAAATGCTGCAAACTCTCTTGTCAATCAATTTAATAACTGCAATTCAGAAAGATGCAAAGCCTTGGTCACTTGCTACAAAAGAGAAAGATAAGCCTAAAACCTCAGAAGTCGGAGTCCTCAACTTACAACATAATGCCATAGTATATATATATATATATATATATATATATATATATATATATATATATATTCTTTCTATTTATTTTATTTGAGCCAAATATTCACAAATGGGCTCTAAAAAATGAACACAATTTTTAAAAAAAAATGATATGTGTCCTGTTCTGGTAATTTTCAAGTAGAAAACTGCAAAGAGCAAATAAATCACAACCAGAGTCTTGATTCCTTTTACAGAACCTAAAAAGTTAAACTTTTTTTTTCATAATTTTCTTGCTTTCTTTCCCTCTTCTTCCTCTAGGCTACCTATCAGAACTGGACACTTAAATAGACTTTCATATTCACTGGCCCAATAAGATTGCATTAAATCTTATGACTGTAGATAAATTCTAAAATACTAGGTTTAAAACTTAAAGAGAAATCATCTTGCAAAAAGTATTACCAAAATACAGATTTTAGTATCTTGGATTTTTATGGTTTCAAGTTTATTTTTATAGCTCTATTATATTAAAGTACAAATGAAAAACTGCACATATTTAAAATGGATAATCTAGGCATTTTTACATATGTGCACATCCATGAAACCATCACCACAATCAAGATAATAAGTATCTTTGTTGGCCCCACATTCTGTAACCCATCACAGCTCACTTCCACTCCCCGCCACGCCCCCATTCCCAGATAACCACAGATATGCATCTGCCATGTGGTTTAATTTGTTTACATTTCCTAGACTTTTGTATAAATAGAACCACACTCTTGCACTCCTTTTTTAAAATCTGGCATCTTTCACTCAGCATAATCGTTTTGAGATTCAGCCATGTTGTATACGTATCAATACTGTCAGTGGTTTCTGACAAACATTTCTTTTATATTCCTGAGTAGTGTTCTTCATGGATATATCACAGTTTGTTTATCCTTTCCTCTGTAGGTTGGCAGCTGACTTTGTTTCTGGTCTGGGTCATTTACCGCAATGTACCAATGAGTACTCATGTACAAGTCTTCGTGGGGACACAGACTTTCTCTTCTCTCAGGCAGACTTCTAGGAGTGCTATGGCTGGGTCATATAAGAGGTGTATGTTTAAGTTCTTAAGAAAGTGTCAAACTCTTTTGCAAAGTGTTTTTTTTTGTTTGTTTTTTACCATTTTGCATTCGCAAGGCAAATATTAGTGTTCCAGTTGCCGCACATTGCTGCCAACACTGGGCGTATTGCTGTCTTTTTAATTTCAGCCATTACAGTAGGTGTGTAATGGTATCCCATTGTGGTTTAATTTACATTTCCCTAAGGACTAGTAACAGGGCGTGTCTTTTTTGGTCTTGTTTGCCATTCCGATAAATTTGTTTCTCTTTTTATCTTGTGTTTTTTATTTTATTTATAGTAACATTAACTCTTTTCAGTACATAGTTTGTTTTTGTTAATGTTTAGAGTCAGGGAGCAGCACTGCGATGGAGACACAGAACAGGCCCGCTTACCTAACAACTCTCTCACGCTGCCTCTGTAGAGCCAAGTCCTCCCACCAGCCTTAAGCCGTGGTCATCACAGGGCTGGTCTCTGTCTTTATAGTTTTACTTTTTTCCAAAGCATCATTTAAATGGAATCAATATGTAGCTTTTGAGCTAGGCTTCTTCCACTTAACATGATGTATTTAAACTTCATCATGTTGTTGTACCAATAGCTGGGTAGCATTTCATCGTACAGATGTAACGCATTTTCATTATCCATTTACTAGGTGAAGAATATTTGTGCTCTTTCTAGCTTTTGGCAATTATGATTAAAGCACTTTCAACACTTATAGACAAAATATTTGAACAGTCCACTAAAAATAAAAATAGGCAAAATATTTGAACAGTCATTTCACTAAAGAAGATACACAAATGGCGAGTACATGGAAAGATGCTTTATATCAACTCGAGAAAGTCAAATTAAAATCACAATGGAACACTAATACTTAGCTCTCACAATGAATGAAATTAGAAAAACTGATCACATCAAGTATTGATGGAGTTACGGACCAGATTCAGCTCTCATGTTTCAACTGATGAGCAATATGGAATGGTATAACCACTTTGGAAAACTGTAGTCAAGAAAAAAGCAACTGTATTTCTATACGCAGTCCTGTATATGAATGTCCATAGCAGCTTTCCTTGGGGAATCACTATTAAAAAATAATAAAACAACCAAAATGTCCATCATAAGGTGAACAGATGAACACAGTGTGGTTCCACTTTCTAGAGGCACCAAAGTATAAAACAGCCACTTTTTAAAATGCAGGCATAATATCTAAGAACTAAAGAGAATATTCTATAGGGCCTACATATCACCTCACCTTATCTGATTGATGAATTAGAGTTGTGTAAGGTACAGTCATTTCTTCTCAACTATAAAAGGAAATTACAGGTTCAGAATCTTACCTATATATTTGTATCCTTCTTCCCCATTTACTATAGGTCTCAGCCAAGTTGACCTAAGTCGCGTATTATTCTGCACATGGGCTCCTTGAGGAGGATACAGTGTGAATAACATTTCAATTGCATTGGGCTTCTTGATGATTTCAGAATATTTTTCACGGTCTTCTGTAATAAAAATTAATATTAATTTTTTTTAATTTTAGACATTTTAATAAAAGGTCTAATGTGTTTCTTTTAAGAGATGCAAATTAAAACTCTTTAATAATTTGGCCCTGGCTGGTGTGGCTCAGTGGATTGAGCACTGGCCTGTGAACCAAAGGGTCGCTGGTTTGATTCCCAGCGAGGGCACATGTCTGGGTTGCAGGCCAGGTCCCCAGTAGGGGGTGCACAAGAGGCAACCACACATTAATGCTTCTCTCCCTTTCTCCCTCCCTTCCCCTCTGTCTAAAAATAAATAAAATCTTTAAAAATTTTTTAATAATTTGAATGCTGATTATGTTGATAACATGGATTTTCTTTAGCCAAAGTTACTTCAACAAAAATCTTACTGTTTAGATAATTCATAGCAAAAATTGAATAAGGGCTTTACTGACAGCATCTTCAAACACTGTATCAATTAAAGCAGTGCTGTTAGTATCTCTAGAAAAAAAGATACAAATGAACAGCATTTACATTCTACATCCTATAGCATAACCATATGTACTTTGAAATTGCCAATAAATGATGAAATCAGATTAGCCAGAGAGCCCCCCAAAATGTTGAGTAGAGTTCCATAAACTGAAATTGCTGGAATAATTAATATTCCTAGGCTATGATCTAGTAATGAGTATACAAATATTTATATAGCACTTACTATACTCAAGGGATTTTTCCAAGTGCTTTAAAACATTAACACATTTAATTTTCAAAGCACATCTCTAAGGTAGATCCTATTATTATTTCTATTTCACATGAAGAATTTGAGTCCCAGAGAAATTAAATAACTTGCCTAAGTCTTTCAGTCTGTAAATGATGCAATTAGGATTTGGATTAGCTAAGGAAGCTCTTATTTGAAAACAGAAGCTTGTCAACCAAGTATGACCTGCATTAACAAGTAGGTAAGAAAACTGGCCTTGGCTGGTGCGGCTCAGCAGTTTGAATGCCCTTCAATTCCTAGGCAGGGCACATCTGTGAGTCATGGCCAGGTCCCTAAATGGGGGTGTGCCATCAGCAACCAATGGGGGCCAGGTTCTCAGCTGGGGGTGTGCCATTAGCAACCAATGGCTGTTTCTCTCTCACACATGGATGTTTCTTTCTCTCCCTCTCTCCCTCCCTCCCTCCCCCTCATCCTAAAAATAAATAAATAAAATCTAAGACAATATTAATAATTTGAATTGTTGACTGAAAAAGTTTTGGTTACCCTTTTTATTTGCCAACTCTAATCACATACGCATGGGTTTTATCCTCCCACATTCCCCAAGAAACCAAATAGGATATAAGTAGTTAATAGGACATTTTGTAGCACATCATTCTCAGATATGCAAAATATTTTCTATTAAAAATAATAGACTGAGTACCTACTTTCAAAAAACAAAAGAATGTTAATAATTAGGAAATAGACAAATTGTCAGCTTTACATTCTAAGATTATAAAAAGAAATCTCATCTATTATTACACTTGTTCCTTTCTAAAATTATGTTTAAAAGATATTTTAACACTAAAAATTCATGAGCAACACAGTCTCAGATGAAAGGCAGTACTTCGCCTCAAGTGATGAAAACCTTGAGCTTATAGGATTGTTAAAAGTGTCAATTTCTTTCTAAAAAGGCTTTCCTCAACACAAATTGTAGCTCAGACACAACATTTCCAAAGGGCATGTGTGTAAATTAGGTTTAGGACCAGTCCCAAGTATCTGGTTGGCCAAAAAGTTCCTTTGTTTTTTTTCCCATAGGTCAGCTCTAGTAGCACTTAGTCAATTGTCTTTAACTTCTTTTGAAACAATTTTGTTAGATTGTATTGTGACAGCTGTCATATCAGCTTCCAGTAAAAAAAAAAAAAACTTGCCAAAATTGGTGACTTTTTGTGTAGCCATTTTAATATTGAAGAAGGAAGAAAATACACATCATTTTCAGCATATTATGTTTTATTATTCCAAGAAAGGTAAAAATGCAGCTGAAACACATACACAAAAAGTCGTTTGCAGTGTATGGAGAAGGTGCTGTGACTGACAGAAGTGTCAAAAGTGCTGTGCAAAGTTTTGTGCTGGGGACTTCTTGCTGGATGATGCTCCACAGTCAGGTAGAGCAGTTGAAGTTGATAGCGATCAAATTGAGACATTAATTGAGAACAATCAATATTCTACCATGTAGGAGATAGCCAACATACTCAAAATATCCAAGTCAATAAAGTTATTGGTGAAAATTAAAACTGTCTTTTATTTTATGGATAAAACCACATGGACTTTTTGGCCAATCCAATATATCAGGAAGAGTTAGGAGGGTAGGAAAGTTCCAGTAGTGACCCTGAGTTATTAAACCAGAATGGCAGACTTTGTGATTGAAGTCAATTATTAATACATGTTTAGAAGTATGGGTAGAAATACCCTAATCCTTCACCTTAGCCCAGTAACTTACTGCACTATTATGGAACTGAATTTATCACCAAGGTAAAAATATACTTTATAGTCTTCACACAAACACAAAGTTTACAGGCTGAAACCACGGTGACAGGTAAGAGAGGTTTTCTTCCATTTTCAATATTATATATTCATTAAAATACTAATTTCTCTCTCATGGGCCACTGACCAGTCACATGAGGATCCCAGTATGTGGAGATTTTGAACCGGTGGTTTATAATCTAGAGCCTACTATAAATAACCAATTTCTCAATGTTGTACTTTAATATCTTTTCACTGTTTAGTTAGAGCATTTTATGCTGTATTTGTTTTCTTTGATTTGAAATAAGTGAATGTCATACTTTTTTGTCATACCATTTTTATCAGAGCTTTTTCTATTTATTAGTAAATTTAAAAGGATAGCAATTTCTCAGAATGAAAAATTATATTTGTCTTGAACAAAGGAAAGTGAATCTATAGCATTCCCATATCAACATTAATGAAATTTTCTTTTTTAAAGATCATTGAAGAAGGAGGGAAACACTGAAATTCAAAAGCAAAGGGCAAAATGATTAGGAAGGCAGTTAAACAATATGCCACTGGATGTGTAACCAGTAAAAATAAATGCAAGAACCATTGATCTCTTATATTACACATAAATACTGACATGACTTAATTTAAAGAACAAAAATGTCCATTAATATTTGACTGAGAGTAAAAAAATACAAAATAAGAACATGAGTTAATTAAAAATTTGTTAAAGTATAGCAAATATTTCTATTTTTAAATCCCCTCTGTTCATGAAAACAGGCACATATTGTTAATTTTGCCAGAATGTTCTTCACTATATAATTAAAAGGTTACATGTATAAAAATTGTGTCCTTCATACATACCCTATAAATCCAATTAAAATTCTATTATAAAACAGAAAACAAGGGGATTGCAGGCATTTGATAGTTCAATAATCTAAGTACAATTATTTCAAAATCTTCAGTAGAATAAATACAGAGAGTTACTAAAGAAACATGCTGTTTCATTTTATTTCCATGTTGATTTTTTTTGGCTTTTCAGTCTATTAGCAAATAAATATATTTTCAAGTGTTTGATAATAAAAGATAAAAGACTTTTTTCTGCCTTCATGTAATTTAGGTCAAAACAGATCACATTATACATAAATACATAAATCATATAGCGACACAAAACACTAAAATGATTTTGGTTAATAACTCAAATATAATTATAAGGATTCCTTATAAGGAGAATTTTCTTTTTGTAAAAGCCTATGCATGTTTGTGTGTGTGTCTGTGTACTGGAAGTAATACAAACATTGCCTCATACATGACTGGAGTATTATGATTAATATTAAGTATTTTATTTTAAAAATATGCCCTTCATACTCCTCTGAAGGTCTGAGTCTCGGGATGGCCAGATTAAATCCATTATCATGACTTTATTCTGACAGACTCAAGATGAATGGCCCTCTCACCCTAGTTTAAATGCTCTCACTTTGTGAGAATAACAATAGCACAGAAAAATTAATAAAACTTAAGAGCACAGCAGCAGTTTTTATTTGGCTCACCATACATAATTCACAATATATTTCTTTTTACTTTGTTTGAAAGAGTATTTTAATGAAAAAAATTTACCTCCTAGGTTGGATTATTCGATTAAATTTGAAATTACCATCCTCTTGGTTGTTTTTAGGTTTTCTTTTTGCTACAGTTTGCCATTCTTTTAGTCATTTTCATAGATACGAGTTCTGTACAGAAGATATCCAGCCATGTAATATGAAAAATAGAGACACTTACTGAAGAAAAGTACAAGATACAAGAAACACTGTACACAGGACAAGGATACCTCAGTCCCCTTCAAAGTAGGCACCTTGGGGCCGCACACGGTTCTCCCCATCACCATCAGCTGCCCTGTGTTATTTTCCTGAATCTCATCAACAGTCTGAAATCTCTTTCCTTTCAAAGGTGATTTTAGTTTTGGGAGAAGCCAGATGTTGCAGGGAACAAAATCTGGGCTGTTGCAGGACTGAGTCACCAGGGAGATTTGATGTTTCGGCAAAAAACTCTGCATTAGACGTGATGAGCAGGCGCATTGTCATGATGAAGCTGCCAATCACCAGTTGCCCATAGCTGCGGCCTTCTGAATCATCTGAATAGTTTCCACAGAGGAATTTCAAGCTTAATATAAAATCTGATGCAGATTCCTTGCTCTGCTCACTTAGTCATTTTGAATATGATGACCACACAGTACACATGCTCACTCAATGACCTCTACTGCCCCCACTGACTAGTACAGTGAAGTCGTCATCATTCATGCATGCACCTTCTAGTCCACTCTCCTTGGCTGCCAGGTTACACTGATGTCACACAAACCATTCTTATTATATCAGTAATGGCTGGACTTTCTTCTCGACAGACTAATATATATATATATATATTTAAGAGCCAGAGAATATGAAACATTCTTTAGGCTATTCATTAGTAATATCAGTTTTAAAAAGCATAATGGGGAGAAAGTTGGAGTTACAAAGTTCATTACTTTCAGTACTATTATCCCATGTTATCTCAATCCCTTAGCAAATGATGATAATAATAACAATAACAATAATAATAATAATTGGCAGTTTACCAACAGGCTTAGCTACATAGCTTTACTCCACAATTTTGTCAGCCTGCCATGCAAAAAATAAAAAAAATATTATGAAAAAACACCAAAGGTTTACCTTTCCTTTTCTACGCTTAGTTTTGTCTCTAGATTCAGAAGGCAAAAATACCATGCTATTTTATACAATAAAAAATGAACTCTAAGTAAGTTAAAAATCTTTCCTTATAAATTTTTCAAGTGAATACCAAATAAATGTTTTTAAATGATTTTATGTATGCATTTCTAAACAATAAAGGCTGTCTTTTAGAACTGAACCATTCTCTAGCTTTTGGGGGACCATTTGCTAGGCTAATGTAAATTTCTCAATCACAGTAAAGAGATCTATAATTTGAGGCCTGTATAATGATTACAGAAAAGCTAAGATTAATCTAAATTCTTTCTGAAACAAAGTTGGGTACAAGCTAATTAATAAGTGGAAGAATTTACTTAACAAGTATCCAATTTTCTAGCTTGATTTATTTATCAATATCAACAGTACTAATGCCTCTGGTTAAAGATGATAGAGTAAAAGCAAGTCTTTTTCTCTCCTCTTCTTGCATGATATCTCCCCCACAATCATATTTTAATCTATCAACAGAATAAATATATTTACAACTTAGTGAAACACAAGAGTCCCCATGAACATCAATAACCCTGAAGAATATTTGATAGAAACAATAAAATTCAGACCTAAATGAAAAAGAATGCCTAGAACTGATCCAAACTTCCTCAGATCCCAGACAAGATACAGACATGTCTGAAAAGAAAAACCACAGTTCTGAAGGACCCTTTCAGCCAAATTTGGGAGAGTAACAAGACCCATGTGTGTGATAAAATATAGGAGAAACAAACAATGTCACCAAGGTCCTCGTCCATACCACACCTCGGAATGACAGGGAAGGTGGAGCCAAAGGAAGGAAAATACTTGTATATGCCTGTCCCACATGCATTTTACATTCACCCCATGTCCCCTTTGGGGTGACATCACAATGTCCCCTAAAGTCTCTACCACTTACAGTGGCAAGTCAAAATCCAAAAATCTCATCAGCTCAAGAGTCCCACATCTAATATATAAATTGACTAAATTTGCTATGAGTCACGTTCTGGGTATAACCCATCTTGGGTGCAATTCCTCCCTATGGAACTCTGAAACTGAGGAACCAGTTGTCTGCTCCCAAAATACAGCAATGGAGCAACATAATTTATAAGTTAACACATTTCTACTCAAAAGCAAAAACATAGAAAGGAAAAAAAGGAGTGTTTTTGAAGTCTAGCTGGATAAATTTCATTAGATTTCAAGGATTGGAAATAATCCTCTGTGGTTTTCAGCTCTGCCCTCTGAATCTCCTTCCTTCCTTCCTTCCTTCCTTTCTTCCTTCCTTCCTTCTTCTCCCCCACCCTTCCTTCCTTTTTTGTTTTTGTGTTCAAGAAGGGCATCATGGATTCATAGCTGAGAAGTTTAACCCATCTGTTTCTTGCCCATATACTTATGTCTAGTAACATTCCTTCATTTCATACTGTCAGACCTTACCAGTCTGAGCTGGCAGTGTTATTCTGGTACCAACTTCTCAAGAATCTTGTGGTTGTCCCGTGCATGTTATGGGGATTTACTCCATCAGACAAGAGGTTTCTCCACACATTTTTCTTGGAAAATGCCATCCCCATTCTTGACTTCTGCTTAGATGACTGGGAGGTGCTATGGGTCACACACTTTTTTTCTCCGTAAAAAAACCTGTGCGTGACTGAATTCTTTTTTTTAACCTGTCTGAGGTTATTAGCAAAAGATTGTCTGACCACAATCAGCTTTGTTCTACTGTATATTTTCCTAAGAATGAACCTCTTCATTTTAGTATCTTTCACAATCTGAATGAGCTGAGAATTTTCCAAAACGTCTGATTACTTTTTGTTTAACAGTTCTCTCAGTTTTTTCCTCTTGCATTTTACTATAGGCAACAAAAGTAACTAGGCTGCACATTCAAATTTTTGCTTGGCAATCTCTTCAGCTAAATGTTCAAGGTCATAGCTTACAACTTGAACTTTCTACATTAACTATAGGACCCATTTCTTCTGAGCTCTTGATCACTGTATAACAAGGATCTCCCTTTCCCTAGTGTCTAGTAACATGTCCTTCATTTTGAGCAATACCTCAACAGCAGTACCTTTAACTTCCATATTTCTACCAACAGTTTCTTTGTGATATAGATATTCTGTAAGGTGATTTAGGTTTTCTCTACTATGCTCCTTTTTTCTAAGACCTTACTAACAGATGATTAATGTCCATAATTCTACTAACAGTCTGTTCAAGGCAATCCAGTCTTTTCTTCTTCAGTCAGGGTCTTCAGTACTTTTCTAGCCTTTACCTACTGCCCAGTTCCACATTTTTAGATAACCTTCATCAGTCAGCATTCAACTAGAGAAGCAGAATCATTCTATTGGCCTAAATGTGTTATTGCCAGAAATCCATTTGTGCAATTGTAAGGACAAGTTAATCAAGTCCAAAACCCACACAGCAGGCCATCAGGACGGGAGGCTGGAATTTGGGGGCAAATACTGAAGTTATTGTACACAAGAAGAATTTCTTCAGGGAAGCCTCAGCTCTATTTTATAGGACTTCAACTAACTGTACAGGCCTGCCCAGATTATCTCGGATAATCTCCTTTATTTACATCAATTGATTGATTATACACTTTAGTCACATCTACGAAATGCCTTGGGGGCAACGTGTAGATTAGTGTTTGAATAACTGGGAACTCTAGGCTAGTCAAGTTTACACATCAAAAAGACCATAACAAGCTAACTAAACTTAAGGATACAGAATGTATCCTTGAAGATTGCAAATCATTTCCAACAGGTGGTAACAGCTGGCTTCAGTTTTTCCAAAACAACATTTAACAAAAGAAGAAAAATACTTAGACAATTCTGAGAAGAGGTGTAATCCAAGAGTTTTAAATTAAGCCCAGTATAAAGATATCCAAAAAACATTCTCAGAAAATAAAGCACCCAAAATCTCTTCCTGAAATACAACAAAACTAAACAATGAAATACTGTATTTTGTTAAAATACAGTCAAATAAAGTTGAATCAAAATAAAGAACTAAAGAGTGGAGAAGCCATGGTAAACATGAAGGAAAGAAGGAAGGGAGGGAGGGAGGGAGGAAGAAAGGAAGCTGGTAAATATTAAACTTGTTTAAATATATAGAGCCACAAAGCCAAACAACTGCAGAACTTACAGAAAAAGTACATATGTTAGAAATGTTGTACTTTCAAAAACCATCAGTTATAACTTTTAAATTGAGAGATATTTACAAGAAGATGTAATAGAGAGTTTAAATGTGATAATTTTATCCTTTTATTGGTAGATCGTCCAATAGAGGATTTTGATAAATGATGAAATACTTTAAGTATTTAAATTACTTAAAGTGTTCTTTTAAAAAATGCAGAATATTTCCTGATTGAGTTAAATTCCCACTGGGTAACATGCATATTATTTTAGCTAGATATAATGTTGCCTCTAATAATTTAGAAATTTAGTTACCAATTAAAAGGGGAAAGATTAAACATGTATGTATTTATATCAATTCCCTCATTCTCCAAATGAATTAAAGGCATTTGGTGAGAAACTCTCATGCGATACTTTTTCTATTAATATATAAATAGTATAATGTTCTATAAAATATAAATATATCATGTTACACTGTTTTCTATATCTAATCAAATATTTTTCAGGTTATCTAATAATTATATTTAGGAGAAAAGTGATGTTTAGATGATGTATTTCTGACATTTGAGATAGGATAAACAGAAAAATTCCAGTATTTTGTGCATGTTGTTTCTTGAAATATAAGAGAATTTGGGTTATTCTCCTCAGGTTTTTTTCCCAAAAGATCAAGATTAATTGCTTGTCTAAAGATAGTATTCCATAATTTATAGATTTGTAGGGGGGGGTTCACTGTGCTGTATTTAATATCTTTTGTAGGATAACAAGCTTAAAGGATAAAGTAAGCTAGAGATTTTCTACCTCTCTGTTTTAACTGGGCTTTAAAGGACATTTTGTAAAAAGAACTTGTATGGAAACTAAAGAAAAAAAAACAGATTAGCAAGCACTAAGATCAAATGGATTGGCAAAAATAATAAACAGATTGTTTTTAGTAGGTCCCTGGCAAATTGACTAAAGATATTCATTAAATTGATAACAAATATGAGCCTAACATATTGTATTATCTTGAGGAAAAAGGGGAAATGTTAATATAATATAGCTCAGAAAATGCACTGAGATAATATTCAGAAATAGTGCAAAAAGTAAAGACGAAAAGATAGGTGAATTTGACTACAGTACATTAAAATTAAGAGTTACTGCTGATCAAAAGACCACCTTTCTCCTTAATTTCCATTCTCTTTTGGGTTGGGAGTACCCATTAGAAGGGTGCCAGGCTAATATGATACCTACTACACTGTGACTTCATCATAGCCACAATGTTCATTTTCCACCTGTAACCCTGAAGCATTTTCCACCTGTAACCCTGAACACTATGGTGAGGACCAACGCCTCTTGGTGAACCATGCAACCTGTAGACAGGCCTGCAGGAGCACCTTTTTCTGCCCTTTAATGCAATCTTCTTCATGGCTCAACACTTAGCATTAACTAACTGTGAGTGACTGAGAGGATGGTGGCCAAATGGTCGACATGACTGCCAAGGTAGGATAAATCCCTGTTTCTGCAGAAGCCCTGTGGTTAGATATGTGTATTTATGTAACTGTCTGAGTTTCAAACGACTTAACGGAGGACACAGAATAGGCATATAGTAATTTCTCATGGACACCATCAAGCTTTTTAGTTTGTGCACATTTGATCTTCCAGGTTTCTCATTTTAAAATTAGATTTGAAATTCATATATGAAACCAGACATCTAGTGGCTACAAACATGATTCTCATAAAAGCAAATGATAAGATAAAAAGATAAAATATATAGCTTCGCTTTGGGGTCAAAATGATAACTTATAGGGACCTAATTTACTAGCTCTGTGAAATGTTGCCTGTGCTTACATTAATCGTCATCACCGGGTAGTAATACACAAAAAGTCTCGTGAGTTCAGCATTTTTATCTGTGTTGTTACTCTCTGCATCCCTAACAGGGTAATGGCTGTTTCTTTGATGATTTACCCTAAAATCTCAGATCTCAATTCAGATTTTTCAAGAAAGGTTTGTTTCAAACAACAACATATTTTACTTGGGATAGTAGTTGAAAACAGAAAGGAAATATATTTTTTTCCAGAATAGAAATAAAGCTGCCCATTCATTTAGGTTGTCACATGATCTGCTATGATCTGATCAAAAAATGTTTTTTCCCTATATTCCCATGAAATTCGTATTCTTGTAGGAAATTAAATAACATTTTCTATTTATTCATCTATAGTGTTGGCATGTTAGCATTTTCAAAAAAAATAGCTTTTGACATTATTTTATCTAACTTTCTGAGAAATCACCAGACTTAAAAAATGAGACTTATTCTTGCATGTAATATTTTGAATGAAATTACCATGCAACTGACTAACTGCTAAAAATATAGTTTAAAGTTTTTCCTCTTATTAGCTGTTATGAGAAATTTGGAATCAGCCATTCATGCTCTCGTATTTGATGACTGTTATGATACTAAAATGTGTATACGAGGAAACTCTTTTAAAATGACTTTATTCTTGTGCGGTGAAATAGAATGGATTCTTTGTGTCAACCTAACTAGCCCATGAAATAATTGAATCCATAATGCTAGGTTTTTCTAATATGCTCCATTCAAAAGAGCTCAAATATGAGCAATATATACACTTTTGAATAAAAATAGAAATCTGTGTCAATGATACATTTTTTAAAGAAATTAAGATGCACCCTCGCTGGTGTGGCTCAGTGGACTGAGTGACAGCCTGTGAACTGGAAGGCTGCCAGTTTGATTCCCACTCGGGGCACATGCCTGGGTTGCAGGCCAGGTCTCCAGTTTGGGGTGTGTGAGAAGCAACCTATTGATGTTTCTTTCCCTCTCTGTCTCTCTCCCTTCTCCTCTCTCTAAAAATAAATAAAGTCTTAAAACGAAATTTTTAAATCCTAGAAAAAAAATATTAAGATGCAAAGTGTCATTTTTCTGGACAGTAAGTCACCAGCGTGGAGGAAAATTTGACTAATTGTTAAAGCAAACTCAAATGTAGAATTTTTTACATGGCACCGAGACCTGAATTTTAATCATCTTTGGAAGTGATGTAAGGAAATAATGGGTCTTACACATAGTGTTATCAGTGCAGGTTAGAAAGTATCAAAGAAAAGAAACATAAATAAAATACAGGAACTTTGATTTTATTTTCAATTTTGAAATTGATTAGGGGGAAGAAAGGAAGAAAGATTCTGGTGTGGCAAGTTTCTTATCAATGGCAACATGAGAGGCTATACCTGGCATGGAGAATCACTGTCAAAGGCAGCACTTTCCATTAGAAAAGTTGGAATTTTTAATCAAATCTTGGATTAGTCCCAACAGAAATATCTTGTCTTGCATCATTTTATGAGGTTGCTTATTACACTGTCAAGGAGAAGAAGTGATGAATGACTAAAGATTAAAAAGAGATTTTGGAGAAACCATATGCCCAGAATATAAATTTGTCACATGGCTGTGACATGAATTGAAGATAAATGCGAACTCCCCTGGAACTACTTACAGAAACCCAAATCTAAGCTAGAAGGGAGGGACAGGAGCCTGAGCACTGTTAAGGAGCTAAATCCTATTCCTCCGGAGACTTCTCATTAAATAAAGTATTAGGAAATGAGGAAATAAAGATCCTATGCTATAAAAAGTTGCTTTGACAGACCTTATCTATTACATAAAAATTACACACCCCTTTCAAGATGAATTGTACCTAAAAGGGCTCATCCATAATATCTATTAAGTCATCAGTGAATTCTTTGGAGATCTTGTGAAGGTTAATGTTCTATGTCTCTGGGGCCCACGCACATAGAAATTTGGTAGTTCTTGGGTGGAGCTTGAGACTCTGAGTTTCTGACATAAGGCAAACCACATCAATGTTGCTGATATCAGTGAACACCGAGTGGAAAGGTTCTCACAGGCTGACTAGCTGCTGCACAGGAAGGTCATTGTCAGGGACAGACCCAAATCGGAATGACACTTCAGAAAGAAAATGACTCAGTAAAAATAATGACAGGTAGCAGTACACACAGTCAGGAAAGCCCCATTGTCTCATGGTCCGTGTGCTTCCTGGCTATTCTAAAGATACACGGGAAGGAGAAGAAGTCATGTTAGAGAGAGATGCAAATGCAAACTACTCATCTTCTCCCATTGCCAAAAGAGCCCCTACCATCTACACGCAGTACAGTACATTAATTTTCAATAAAGCAACAAAACTATTGGGTTGGCCAAAGAGACACATTTTAAATTTTTACCAATAACTTCCTTGATTAGGATATTTCAAGTATGTTGGCTGTCTCCCACATGGTATGATGTTGATTGTTCTCAATTAATGTCTCAATTTCATCACTATCAACTTCAACTGGTCTACCGGACTGCGGAGCATCGTCCAGTGAGAACTCTCCAGCATGAAACTTCTCAAGCTACTTGACACATTTGATCAGTCACAGCACCTTCTCCATACACTGCACAAATCTTTTTGGGGGTTTCAATTGTGTTTTTAACTTTCTTGAAATAATAAAGCATAATATGCTGAAAATGATGCATATTTCTTCCTTCTTCAATATTTAAATTCACAAAAATTCACCAATTTTGATACTTTTTTTTAAATACACACTGATATGCCAGCTGTCACTATACAACCTAACAAAATTGTTTCAAGTGAAGTTAAAGACAACTAAGTGCTACTAGAGCCCTCTTATGGAAAAACCCAGACGAACTTTTTGGCCAACCCAATATTTCCTACTGTTCAGATTCTGTCTTTCCTGTATATCTTCCATGTGTCATCTTCTCCATTTCCACTCAGAGCCCATTAGTTATCAGTAAACAATGCTAGTGTGCATGAGAAATAGAGACGGAGGCGAAGTGCCAAAAGTTACACTCAGTCCTCGGAGCTGGGTTTATACCACAGCTGGAAAGCAGCAAAATTAAATCAGAAATTACCTGCTGCATTATTCTGGATTCAACTCTAGAAGGCAGCCTGCTAGTCTCTGCAGGGGAACATATGAATTTGAGCTGCAGAGAATGATTAGGCAGTGAACACCACACTGGGAGAAAATGGATTTGCAGAAGGAAGGAATAAATAAAAGTGCTTCATCTCTTTTCTACAAATTTCAAAATACCCCTTTGCTGTGAGGTGTTGGAATTACTGCATTATGAAAACTGTTAGTAAGAGCTTAGTAAAATAGAATGTGTTTCATCATTTAGGGAACAGCCTCTGGTTAGAAAATGTAAAAAGGACATTTCCGTTATATAACATTGTCGTTTACAAATATTCAGTCAAGGCGAAGACTACCAAACTGGAGGTTTCCAATGAAAATCCGAACCTGATTTGTTAAAGTCGTGAAGACAAACGACGATCAAACAGAGCCCTCTGAAATGAACTGCCGTGAGCAACAGGAGTACAGTTCACCACTGCTATCAGCCATAATTGGGTTTTGGAAGGAAACAGAAGCCAAACGCAATGTAGGCAATTAAAGAACAAGCTTTTGTTAGCACTGGCAATCCAGAAGTTGTGATTTTCCAGACTTGGAGACTATTAGGTGCCCTGACAGTCATCTATTTTTAAACGGGTCGTGTGTTCCTCTGTCTTACAACACTGAAGTGTAATCATTGCGAATAGACAGGTCGTTTTCTATTCAAACTATTTACTATCCATTTAGGGCAAAGATGAGCATTTTCAGAATCCAGAATTACCATGGAAACCATATTCTTAATCCCTGAGGGCTGGGAAACAATTGGTTATGAAATTCTGACGGCTGAATTGCAAGTCCCTCAACAGTGCATTTTTGTAACTACTCTCTCAATGCTAAGCATATGGGTTTTTATTTTGTTTCTCTTTTAAAATGAACTCATTGTTTTTTTTATAAGATGCCTATAACATTTTGATTATGTAACTTAAAGCAAACATGGTATTTCAAAATATGATGGCTAAGAATCAAAATTAAAGTCATAATGAATATAAACAATGTTTAGAATTGTCGTACCAGATGTTCAGTATTTCTGGAGAATAACATGGACTTAACATTTTTGAAAAGCTCAAACGTAAAACATGAAAATAATACGAGCAGACTTGATAAATAGGAATGTTCTGGGAAATTCCTAAGCATGACACTCAAAAGGAAAATGTGAGTCTCAAGGAAGTAACTGCTCAGATAAGAAGTGAACGTAAACGGCCTATTTCATTCTGGGTACAAGGCTGAATTGTAAAGCTTCATGGTATTCAGCTTTTCCCGCTTTTATTGTGTGTGTAGTGTTGCTACTCAGCTAATCAATTGAACTACCGATCTCAGGCTGTCCCCACCTCTCGTCCCCCAGAAAGGACACTTCACCCTTCCTGGGGTTCCTGACCTGCACCACATTCTTTATCAGGGGGACCTCACTCTTACATGAGCATCATTCCAAGGTTATCACCTAATTCTACTGATTTCTAGATGAAGTTCCCATAAATAAGCTTCAATAGTCACCTTACATTCACTCCAAACCCAGCTCTCCTGCCCCCAAACTAAATGTTTCAGATAGTATCTTACATGCTTCTATTATCATCTAGGATTAGAACCTATCCTGCTTGGACCGTGCTAGAGCTCTCTGGATGAGGCACACAGCTCCTAAAGCCTCTCTCTTTCCAGATTGGTCTTGACATAGGACTGCCTGCTATCATACTCTCAGGTGGAATACCTTGCTTTCCTATGGCAAACAAACAAACAAACAAACAAAAAACTGAGCCTTTCTCATGCACACTTAACTTGTCTTATTGTACCTCCAACTTCTGTGCTTGGTGGGGCATTTTGAGATTGCCTTGCCTGATCTATGAGATCTGTGTCATCTCTCAGATCTAATTCTACGTGATCAGTGCTAGATTGACGGAAATGTTGTATATCTGTGCTGCCCAGTATGGTAGCCACTAGCAACATGCGGCTCCAAAGTACTTGAAATGTGGTTGGTGTGACTAAGGAGCTAACTTATTAATTTAAAAAATTTTGACTGACTAGATACCATATCAGATTTCTCAATACCAAGTACCCCCTATACTTTTGGTAGTTTACAAATAAAAATTGTAAAGTTCAATAGAAATAGTTATGATGGCTAGATGTATGATGTGTACATAAAGATACAGATAAAAGAAAACTATCATATAATTATTCTGTTTTTTTCCTTTTCCCACTTTCATTATATCTATGATACTAACCAACCTCTCCAGGTATCCAAGCCATTAATACAAGAATTCATAAAAAATTCAAAGTAGATATGTAAAGAAAAAAGAGAAGGGTATTTAGATGATAATCTTAGTGTACTTTTTCATATGCTCTTGGATATGAGAAAAATCAGTGACGACAGAGATAGTTTTATCTTTTGATTTTTTTTTATCTTTTGATTTTTTAATCAATTAAATATGTGGCCTGGGAGGCACAGTTTATATAAATAATACACAAGTTCGTATTTGGCCTTCAAGCTCCATATAAAACCTCATGACATGGTCACTGAGTTGTGGTATTTTTCTATATAATGTGATGATATTAGGAGCCAAGGCACAAAAGTGGTAACTAAAACTCCTCGGTGGCTACAAACAAAGAGCCAATACACTCTATTCGTAGCCTACAAGGCTCCAAGGCATTGCAGCTCTCTCCCCATAGAGCTCACTGAGAGAGGTGTGCTGTGCAACCAGCTCTAACTCCCTCGGCACTCGAATCATGACAGAACCACCACCACCGTTGGGAAAAGTGAAGGTGCCTTTGAGGAAAAGCCACTGCAGGAAACTTGTTCCATCTCCTCATCTCCTGATGGGAACAGCCCCAGAGTCAAATGTGAAAGATTCCAAAGAATAAGTTGCAAATGATGGGTGTGTCTTCAAAAGTGGAAAAATAGCTTTTTGGTTCCTAGTTGGCCATCTGCCAGGCGTTGTGTTTACAGACCTGCCTCTTTGCCACTGGAGCAGGGAAAACAGTATTGGGAAAGATGAAAACCTCCATGGCAGAGAACTGCAAGGAGGTAAAGGAAGGGCTGCCCTCTGTGTCCCCAGTTTTCATGAGAGCAAGGAGGGTAGATAAATTCAGGAGTGGGCATGGGAATGGCCACGTTTTGTCCAGCCCTTGAAAGAATCGTGCAAAGAGACTTAAACCTTACAAAAATAATCAACAACTGGGAGAGATCCGGGAGATGCAGTCTAGCCTAGCAAAGGGCCATCAATGTCGGTGAGGGCTTTTTGGAGGTTAGTCCTTCTCCAGTGAGTCTTTTTGAAGCTCTCACCAGAGACACTGAGTCTATGTACAATACATTACAACAACATATACCACTAACCTGAACACAGGAGGTCAAATAGGGATGTCACTGCTTTCTCTAGCCCTACTCCTACCCAACATTAGGACAGTAATTGCCCTGGAGGAGAAATGGAGGAGTGAAAGAATAAATCATCATTTTTACCAATTTTTATCCCAAGCCACTGGAATCACAGTCAAGATTATGCAAGAAAAGAGATCTTAATTTCCGAGATTAAAAATGTAAAATTAGTTGGACAGAGTTTTACTGAACCACAATAAGAGTGGTTTAATAACTGAAAGTAACAGAAAAGTTTTTTAAATGATACTGAGAAATCATTAGTATGAAGGGATTCCCAGTAGGAAGGAGGTGGTGGTGATTGATACAAGATAGCTGGAGGTTTTCATTAAAATAAGATGATCTTATTTCACTCCCAAATAAGATGGCATTTTTATGTAAATCACCAAAGCTGAATATATATATATGCTCAAATATATATATTTGAGTATGTGTGTGTATCTTACAAAGTATGCGCCCAAATGTCATGAACAAAAAAAAAAAACAGAGACCTATAATTCATAGAAAAGAATGTAAGGATATTTTGGATATTTGAGTTGAAACTCAAAAATTTTCCAAAAGTGTTGGAAAAAAAATCAAACCAGAAATTTGAGAATTACAAGGAAGCTCAAGCGGTATAAATACAAAGAAAATTATAGATAAGCAACCACAGAAAACAAGTGTTCTAAAAACCAAGGCTAATATATTTTTAAAAAACACAAAAAAGCACATTTCCTTCAAGAGAGAAAAAGTAAAACTGACCCAACTGCCTAACAAGCCTAAAGACAGGGGAATTCAGTCATCAAAATACTGAAAACAAATAAATATCAATCTACAACTTTATACCCATTTAAATTATCCTTCAAAATTGAAGAAAAAAATCTATTCAAACAAACAAAATAAAAGTGAGAAAATTCTTTACAAGCTGGCCCACAATTAAAGGAGTTCTTCAGGCAAAAGTTTATGTGCCATCACCATTGTCCTGAATTCTCTTCATTTTTATTTGGTCACACATCAAAGACAAGAAATTCAGGGGAAAATAAGCAGCAATCGATCATACACCTTTCAAAAGACATCATCTTTCTAAAACATGGCTGTGTTCATAAAGTTAAAACTAAGGGTCCGAATGCCCTTCTTGCCATCTTTGATGAGTCAATTGATGACCTTCATTCAGGGCTTACTTTACACTACTTTATGTGAAAGTTACCTTTTTACGTCTCAGCTAAACCTAAGCCAGAACTGACCATCACTCATCTTCTGATGACCTGGCAGGCTGTGATCTCCCAGGGGTCTGTTAGCAACAGCTGATGTGCACCAGGGTAAGGGAGCCTGTAAAAAGTAATTCCTCTGTGCCGAGAAGGGGAAGAACTGTGAATAACCAGGAGCGGGTATACATTGAGTGTTTACTTTGTACCATACATTCTGCTAGGAAGTTGGGATCTATCAGGAAGCAAAAACAGGCATGGCCCTTGCCCTCAAAGGGCTTTCTGTCCAGTGGGGGCTGTGAGGAAACAGGCCTTAAATCAAATAGTGTCACAGGTAAATGAGCACAGAAATGGACCAGTTATGATGGAAGGTAGAAGTTATGATTTTTTGAATGAGCATCTAAGATGAAATGAAAGAAAAGGTCATTATACATTAAAAAAAACCATGAAAATAAAAGAATGTCATAACCAGTATGTTGGATGAGAAATCCGTATGGACATTAACATTGCCCAGGATGGAGTGGCTAGATGTGGAAGACAGTGAGAGAGTATATTGTGGGGGGAAAGAAGTCTGTGTGCTGGTGGGTGGGAGGGAGCTAGGTGGTGTGAGTGGTATGGTCAAATGGCACAGGCATCTTAAATCAACATATTTTACAAGAATTTGTGGTCTGAAAGCGAAAGTGGAAAGTCAAACATTCCAAGCCCATATCCTACTCTGAGGCTTGTGGATCTTTCAACAGTTGAAAGGGCTATACAAGCAGACGGTCTTTTTCGGGGAGAACCAAATGTGTGTGAACGTCAGGAGCTGGAGGAACCACGTGCAAGGTGAGGACACTGCAGAACTGGGTGACTGGGACACAGCAGCTCCAAGGGCACAGGGGAATAACTTAGGTTACCAGAGAGTGAGAGGAAGTGGGTCAGGAAAAGGAAGTAAAATACTCCTGGGACAAGATCTTACACTTTGGATATTGACTAAGGTAAATATGGACTCCCTGAATGATTAAACAGTTTAACAAACATTAAGCATCCACAGGGTTCAAGGCTGAGGATCCAAGTGAGATATTAAAGGGGCAGGTCCCTCCCTCCATTGAGAGGCAGGGGAAGTTGAGTGGTTAGTTTCATTGACTCTGGAGATGGGAGGCATGGGTTTAAATTATGGCTACAATAGTTGTTACCTGTGTGACCTTGGGCAAGTGACTTGACATTTCTAAGCTTTAATTGTCTCATTTGTAAAGTATAATGCACCTTCCTAATAAGGTTGAGGATTCTATTAATTAATTGGCCTATGTAAAGCATTTAGAGCATTCTCTGGAACATAGTAAGTACAATATACACCTTAGCTACTAGGTTTCACATTCTAAAAAGAAACAACTAAAACATAAAATGGTAATATAATTCCAGACAGCAGTGAGGACGTGAAGGAGTTAGAGAGGGACTTAGTCATGCAGAAAGGGATCGAAGAATGGAGCGTTCTGGCACCTCACTACCTAGGTTCAGATTCTGACTCTGCACCTTCGAATATGTGGCCTTGGGAAAATTTCTTGAACTAGGGGTCTCTGTTTATTAATCTCTAAATGAGAAAAAATGATAACAGTTACCTCATGGAGTTGTTTTGGAGAATTACACAAATAAACACCTCTATGTTACTTAGGATAGTGCCAAGGACAGGATTAGTGTACAATAAGTATTGATTATTATTATTATTTTAGATAGAGGGACAAGCTCTATCTAAAAGCCCCTGAGGCATGTTCTGAGAACACAAGGAGGCCATCATGACTGGCAGTTAATATGCAAGAGTTTCAACAGGCTTTAAGAAGAGATGGGCAGCAGGCCTAGCAGCCACAAGACTTGTCTTTATGGTCTGTAAGATTCCTTCTAGTGTCTTCCAAGAAAATACTGGATAAGATTTCATGACAGGTATGGAATTCCTTGCAATAAACACAGGTTACATTTAGGGGAAATTTGGTGTTAACATTGATGTGATTTCATTTGTATTGACAGGTTAAAGATGACTGGGGATATTTGGGATTTTATTTATGTATGTATGTGTGTCTCTGTGTGTATAAATGTCTCCATTTTACATAGTATGTGGCTGGATACTTTCTGGACAGACTTTTTTTTTTAATATATATTATTTTTTCAAATACAATGTAATCTTCTAGAATATGAGGACTAGACGCCCCAAATGCCTAATAAAATATTCATTTAATAAATATTAGTTGATTCTGATAAAGGTGAGCCTTAGTTTTAATAGAATCAAATGAAGCAAGAATTCCAGATCTTAGAAGTGAAGAACCTTTCGGTTTCACTCTGTGTCAAAATACAGACAAGTGCTTCTAGAGAGAAAATACCCCAGCAGGAATAGAAAACTCTTTAGAGTATAACAGGAGTAATAGATATTTGAATCACTTAATGCTAATGACTGGTCACATTGACCCCATCAGCTTAAGTATGAGATAGAAATTCAACACGATGACCTGTGTATTTTTCAAAGGTGTTCATCCCAAATGGCATGGTGTAAACAGGGGAAAACACTGCTCTAGGGGGTAGGTGTCATAGGTTCTGATTTGCCTCATGGCCTAAAGCAAAGGTGGCAAACACAAGGCTGAGGGCCAAATCCAGCCCTCCACCTTGTTTTACCCAGCCTGGCACCTTGTTTCTACCCAGTGGCAGTGCCAAGCTCTCCCTTAACTGTTAAGGAGAAGTTACATTTAAACAGTCTTAAAATTACATTTGGTCCTTCAAAGGCAATTGCGAGGCTGATGTGGCCCCCAGTGAAAATGAGTTTGACACCCCTGGCCTAAGGTATATTTGGGGCATGTCACTTTAAATTTTAAAATAATGACAATCATAACCACAAACCTCTGCCACTGGAGGTATTGACTATATGCCAGTCACTATTCCATGTTGATACCTACTCACTCATTGGATCTTCTTAGCACTCTAAGAGATAGGCACTTATTATTCCCATGTAAGGAACAGGACCCTGGGAAACAGGGAAAGTGACATTCACGAGTCACACCGATTTTAAGCGGCAGAGTCAAGTTAAGAAGCCAGGGAGTTCCGTCTTCTTCTTCTTTCTTTCCTTTCTAGAACAAGGCAGCCCTGGTGCTGTTAGGTGAGGCTGAGCATGGTAGACACTCACACCAGTCAGGGAAGCCACAGTGCCCTGGCCTGGCACGAGGTGATAGAGTGAAGCGACTGGGTGGAACGGGGGGGGGGGGGGGTCCCTGCAGTGGGGCAGCCCTGCACAGCGCATCAGATCCCACATGGAATACAGAAGGCAGCCGAGTGCTGGGAGCTGAGGATGAGGCCCAAGAGAGTGTACCAAAGCTTCATGTCAAAGAGCGTGGTGCATGCCTAGACCTTTCATGAAAACAGCTTACACAGAGGGAACGAGATGATACCCAGAAAAATAAAGAATGCAGAAACATTAGATAAAGTGCAATCAGCAACTGAGCTGCAACTAAAGGCCATTGTCGGATATTAAAGCATGGTCTTTATCTGTCTACTGACATGTAAAAATCTTTGGTACAAACATTGTAGGACTTGTTAATATGCTGTCAGTAGATCCACCCTTAATCACTCTGATTTTATAATAGTACTTTTAAAAAACACTTAAATAGATATAAGGATATTTTTTAAGATTTTTTCTTGATATTTGATTCTTTTAACATATAAAACACTTTGGAAGGTTGTGTTGGTATTGCTACATTGTTAAGTATTTCGGTGCTACATTGGCATAAGAAAAATATATGGTGACCATGCAATATTTATCTACTACAAAGAAAGGCATTCGTAAATAAATGTGTTAATCTGCTTTACAAATATTTACCGATAAGCCAGTACCATAGGAATACCCTGACTGTAAAATGGGCATAAAAGAACTTATGCTGCCCTGGCTGGTGTAGCTCAGTGGATTGGGTGCGGGCCTGCAAACCAAAGTATCGCCCGTTCAATTCCCAGTGAGGGCACATGCCTGGGTTGCAGGCCAGGTCCCCAGTAGGGTGCGCTAGAGGCAACCACACATTGATGTTTCACTAACCCTCTTTCTCCTCCCTTCTCCTCTCTCTAAAAATAAATAAATAATCTTAAAAAAAAACTCATGCCAAGATGAGCAAACTAATTTCAATATAATAAAAATGCTTTCTATGAAAACACTGTTCAGTTCTCAAAAAACACATATTTAAGATAGACTAGGAATTGGACACAGCCAACTTTTAAAACTTCTAAATTAATTTTTATATAAATTTCATTTCTAGTCAAGAATACAAGTACATTGTGAGTTGTTGATAAAATCTTTCCAGAGATATCGTTGCCATAATAGCAAACTTCACACTGCTGGTTTTGAGGTTTTCCCTTCATATATGTAGACTACAGCTGCATTAAAAGTGTAAAGAGGAAGGTGACAGGTACTGAAAAGAGGCAAACACAACCCAAAGAACCCAGTTCTATGCTTCAGTTTGCAGTGTTTTATGAACTAAGTTAATTCTAGAAAAAACCTGGAGGCAGAATAGGTAGATTTAGGTAATCCCTAAAAAGAGAAAAGGCAATAGTAGCCATTTTTTTCCTCAAAACGTGACATCAGTTATTAATGAAGGTGGAAACTTGACAATGTGGGTGGTCTTTTCCTATGGGTAGACCTTCGAATGGCATGAATGCTTATGTAAAAACAGAGCATTAAAGGAAAATTTTTTTTACTAAAACTATAGCTCAAACAAATACTAGTGATTTATACTAAATGGCTTAAGATTTCACCCAGCGAAAAGACTTTGATGATCTGGCCCTCTCCAAATACATTTGGAACAGAGATCTAATTGGATGTTCTATTTAGAGTCTCTGCTACTGAAACAAGCTTTTGTCAACATCAAATGGGCACAATAACATAATTCAACAAGGACGCAAGTAATGGAATGGACTTAAACAAAGGAAAACATACACCCACAAAGGTGAATTAGCAGGTGGAGGGCTTCAACTGCTTTTTAAAAATTTCTGAATTAAATACAAAATGTCCAGCATAGTCTTCCCAGCAAGTGCATTATTTGTTAGAAGCCAGAATACGGCTTCAATGCATTCTGATTCCTTATTTTGTTACATAATAATATGCTTAAAAAGCAACACATTGTGAGCTTGGGAGCTGTTAGGCATTTATTTACCATGGTGGGTTAATCTCATTCAGTGAGGTATAGAAACTCAATAATGAGTGCTACAGTATATAAGCTAATTGCTAGGATAAAACCAAATGAATAATTACTTAACTCCAGAATGAGGCCTGCGGGAATTTTTCTTTAATAAAGGTTTAATTCACCAGTGATAATGAATGCAATCTCACATACTACTGAATAACACCATTAACATAATGGCTGTGATACAAAAACTATAATTAGAACTAAACAGAAACGTTAATTACAACCACCAAGGTACTGAATGAAATACTGTTGTTTAAGAAATTGACCTGCTTTGTTGTCATGCTTTATGGGCTCAAGAATACCTCTGTAATTAAATATATGTACTTATAAATATATAGAGAATGAGGTTTATATCATTCTACTGGAATCCTCTGAAATGTCATACATGCGTATATTAATAAGAAATTGTCTAGAATTTGAAAGACAAGTTAAATATAAAAATGATTAATTTTTTGTTTTTTATCTTGATTAAATGCAAACATTTGTGTTAAAAATTTCAATATTAGAGTAGGTGTCTTCAATGTTGCCTTTTACCAGTTAGTTCAAGGAGCACTAGAAAAGCAATTACTAAAAATGAACAAATTAATGAAATTTGAAACATTACTATAATAATTTGAAAAAATAAGTTGCATAATCAATTATAATGAAAAAAGTCAAAGTACTAAACTGATGGTTCTAAAAAGACAGCTGTGGTTCTTTAAAGTTTTTGAATCTCAATTACCTAACATATAAACATGTATTGGGTTAACTGCACACATAATAGAAAATTTATGTATCTAGACAGATACATGCTGAGAAGCATTTTAATACAAGTGTCGCACTCTATTAAGCATCAAAAACAACCATAACAATCCTCTATTGTTATACAGACACTTTCAATGCCTAAATATGCTTAGAAATATTACCAAAAAGATAAAGCCATTTACCTCCAATATGTTTTATTGCCAACTGTGTTGGCACTGAGCTTTTATACTAAAGGAATTTTTAGTTTTTATTAAATTTATTGAGGTGACATTGGTTAATAAAATAATATAGGTTACAACTGTAAAATTCTGTAACACATCATCTGTATATTCCATTGTGTGTTTACCACCCAAGTCAAATGTCCTTCCATCACCCCTTTACATTTTACCTTTATTTTAAAGGTAGAACTTCAGTAGAAAATAAAAGCATCCTATGAGCCAAATCAGTAAGCCTGGAAAAATACATCCCTGGCTGTTCACTATCTTTTTATTTCATTACTTAGTTTTAGTGGAACACATATCTTTCCTGCTATTTTTCTATCAATCCCTCCACTCCATTACAATGTATTTTTCAATAGTCCAACATGATTTCCGAGGTCTCACTTCTGTGGCCATCCAGTAATGTACATGGAAAGTGCCACTATTCCAACTACCTGCTATTCCATTAAAACTCCACTAGTCAATGGAATATTGCCTGGTAATAATATATATGACGGATGCATGCATCCTTCATAGT
Source organism: Desmodus rotundus (assembly GCF_022682495.2). NCBI lineage: Eukaryota > Metazoa > Chordata > Mammalia > Chiroptera > Phyllostomidae > Desmodus > Desmodus rotundus. The sequence goes on from NC_071395.1 coordinate 17,731,394, forward strand.
ACTTATTGTAATTTTCTGTGACCTGGATGATTTTTCCTCACAAGCGGATTGCTAACCATAGCATCCACCCTGACAACAACCATAAGGGAACAGCAAGGACGAAGCGTTTGCTTAGATGCATCCTTTCCCATGCTGCTTTCATATCCTCTTAGGCTAACGAAGAGAGTGACTAGAACAGACTGTCTGTCATTTCCGAGTTTCTCTTTGCCATCCACCATCCTGCAGAATGTGCCTGAAACAATTAGACTTAAATGGCCAGCTTTGACTTCGGAACTCCAGGCTCATGTTGGAGGTTCTAATTAGTGTCTATAACTCCTAAATAGATCTTTGACTAAAGAAAGCTTTTGATATGGCAGGGAATGTCATCTTCTTGCACAACTTTGGATGGGTTACAGAATGTACAGTGGAAAAGGAAGAAGAGACTATGACCTAGCAAATTAGATGCGACCCATCAACTCCAGCACCAGAGGGGTGAGCCATCACCCTTATTATTTAGACGTTTATTTCATTGCTAGGTGGACACCTCCAGCTCAACGATCTACACACCAACGCCCGCGTGGTACTGCTTTTCGAAAGTGTTCCTTCTCTTGTATTCTACATCTCTGCTAATGGTGACACTACCAGCTCTGCCCCCCGAGCAAGAAGTCCAGAAATTGTTCTCTACATTCTTATATCCAGTTGGATAATAACCTTTAAATACTTTTAAATTTTTTATTTTTCTTGTCATCCTAAATAATTCTCTCATTTTTCTCATTGAGGAGAAGGTATAGAAGATAAAATAATTCCTCTACAACAAAAACTTGAATGAGCTTTAACTTACCTTGAATTAAAAGAACAATTTTTATACCCATTAAAAGCTAATACTAGGATTTAAAATGATGCTTTAACCTGAACAACCTGAGTAATGTTAAAGTTTTTGGAAAACATGTCACTAACTGACCCTCATACATGTGGATTAAATACTAGTAGTCCACTCAAGGCAGTATAGAAATGCTTGTTGTCCCATATTAACTCCCCATGACAAAACCCCTCACCCTGTGATTAGAGAGAGATCTCACATTTCTTGCATTAAACAACCCAGTGATTTGCCTGGCTGCGAAAGAGGAAGGGGGCGGGGACCCTAATGGTTTCCAGCAATCTGTACTTTTACCCCTGGGCGACCTCTGTAGTTAGAGAATGTGGGCGCAGTCTGAGAAAGATTCACCTTGCTATGGACCTTGAACCATTCTGCAAACACACAGGAAAGTAAATTAAGTTAATTCAAGTGCTGTTGCTGCTGCTAACCCTGTCCTTCACTGAGGAGAAAAGAATAGGTGGGTGTAAGCGGGGGCGGGGTGGGGGTGGGCTATAGAGAAAGAAATTTGGAAATGGCACAGAAATTTACATTCTGCCTGCTGCTTACTGGCATATAAATATCTGAAGAGGGGAATCATAATCAAACCATCTATTTTGTTGTATAAAAATTAGCAACCATGGTTAAAGCATGTGGCTCTATCCAGATTCAATGCTTTTCTTCTTCTTTTTTATTTTTTGCAGTTTCCACTTCATAATATATCAAAACTCTTGTCCAAACAGAGCTTGATACTACACCCACAGTGAAATTCAGCCTCCTCTGTATTTTTAATTAACTCGGGCCCAGCAGTGGTTTTTAAGAGCTAACACTTTGTGTGAGTTACAGTATGCACACTGCTGAGACATAAATGCAAAGTAATCACCCTAATAAGTAGATATAAACATTTACAACAATTGCAACAAGTCTGTGCAACAAATAAAAGGATATAAAGAAAAATAACCAGCTGCAAGCCAGGAAGTAAGTCTCAATACAACTGCATGAGAATGAATGTCACTCAGAACTCTGATCTTTTGTTGCCTCCAGTAATTCTAATACCCAGAGTCACTAATGAGCTTGTAATTTCAATGCCAAAAAATGAGGACCCTGATTTAAAAACCAAAAAAAAGCCAGGACTTCAATTTTCATGTTTGTGCCAAAGACACCAGCAGAGAGCCCTGAGCACTTGGGTGACAGAATCATTTCCATAACAGAAAGAAATTACAATGCCTCAGTTGAGAATCAAACAGGGCAAACCTTCCACACCCTGCCCGCAAGGAACAAGAGGCCCTAAGGTGGGAAGATGCTGGATGGATGTGAAGAGCAGAGAGAATGAGAATGGAGCTGGATCCTGGTGAGGCAGACCAGAGAGGAACAAGATGAAGCTGGAGAAGCAGGCAGTAATCAGGGCGTGAAAAGCTGGGTCAAGATGAGGGGAGCAGATGTTATTACAACATGAGAGGGTTTTAAGCATGATAGTGTTACTATGATCTTACTTATGCGTCTTAAAGGTTACCTTGGCCTCAGGTTAGAATGAAACCAAGAAAAGCACTGATGGGCTATTGTAGGTGGTTTGGTGTCAGGGGTGAGGCTCTCTATATGAGTAGATAGAGGCAGGAAAAAATAGATCAGGCACAGGAATTAGAGGAGAGAGTAAGGAAAAAAAAAAAGGCAAAGAATACGCCCCAGACTGAGATGTGGGCCCCAGAACTCACTGCTCTCTTTCCCAGCAGACCAGTGGAGGCAGCCTAAGCTCAGCAGACCTTCCAGACCCTCTCTGGGGAAAAGCAGTATAAATGAACAATCAGTTAATAAGCTCCTGTTTTGTCCAAATACAATTTGGTTACAAAATTTTGTTTCAATGACCTATCTTTCATTATTTCAAAGGTGAAGGATCTGAGTTAACTGCAAGGAAGGACTAGATGAGAAAGGTCTCAACTATCACTAAAGGGAGCTATCTGTGCAGAGTGAATGCTGTTTACGTGGCGCCCTTGTAGCGGTCTGCACGATCATTTATGACTGAAGCCAGCAAAGTGGCAAGTGACTTGCAGGCTTAAGCTACTATCTTTTATATAATATAAACCCTCTCTCTGCATTCATCTAGGAAGGAGTGAAAACAACCTTCTGTTATATGTAGTGAACTGCTTCAGATAACTGAGAAGCAATTAAAAGAACATTTAAGTGTTTGAAGAGTTCAAACATTTAGACCCAGATGACTGAATCAGAGATGGCTAAAATCACGTTCGGATACAAATACACATGACCTTGAATTAACTTTTAGAAGCCATATAAACCTGAAAGAGTAACAAATGACTAAGATAGGCAAAAGGTGTCCTGTCCATTTTGTTTTAAGGATGGGTTCCAGAAGCCTAAAAATGGTGACATTAGTCTCAAGGGAAAATTACAGGACAGGCTTTTAGGCAGATGGTTTGTATATAATTACAGGGAAAGAGGGTCGAAATCAAAGGAGTCTAACTTAGGTTCAGTAAGAAAATTCAAAAGATCTTGTGCACCCCAATGTTCATAGCAGCATTATTTATAATAGCCAAGTACTGGAAAGAGCTTAAGTGCCCATCAGTAAGTGAGTGGATCAAAAAACCATAGCACATTTACACAATGGAATACTACATGGCAGAAAGAAAGAAGGAGCTCCTACCCTTAGTGACAGCATGGATGGACCTGGAGAGCATTATGCTAAGTGAGAAATGCCAGGTGGTGAAGGACAAATACCATATGATTTCACCTATAAGTGGAGCTTAATCAATGAAACAAACAAACGAGCAAAACAGAAGTAGAGATATGGAAATAAAGAACAAACTGACAGTAACTAGGAGTTGGGGGTGGGGATGGGGAAGGAGGATAACAGGGGAAAGAAGGGGAAGGGTCAAGTCAAGGAACATGTATAAAGGACCCATAGACAAAGACAATGGGTGGGAGGATTGAATGTGGGAGATAGTTGGATAAGTAGGGCAGGGGAGAGTAATGGGGGGAAAATGGAGACAACTGTAATTGAACAATAAAAAAATTAAAAATTTCAAATCAAATCAGTATTTGTTCCTTTTTTGATAGTTTTCTATATTAGAAGAATAGAAGAATATCATAGGCATACATGGTCATGATTTCACTAAGACAGTCAACAAAATTACATGATATTATGAAACAATGTAGAAAGGTACAGAACAATAAAATAATATCAACTGGGAGTTCTATGCTGCTCTATGTGACTGGGTTCTTTCCTTTGGCAATACTGTTTCTCTGTGATTTCAGAGAAGACATGGAAGTCATGATTATCTACTTTTAGAAGGCAAAAATCTACTTAGATTCATTTGACCTGAGATATTTAATTTTTTTAACTTTCATATGTCAGGCTTATGTGCACGCTGTTACTTCCGTCTGCAGTGACTTGGCCCTGCCCTCTCTGTTTGGCCAACATTAAAGCTCCTGCTTGTCCAACAGATCTGTCTGACTTACGGTCACATCCTCTACAATGACTTCTCCAAGGAGCTGCCAAAATATGTTTCCCATACCTGAGTGACTGAGCTAATCACACTATGTTCTAAACCACTTGCTTGCTTTTCAGCCATCTCAACTGTGACTGTCTTGAAAAAAGGATATTTTTATTTAAATTTATCTTGGTATACTGAGTGTCTAAGACATAACAGATAGTGAGTATTTGATGAATAAAATCAACTTTGCATGACTCCAAAAGAAGTTAACCAGGTAGTGAGAAACATCAATCAGAGACTACAGTTAGGTAAATGATAGAAAAAATTCCTGGTAACATGAAAAGTGTCTGCCTATTCATTGCTCCAGATTCCTACTGAAATATCCAGAGAATGTGAAAAGATAAAATAAAAATAGGAAGAAATCTGGTCGACAATGAGAGCGACCACCAATACAATAATATTTTTTAGTAAATTATATTTTAAAATAGAACAAATGGGATCATAAAGATCCCATTGGAAATAAGAGACAATTCCCAAATTCATCTGCTGGGAAATCTCAGAATCAGCAGGCAGTAAGAAAGTCCACACGGAAAGCTGTTAACACCACGTAGCTTTGAAGAATAGCACTGGTTTTGCAGATAGTGCATGGCCGCTCTGGAGCACGCATTTACACTCCTGTCTGCCATAGGAAATCAATGGCCCAGGGAGGCTGCGCGTGAGCTGCAGTCCGCAGCAGATGAGTGGCGCGGCCGTGCCAGGAAGCTGGTCCCAGGTGTAAGGCTGAGAGCCAAACACAGCATCCAGAAGCCATTCCCAATGTAGCAGTTTCATTAATAAAAAAGAAAATTCCCTCATTCGTTATGGGGTAAATTCCTTGTAATAAAGTGGTAAGACTTCCTATAACTTCAGTTCCCTTCCAATTCACCTGAGGCTGCTAGATCTGTGGTTTCATAAATTCAGTCCACCAGTCAAAAAATCAACATATAATAAAGGATATTTATGGCACAGGATAGGCAATGAGCACTCATCAAACCACACCTGGACAATTACTAGCACCGCATAGACTTCTCCTGTTCAATACATCATTTTTAAGTATTTAAATAGATGAATATATTGATTATGTTCCGGTTAAAGGTGAGATTATATGGTATTTGTCCCTCACCATAATCAACAAAAGAAAAAAGCAAACAAAATATAACCAGAGACATTGAAGTTAAGAACAATCTAACAATAGCCAGAGGGGAGGGGGAAGGGGAAACTGGGGAGAAGGGTTTTCAGAAACTACTATAAAGGACACATGGACAAAACCAAGGGGGATGGTGGAAGCAAGGGAGGGAGGTGGGTTTGGCTGGGGTAGGGGGGGGGAGAAAATGCAGACAACTGTAATTGAATAACAATAAAGTAATTAAATAAATAAATAATAAATAGATAGATAAATAATATAAAGATGTATTTTCCCAAAATAACTTAGTATTGAAAACAAAAGTAAAATTTGCAAACAACTTTGTGTTCACCATAAAATTCAAGGAACATAATATATTCTGACAACTGAGGTGAAAAATAAAATGGTAAAGCAACAGGATGAGAACTAAAATGAGCCCAACGAGGCCAGGGAAACCAAAGAAACACAACTGCAGAATTGACACATGCACCTACAGCCATGAATAGTAGAACGGGCACTACAGAAAATTTGAATTCAGTACATAGAGGACAAAAGTGAGAAAATATTCAAGCAAGCAGAAAGGCTAGAAAATCAGTATCCAATAGCATCTATGAATATGTGTTCCTAAAGAAGATACCAGAAAATATTGGACTAAAAATAAAAATAAGTACTAAAAAAATTTCAATAACAATAAAGATAAATAGTTAAGGATAACTTTCCTGATCTATAGACATGTCTGTATCTGCATATCTAAAGGGTTTACTAAACACCAAGAAAATTAATGCAGAAAAAAATATATAGCTATGTGGCAACAGAATTTTTAAATTTCAAAGACAATACTCTCCTAACCATCCAGGTTGAAGTAGCTTGAGGAAAGAGGGGAATCAAGGTGGTTTCAGAATTTTTCCACCAAACATTAAATGCCAAAATGAAATATCTACAGAGTTTTTAGAGAAAATAACTGTAACCCAAGATTTTGATGTGCAGCCAAATTGTAAGTGCTATGTAAATGTAAAAGAAAGATTTCCTAAATGCTGGAGCTCAATCTAGAATTTGGATATTTTTTCTATAAATAATATTTGAAGGTGTATACTAGCCAACCAAGAAATGAACCACAGGAAACAGTAACCAAACAAAAAAACTGAAATGACCAACAAAATGCCAAATATAAAAATTAATCTATACCAGGCAGAAATACTGAAAAGATTCACTCTTACTAGCAATTGAATAAGAAAATTTAAAACAACATTGTGAAGTCATTTTTCATCTGTCAGATTAGAAATAAGGAAGAAGTATGATACTCCCCCAAGATGGACAGGGTAAAAAGAAATGGATATTCTCATATACAATTCATGATAATACATAAATTGTTAGAGTCTTTTTGGGAAGACATTTAACAATGTGAAACAGAAGCCTAAAAATGATTTACTCTGCTCAACAAGTCCACGTTAACATTACTGAACAAAATGTCTACACAACACAACAGAAGGATGATATACAAAAATCAGCCATTTATTGATTCAAACACCATTTATTGATTACCTATTACATTTCAGGTACTCTCCTAAATGAGGACCTACGGTAACAACCATGACAGCTAAGATCCCTACACTCACCGAGTTTACGTTGTACTGGGGAAATGGGAACAATAGGAACACTATTGAAATTTCTGAATAAATTACTTAAAAAGCACATAGGAAAGAGAGTAGACATTTCTGATGTCATAGAACACTAATGACTTAGATAAGATTTTAAAATAATCTTTTTTGGAACACATGTATTGAGGAAGCATTTCTTAAAGATGTGCTGTAAAAAAAAAAAAGGCGGGGGGGGGGGGCAAGGGGTAATTATTTAGTCACACTGTGTTGGCAAATACTTTTGAAGAGTCCCCAATATATGTAACCAAACTGAAGACTCTGAAATGTTCTAAAAGTAAGATGCCTGTTTCATTTTCTAAAACTTGCATTTTTTTGAAATGTAGCTCTATAGCTTTTATCAGACCATATAAAAATGCATTTGAAATACTATCAATAAGAATAGTATAAAGAAACAAATATAAATCATCTGAAATCATACCACCCTGAGATAACTACCACAAACATTTTGCTTCTCACCTTCCTTTCTTTCCTCTCTCCAGGTCTATATGAATGCACAGTCAAATGTATATTTAGACCTTGTTCTAAAGTACTGTCAATATTGTAGATGTACCTGTTTTCTCTTCTTTTTTTCTTTTCTCTCACCTCTCCATCTCTCATCCTCAAAATCAGTATTAAGGATCTGGTTGTTATTTGTGTGCAAATTTGTATAATCATATACAATGTCTTACATAAAGGATGTAAAGTGAGATTTTCCCTGTACTCAGAGTGGACTGAAACCTTAACCAGAATATGTTTGAACCAGATAAGTGCCAAAACATTATAAAGACTTTAAAGAGAGGTCCTGGACATATTTTACTAAGAGAGGAGCAAAACTGGGCCTGTGACTCTTAGTCACCCTTCCACCTTGAGCCTATATGTAAATATTTATTTATATGAAGAGGTATTGTCCTAACAAAGACTAAGCCAGCATTTCTTATTCCTAATAAAGGAAAGGATGCTGTCTTCCCACATACCAAACCAAGGGAAAGAGTGAGGAGTAGGGCTGCAATAAAAAGCTTTAGGGAGGTTAAAGGAGGCTTGCATAGGAAGATTCTGCCATGTTATTTTCTGCTTGTTCTCCTAAGGAAACTCATCAGTCCAACCAATTCTGTATCTACTTCTATTATAAAATAATTATTGGAGAATATAATATAAACCTACAAGAGTTCGGGAGAACACGTGACAAAAACAAAGGCTGCTGGAAGTCCCCTGACATCAGAACGAGGAGTACAGTGCATTTCGGCGGATGTGGGACCAGATGGTCAGTTTGCTGTAGACCAGATGATACCATAAATGTCAGTAGGCCCGTGCTGCCTGGAAATAATCCCCGTTCAGGGTGCTTGGCAGAAGAAGAGGACCCACAGTATACAGGGTCCAGCACAAATAACGCCCCCTTTTCACTACAAAATCTTTTAGTACACAATCATTAGCATGTAATTCTGTAACATAACAATATCGCGATCAAGCACACCATATGACATTTTAGGTGACATGTTCAAATTGCTGTCCATCTCGTGCGAGACATTCGCCTTCCCTACCAACCATACTCAAGCAGGCGTTACTCCTGCCAGACCCTGTAATGTTTAGGAAAGGAGCTAAGAGAAAATTATAAAAGGGTAGATCAAAAGTTCATCCCTTGAATTAAGAAAGGGTGAAAGATAAAAGGTCCCAGCAGCAGGGTGCTGGCAGGAGGTGTCCTGTCCCTGAGCAACCCGCAAACGCAGTCCCAATAGAAGGAGCTAGCAGCAGTTACACACCTGTCTGAACAGACAGCATGTAGCAGCCATGACAGAACAAGCAGCATCGGTCTTTGCCTGTTATGTCTTGTCTCTCCTCCATCCTCTGTTACTGGAGGCATGAGAAGCAGAAAGTGAGTCAGGAAGGAGAAAGAATAGAATAGAAGGACAGTGAAGGAATAGGTGCTGCTGCATCAGCGCTCACCCCGTTCTGGTCTTCCTCACGGCTGCTTTGCAGCAGCAAAGATCCAGCCTGACCTAGAGGTGAAGGTGAAGGTCTGGTTGAGAAATTGAAGTTTTGTTATTAGATTAGACTGATTTTTTATTATCTGAAAAGAAAAATGACTGGAACAGCCAAGAGCTCTGAACTCAAGATATAATCCAGGGACAAGGAAGAGATATCTGAAAATCTGTTTGATTATAACTGGAGAAAAGTAAAAGTTATTTCCTTGTTGCATTCCCTTGAGACTATTACATTTAATAAACAAGAGATAGATAGAAAATAGATATACATATTACATATATGTAGGTACCTTGTATGTACACATATCTTCATATACTTATATCCTGTGTGTAATTATTAAATTTACAAAATGCACTCTTATTTTATAAGTTTCTTCATATCTTCTTTTTCTTATTCAATCATACACTCTGGAAAGCCTCACAAACTTATTTCTAATTTATTCATAATGGTTGCTTTTCAGTTCTTGGTATTGATGTACCTGCGTTTTTTTCATCATTCCCAGATTATAGACTTTTATTACATTTCAATCTTTGCTACTAAAACTAACCTAGCAATATGCATTCTTAATTCATACTGACTTTTATTTTTATGGGATTATTTTTCAGGACTCTGTTTGCTAGGAAAATGTATGCATATTACATTCTAATGTATTGCCAAAATGAATTTTGCAAATATAACAAAACTTCTACCAGCAATATATAAACATGCTATGTTCCTGGAATCCCACTAGCACCAGATATTACTAGTCTTTTTAATTTTTAACAACCTAATAGGAGAAGAGATAGCTCATTGTTATTTTAATTTGCAATTCCCTGACTACCAGCGAGGTTAAGCAAGTTTATTGGTCATGTGAATTTGCTCTTCTGGGAAATTTCTTATAATGTAATTTGCCTATTTTTTCTACTCAGTACTTTGTACATATCAATTTAAAGGACTTTGTATGGTAGAGAATTTAAATATTTATGTCCCTAATATTACAATTGTTACCACAAATCAATCATATCTTAGCCATAAATTATTTTTTTACTCTTTTAAAATAAAGGTGTTTTTTTTGGAATAATTTTAGATTTATATAAAAATTACAAAGAAAGTACAGAGAGTCTCTCACCTAGCTTCAGTTTCTTCTGATGTTATAATTTTCCATTGTCACATTACATTTTTCAAATCTAAGAAACCAATATATTGGCATATTACCACTAACTAATTTTTAGACTTTATTCTAATTGCACCAGTTTTTCCATTAATGCCCTCTTTCTGTTCCGGGGTCCAATCCAGGAGACCACATTGCATTTATCTGTTATGTCTCTGTTTCACATCCTCTGGTTTGTGATAGTTTCTCATTCTTGCTTGCTTTTAATGACCTTGAGAGTTTTGAGGACTACTGGTCAAGCAGTTCATAGAATGTTCCTCAATTTGGAACTGTCTGATGTTCACTCATGATTCGAAGGGGTGATAGGTTTTTTGGAAATGTTACCATAGAGGTGTTCTTCCCATCACGTGGTATCGGACAGTACCTGATGACCACCACTGATACGGTAACCTTCACCACCACAGTGTTTGCCAGGTTTTCTCCGAAAAGTTACCATTGTTCCCTTTCTGTACTCTGTTCTTTGCAAGCAAGTCCTTAAAGCCATGCATTTTTATAGCAAATACATAAAATGTCTTGGCTTCCTACCTAGAACATTGCTTCGTGGCTCACAGAATAAAGCCCCTCCTCCTCAACCTGACCCACAAATCCATGGAGAATCTGACCCTCACTACCTTCCTTAGCCTCATTCGGAGACCCGTGTTCTATTCTCCCTTTCTTCCCCTCACCTCTGGTTTCACAGAGTTAAATTCCATCCTTTCTCCAGTTGTCAACCTACATATGACTTTTTTCATGACTGTATTTCATGAGCTCTCTAGTTTGGGTCTAGGGACGTGTCTTTGTGCTCCCATGGTACATTGTCCTCTCCTGTCACAGACCTTATTATTGCCTTGCCATATCCTCTGTGTCCTGCACTGGATTGTAGATACATGAGGCAGTGATAGTGCCCTTTTTCTTTCTTTTATGTCTCCAGGTGTTACCATAGTGCCTGATATATGATGTCTACTCAAAAAATATCTGGTGAATAAATAAACAAATGTTGTTTCAGAATACCATGATCTTCACTATAAAAGCTCTCAAAGATATTTGTGTATTTCTCTTAATTTTCATTTATTTCTGCATGCATTCATTCAGCCAATAGTATTCCATCTCTTTGTGCCAGATACATGCTAGGTGCTAGATGCCTAGTGAGTAAGACAGCATGGCCTCTGCTCATATTCCTTTATAAACATGTTCTGCATGAAGTCTTAAAACTTTTTTCACAAGTTAAGGGCATTCGCAAAAGTCACTCATTCATATTACGGTGGTTGACAGTGACTGATCAACTTGTTTTCCAGGGAACATGATATCCATTTAACAAAAAATATAAATCAAGTCCTCTTATTCCAATTGATCAACTTCCCTTAGAAACTACAAGTAAGTAGTTTATAGGGATTGGGTAAGTGGGCGGGGGACTAGGGAGCAGAAATGTAGATGGAAGGAGGGAATATGGTTTAGAAATTGGAGATTTCTGCCATGTTTTGCAGCAATACCATGCAAAACCCAGATCTGCGACTTGGATTTCATAATGCTAAGCTAAGAAATGTGGCAATAGAAATGAGGATGGCATTTTTAAACACTTTATTATACATATTTATTTAGCTTAACTTGAGAAAATTCACAAATATAAATTTAACGGAGAGCCTTTGACCTCTCCTAATAGATTTAATTTATTTCTCTTTTAAATTATTTTAATATTTTCATTTGAGTCTGCGTTGTCAGTTGAATTATTCTACTAAGTCTGAGGTAAAGCTTACAATTATGAAACCCAAGCATACTTGTGACTTATGACCCAACCACCTCATATTATTGCTGACTGGATGAACCCAGACCTCTTAAAATATTAATTGTGTAATTTCCTCTGAGGCCCTTGCTCTTTCTCATAAATATGGGTTTCAAAAAAAAAATGAAGTCACTACAGTCATCCAGTGTTCTGAATAAATTTCATCTCATAAAGCTGAACTGGTGTTTGAAATAAAGACAGCCTGAGCCTCCTACGATATGATTGCTTGGATTGCTATGTGAATATAACCAAAAGGGACTTAATCTAAGTTTAAAATACCTTGTTTAGGCCTTTATTTACTAAGCTGTAAAATATCCCTAGTTTTTCCATCATATAAACAATCCAGCCATGTCCTGAATGTCAGGTTCAACTACAAAGACAATGGAGACTAATGCACTGCCTGTATCTCAAACCCATTCTAGCTAACCAGTGGACCCTAGGTCTAAAGTGAGTAGAGAAACTATATTCCTACACTATATTCCAAAGAGAATCTCTGAAAGATTTACAATTTCCTGCCTCATACCTCATTTCTCAGGGTAGAGAATAATTTAAAAATTGGGCAACATACTCAGTGAGAAAGAGTTTCATATTTCTTAGTGTAATGAGCCCGTTTCTGATGGTGATAAGACTTCTGCTGTGAGTGCCCTCATCTTATCTGTAGTGCTCAAGCTATCGTGGTGTTCTTGTCAACACAGATCAAAGAGCTATTATGCATGCTCTAAAAATGTCAACATACAAAACAAATATTCTTTCCTAAAGAGTAAGTGTGAAATAAAAAGAAAAGAAGGGCCACATTTATCCATTTAGTTGTAACAAATAATGCAAGCTTTCCAAGTGGAAGTACTGGAATAATTAAACTAATTTTCCAAAATTATTCTAGCATATTCAATTATGGATTTTAATTATTTTAGAGAAGCAACTCACAGTGTTAATGAAAGAAGCAGTAGTAAAAATCATGGTGGAGTTAGGTTACATGTTTCTGCATTCTATAAGCTCTATTAGACAATGTTAATCAAATATTTGATGAATACTAAGAGCCTTTTGGGAAGGTAAAATGAATATTACCATCCTGACTCTGAGAACTAGGTTGAAGTATAATCACAGTCAGTTAAGGTAAATGGATTTCACTGCCAACGGGAACATTGATTGTTGAAAAGAGGCCTCTGGAGAACTCTTGGGTATTAAATAGAAATCATACTAAAATAAAAATTAAAGCATACTGAATTTATAATATAAACTACAGAAAACCAAAAATAATAGGTTAATGTTGTTCTTCAATCTTGAACTCATGATGAATAAAGATATTCAGTAGGGTATAAGAGAATATATTAGAATAGATCCCTCATCATTTCATTTTCTACATTATATTTGTTTTATATATCATCCAAATATATCCTATACTTTCCTCTCTATGGAATTTTTAAAAAGAAAAAGAGCAAAAAAAGAATGAAAGAAAACAAAATAAATGTTTCTTGGGCTACATCACAATCACCTGGAAAGATAGTTAAAAATACAGATTCCTGGTAGTCATCCTAAATCTAATGAATGAATTGCTTGAGTTAAAAACAGGGACTTTTCTTTTAAATAATCTATCCAACTGAATCCATCACATTAAAATTTAAGATCCACTGAATTAGGTTGTTGAGAGAAAGGACATGCTGAATATTTGACAATAGGATTCCTCTCTTTCCTTCAACATTATCATGACAATCTTTATCAAGTGTATGAATTTATTTTACTTTTCTTTTTTTCATTTGTTGTTCAGTTACAGTTGTTCCGCCTTTTTCCCCATTGCTCACCCCTTCCCCACCCTCCCCCCCCCGGTGTCACAGTAAATCCCCCCCATGGTCTGTGCCCATGAGTCCTCTATTCAGGTTCCTTTGCTTGCCCCTTCTCCTTCATCCCCCTTTACCCCCCTCCCCCTGCCCCTCTGGTCACTGTCAGTTTGTTCTTTATTTCCAAGTCTCTGGTTCTATTTTGCTTATTTGTTTGCTTTGTTGACTAGGTTCCACTTTTACTTTTCTTACTAAGCATCACATACTGAAATACTCTGCTTATTTGAAATTTAATAGATCTTTTAGAAACTGAATCAGCGAACTATGGCTGTGAAACAAACAGCATAGAATATTAGGGGTATGTGAGAATAAGCATTTATTTAGCTCATGTCTTTACTATTATCAACGATAAACATTTATTTACCTCATGTGAGTCAGATGAGAATCAAATGGACTAGGCTAGACCTATCTATAAGCTATGAGTTGTTGATCTTATTCTCTCTTATCCTCCTTGGACCAGAGGGCTAAGAGCATGTCCTTCTCATAGAAATAACACAGGCAGAAGATGACCAGCCCAACCACCTACACACATGTTAAGTCTTTGCTGGTGTTACATCAACTAATACCCAATTGGCCAAAGCAAGTCACATGGCTGAGCCCAATGCCAAAGAGTAAGGAAGCATATTCCACTCACCATGAAGCTAAAGCTAGTTACATGGCCCAATCCAATACCAAGTGTGTAGGAAAATATACTTCTAGCAAGTAGGTAGTAGCAAGAAAATGACTATTTAGCAAGTCTAAATATCCTAAGTTACTTTAATAAAATTAGAGTAGATCTCTGCTAACCTAGTACTAACTGGGTATGTGAGAGAGACCTTTAAAAATCAAGTAATTTCAGCCCTGGCTGGTGTGGCTCAGTAGATTGAGTGCCATCCTGAGAACCAAAAGGTTGCTGGCTCAGTTCCCAGTCAGGGCACATTCCTAGGTTGCAGGCCAGGTCCCCAGTAGGGGGCATAAGAGGCAACCACACATTGATGCTTCTCTTCCTCTCTTCCTCCCCTCCCCTCTCTCTAAAAATAAATAAATAAAATCTTTTAAAAAAATTATTTTTAATGTTCAAAATATAATTAATTTAGTAAATGATGTTGATATAAGTGGACAGCTATTAGGAAGAAAGTTGGGCCCAGATACAAATTCCAAATTATTAAAGGTATGTAAAATATAATAATTTTAGAAGAAAATTTTAGTAGACTGTATGTGTAACTTGGAGTTTAAAACAGCTTTTTAACCAAGAAAAGTAAACCAAAGGTGAAAAAATACACATTGTTAGTAATAAAAAGTTTTTGCACTACAAAAAATGTTATAAAGTTCATAATTAAATATCTAAAAATGATTGCAAAATAAATAATAAGTGAAATGTTCAGATATACAGTGGAGTAAAAAGCAGATTAAAATCAATGAGACAAAGAGAAATAAAATGGGCAAAAATTCTACATAGGAACACCACAGAAGAGTGCACAAATATGAAGAGTAGTTAAACGTCACATCTTGAGAAATGTAAATGAAAGTAAGTTTCAATCATTTCTCATTCACCAAATTGGCAAGTACACCTGCCACTGGGAATTCAGATAAAAAGGATATACACAAACTTGGCTGGTGAAAATATGAATTGTTACACACTTTCTTGAAAATTATTCTGTGAATATTAATAGAAATTTAAAATCTTTATGTATTTTGATCCAACAAGCTCAGGCTTGGAAACCTATCCATTAAAATTAAAAAAAAAAAAAGTTTGTAATGGCTCCAAACTATAAACAAAGTAAATTCTGAGCAACAGGAAGACATTAGGGAGAACATTCGTGGAACATCAGGAAGACATTAAAGAGTTAAAGGGTTCTCATGGTGCACTGCTCGGGGAAAGCAAGATTTCAAAAATGCGTACAGTATGATCCTGGAATAACATTGGAGTACGTGTACCATAAAAAGGGGCTTTTTTTCACTATGAAAAGTTTAAAGAGGTATGTAAATGTGAAAAATGCCTTTCCTCAAATATCTTTAGAGTACGCTTGCATTATACAAATGAAAACAGACTACACAAACGAAAGCTATACTTCTCCATGAAATCAGGACAGACTAACCCATGTTTGATTTATAAATAATTAAATAATATTATAATGACAAAATGGTCTAAATAGAGCTTTTAACAACTTACTATTGTTTTCGATGATTAAATACATTTGTAAACACTGGAACTAGGAAACTTTATTAAAAACATTTTTATGAAACTATTTTAAATGTAGAAACTGTGAACATAAAGAATGAATATCCAAAATAAAAAAAGTAATATTCCTGGCACACTTTTTATTTTATTTTGCTTATTGCTGAATGTTATATTCTATTATAAGGAAATCATGTATAAAAACTTATAAGTAATCAATTCTACGGTTTATTATTATAACCTCTCAGAAAAGCAATTACCAATAGGTGAGGTTGCAGGACATTTACAGATCAGCACAGCAGGGAGAATTCTAGCCCACACTTGAAGTACTTCCTGTCCGACTCTGGGAATTAAGAAGTCGGGCAGGAACCGTGTTGTAATACTGACCCCACGCTGCCGAGAAGGGAATCCCTGGGACGACTTACTACAGAAAGACCGTCATCCTCACTCCCATCAAATAGGAAGCACTAGGCTAAGCTTGGCTGGGCCACACCAACCAAAGCAGGTTTCATGGTTGAATTTTTCCACCACAACAGGAAGAAAGGATGTAAAATGACTAACATTTATAAACTTTCCAATGTGCTGCTTTATATATAATATGCATTTTCCTATTGTTGTGGACTGTTTGCATGACCCCAAAATTCACATGTTAAAAGGCTAAGCCTCAATGTTACAATATTAGGAAGCAGGGCCCTCGGGAGGTGACTAGGTTTAGGTGAGGTCAGGAGGGTGGAGCCACCATGACGAAGTTAGTGCCCTCATAAGAAGAGAAAGACACACCAGAGATTCCTCTCACCACCCTGTGATGATACAGGGCTAAGGTGACCGTCTTTATGCCAGGAAAACCGGCCCCCACTAAGCACTGGATCTGCCAGCACTTTGACCTTGAGCTTCTGAGCCCCTAGAACTGTGAGAGATGAAGGTCTGCTGTTGAAGCCACCCAGACTACGGTATTTTGTTATGACAGCCCAAACTGACTAAAATGCTGGATGCATCGGTGAAATAGATCTGTATTTTTAATTTCCATGTGTTTGTCTTCAGAAACTGTTACCAATGATAATTTCTTAGATAATTTCTTTTCTTAAAAAGCTACCAGTTTTTAAAATTCATTTTATGTAGCACTAACAGAACTAGGCCCCACAAAGGAGACTGCATACTCTAGTTATTCTGTTTTATTTTTATTTCAACAATAAGAATAATGCCCCTTTTTAAATATTTAAACATTTGCTCTGATTAAACAGTCCACTTCTGCTGACTCATAGCAGACACTGGCCTGGTACTGTTTATTAACTTTCCTATGAACATATTGTTTATAGCAGGTGTCTGATTAACATAACTGGTCACTGCAGGCTTATTGTTGGCCACATAAGAGAGTAGCATTGCCTGGCAAAAGTTCCAGCTTCTTTATAACCTCGTGTATTTGAATCCTAATCAGGTCGAATCCCCTCCTAACTTTCCCGTTTGTTGGGTGACTCACACTTGGCTGGCTATTCAAGTGTGTCCTAAGTTCACCAGATCATTGCAGAAGACTATGTTAATATGTGTGAATAGATATGGCCTCAGGGTACATTAGAGCTCCTTTCACCTTAAAAACAACATGCAAACTAAATAAATACAAGAGTCGCGAGATGTTTTTTCTTGTAGCATGGTAAATAAAGACGAGGCTGGTGTGACACACCAGAGCCAGGTTGTTCTCAACACCTATGAAGTGACACATTTGCTACAGATCTACAAGAGATGCCCCATGCTTGGAATCCCATCCCCCAACAGACTGAAGAGAATGCTCATGGATAAGACACTGTTACCCAGGCAATGCGAGAGGATATCCCCAGGCTTGCTTCAAGGAGGTTTGGGGAAGTTCTGAGAGGAGCAGATATTTTCTGAACAGTAACTTTCTTGGCCCCAAGACAAGAGATAAGGCAACTGAGTAATCTGCTTTTTATCTTTTCTAGAATGACTATATGGGCATATGCTACCTTTTCATTTTTCCTCCTCTGTTAGTTTTAGAGGAAAGTAGAGAAGGGTTTTCTTTCATCTGGCTTGCCTTCACGTTGGCATGTGGCTGGCGACACATCTCTCTGTGGTCCTATACAAGATTCCATTGTGTGAACTGGACCACAGCAGTACACAAGAAAGAGAAGACCCCTTCCCTATTCGAAGTCAACAGGCAAGTGAAGGAGGTATACAGCAAACAAACAAACAAATAAATGTGTAACATAAAATAAGATAGAGATACGTGGAGCAAGGGGAAATACATATTAAAGATGGAGGAATACAGAGGGCGGAAGGACAGTGTAGGCAAGTGGGACATTTGACAGAAGGAAGTCAGGAAAGGACTTTTTGAGGAAATGATATTTGAGCAGAGGTGTGGGTTGCAGTCTTACAAAGTACTTCATGAAAAAAAGAAAATTCTAAATAGCAGAAATAGCAAGTTCAAATAATTTAGTGTATCCAATAAGTGAAGTCATCAGCCCAACTGAAGTAGAGTAAGCAAGAGGGAAAGGGGTTGGAATCGAGACAGAAAGGTAGAAATCATATCATTTGTTAGATGTTTCAAGTGTATTCTACATGTGATACGAAGAAAGTGGAGATTCTTTAAATATTATTTTAAGCATTTCAGACATAGAAAGATAAAAAGAAAAAAAAAATACATGTGTACCCAGCACCCAACTTAAGAAACATTGTAAGAGCATTAAATCTCCTTTATGCCCCAACAGCAACAGAAAAAATAAGAACCTTAGAAATAACTCTATTAAGCAAGATGAAAAAGTTATAGAGATCTGCTATACACCAAAGTACCTAAAAGCTGTGGGACATTTACACAATGGAATACTATTAATACTTGACTATAAAAAAGGATGAAATATTACCCTTTGCAACAACGCGGATGGACCTGGAGAGCATTATGCTAAATGAAACAAGCCAGACAGAGAAAGACAAATACCATATGAATTCACTTACATGTGGAATCTAATAAACAAACTAACAGACAAAATAGAAACAGACTCATATATAGAGAACAAATGACAGCTCTCAGAGAAGTGGGGACAGGGCTGGGTGCAAAAAGTGAAGACATTATGCAAAAAAAAAAATGACGAAAAAACCCCTCATAGATACAGGCAATGATATGGTGCTTACCAGAGGGAAAGGTGGGCGGGAGCGGGTGGAGGAGGGGATAGGAGGGTATGCGGGCAGGTAAGTGGCAACGGAAAGAGACTTGACTTGCGGGGGTAAACACAATATACAGAAGATGTGTTATAGAACTGTACACTTGAAACCTGTATAGTTTTATTTGCCAATATCACCCCAATAAATTCAATTTAAATAAATAAATATTTTGGTGGTTTAACAATATTTGTTAACAGAGTAGATCTCATGTTACATGCTCTAACTATAATAATGGAAAAATAAAATGAAAAAGAAAGAAGTCTAACAAAAATTTATAAGATCTTTAGAAGGAAAAGTTAAGAAAGTGATGAAAAATATAAAAGATATAAACATAAGATACATAATATATAAACACATTGATAAGTAGAAAGATTTAACATAAAAAAGAAATCAGTTCTCTACAAATTATTTTGATATTAACTGCATTTTTAATGGATTACAAAGACTAATACCAACATTTAATAGAAATGAAAAGGTCCTAGAAGGTCCAAGGCAAAAAAAAAAAAAAGTCATGGAACTTTTCCTGCCAGGTATAACTTGCTGCAAAGCTTTACACAAACTAGGATGTAGTGAAGGGATATTATAAGAGATTTAAAAAAAACTAGAAATGAAAATCCAGAAGCAGACCCAGATTTAGATAGAAATTTTATACTGTAAAAGCAGTGTTGCAAATTTTGCATCTACCATATATCATCCCCACATCTTTTTCTTTACTTCTTCCACCCTAGACCTAAAGGCCTATATGGAGCTCAGATTCAGCTGTGATGGAGAGTTCTTCCTTTACACAAAAATCTCTTCATTTCACCAGGAACTTCCAAAGTTTCGCCTGGACTAAACTCAGCAGCATTTCTGACTTTTAGAATGTTACGAATCTTGGAAGGTTTTAGTTTTGCCCTTGGTTTTTAGTAATGCTAGATTCTTGCCCTGTACCTCTTTCTTCTGAAACTAGGTAGGGTTCCCTAATACACATAAGCTCTTAACACAGCTCTTTCTTCCTTGGTGGGGAAAAAAAGAAGAGGTGATCCGTATTCTGAATTGGCTGTTTTCCTTTACTACTCATGCCTTTATGCTTTTACTGCCTATATATATACTCTTAAAAATATAAAATATCAGGCTGAACACCAAAAAAATTTTTTACATAAATTATGTATCCTTTCCAATCTTTTTCTTTACTCATTATTTTAAAACTAACATTTACCCATGTTAGTCATGCAGCGTTAGGTCACAACCTGAGCAGTGTTTACTATATAATTCACTGGTATTTTTATAGGACTGACGTAATTTATGACTTTAAAAAGGATAAAAGTATGGGAGGTAAGGAAGTAGATGCAGCAAATAAGCAACATTTGAGGAGTTGCTTATAAAGGAAAGCAAAGAGACGGAACAGTAACTAAAGAATAAGAACCAAAAGATTGTGTGGCACCCCAAGAGGGTGTCTGTAAAAAGGAAAATTCCACAGCATATTCATATGCTCCTGAGAAACAGTCCAGGGGAGAAGAAATAAATGATAAAGGAGAGACGGGAACTATTCAGGAGTAAAGAAAGTAAAGACGGGAGTAAAATCATTGATTATTAGGCTAGAGAGACTGGGGCACTGTGGTCACGAAGGATTAATAGGGAAAGTTCATCCCTTGCAAGAGGAAGAAAAGCAGGTGGTGAGGGTGTGGATGCTGGGAGGTTGATACGCTGAGAGGTACAACAATAAGGTAGTCACTTCTTAACTATATCTGCCAAATCACTTTCATGAGAGACATGGTCATTAGAGAGAAGAGAAAGACGGAGGTGTTTAAAGTTTGAGGAAGGCCAAGATCATGGGGAACATTAATCTGAGAGGGGAGGAGACTGAAAAAAAATGGAATAAAATTGCCTGGCAATTCTGAGGGTCCACTTGATATTTGTGAGTAGACAATGAAATAAATCAGCATGATGTATTTTTCTCCATCCATGCCATGTTTACGAGTTTAAACTAGGCAGAAAGTTTGCTCTGTCAGATTCATTCTCTTAGAAAATAAGTCTGAGAAGCGTGAGGAAGTTAAAAATGCATGCAGGGGTCCCATGGCATAAATCTAAGCTGGTAAAACAAAAGGTAAAAAACCTGGTGGGTTACGAATACAGTATATAAAGTAAAGTTAATGGATTGAATGTCCCCATGTGGTTACACATTTAGCAAAGAAGCGGCACTAGCAAAAATAAGCCAGGAAGATATGATGAGATGGTCAGAGATTAAGAAACTTAAAAGAAAGATGTTGGAGACTTACATCAACAATAACGACAAAATCCAGTTATATGCAAGGAAAACAGTAACTATAAGAATAAGGTCATTAGGAATGAGGACTGGAGGAATGAGAACAGGAGTTGCACTGGAGACTGCTGTCTGCAAACAGTCCCAGATCACGGAAGGAGCACAGGACAGCTGGAGGTAAGCCGAAAAAAGCCCTCAAGGAACTACTAATGCTACAGGCCTGAAAATGTTACAGTTACAGAGCAAGTCATTCTTCTAGGCCAACCAGTTTAGAATATGCGAGTTGGTAATAGACCTGTCTGTCATGAAGAACATGGAATTGGGAGTGTTTCTAACAGTGATTGGTTCTAGGTACCACAAAAAACACAAATGTATAGCATAAGCAAGAGTCATGCAGTAGTTCCATTAGCAATCCTCTCATCCCTGGAAAGCAGTATTACTCTTTACTCTGCATAATAATCAGACATTTTTTTCAATGGGCAGGCAGATTAAGCAGATTAAGGTTTACCTGCTAAAAATGAGTGCAAGACAGGAGGTCTCTCTCTGGCTACCTGCACACAGGAACGAGGCTCACCTGCAGGGCACTTGGGTGGGGTTCCCAGCACCGGAGTGATAGTTCCATGCTCACCCTCCTCAACAAAGCCTTCAGAACTGTAGCGAGGAATTAACTTTTTAATCCATTCAAATGTATTTCTTACTTTAAAAATCTGGGTAACCTGGCTGTTGTGGCTCAGTGGTTAAGCACCAGCCTGCGAACCAAAGGGTCGCAGTTTTGACTCCTAGTCTAGGGCACATGCCTGGATTGTGGGCCAGGTCCCCAGTAGGGGTCGCACAAGAGGCAACCACACATTATTGTTTCTCTCCCTCTCTTTCTCTCTACCTTCTCCTCTCTAAAAAATAAAATAAATTAAAAAAATAATAAAAAGCTAGGTACGTTAACTTTCTTTGAATCGAGTATACTTGGAATGTACTTTACAACTTATTTAGATACATGAATATATTATGAAGCCTTGGTTAAGAGCCACAAGGTTAAGTGATTTTTTAATAGTAAATATAAATCTCAATGCTAGAAAATATGCACAATAAATTATAGGTATACATTCAATTTTGCATCTTCCCTGATTAGTACTATGAATTAAAATCCACCAAAAATAAAGAGAAAGAAAATGTTCTGATACCTGTCTTTATTATAGGCAGTTGTTAGTGCTGGTGGGAGTCACTACTGACTATAATACACCTGGTATGCAAATATACTTATATGCTTTTATGTCAAAAGATGACAAGTACATACGAGGATGTGTATGAAAGTCAAGTCCTTTATATCCAAACAACATCTATATCTAAACAAAATCAGCTGAAAAGATGTTTGGTCCTTCATCATGTTAAAAAAATATATAAACATTGGTAGATAATTATTGGCAGGAATACTTCCATACAAATAGAAACCCATTATCTTCATGGTAGGAATATGAGATATTTACATCAAAGTGCCTGAAAAATTATGTTCTAAAAGTTTACTATATAAACATCTCTGCCTAATAGATCAACATGTCCCTGATAAAAAAAAAAAAAAAAGAAAGGACATGGACACTACAGCATTATGATGCTGATTTCAATGTGGAAAAAGTCACAGAATTTTAAATTTTGGAAATTGAAATACCAAAATGAAATTCTCACGGGCTTCTAGCTCTAGAGGTAAATGCTAAGAAAACACGCCTCTAGCATTAACAATTGGCTTCAACGCTGCCAAACTAGCAGCATCCCACAAGAGGCTTGGTTCTACCAATCTGAATCATGAGCGTTCATTTCAATACCACTTATAATTTATATACAGTGTGATAGACTTAACGGCATGGGAGCATGGTGCCTAATTGAGCAGAGGCTAATTTTTTCTTTTTAAAGTTTGACTCACAAATGCTGGAAATGTTCTTTTCTAAAGGTGGCTTAAGAAGCAGAGCTGCAAAACTTATTTGACTTTAAAGGGATGAAAACTATTTTAAGTCCTTTGGAAGATTTCATTTCACTGTGGGAATCAACAGGACTCTGGATCAAGTGAAATGCCAGAAAAAAAAGCAAAGCTCTTTAATGCTAGGTTTATGAGATTGGAATAACTATATTATAACATAAAATTTTGCATTTTATAAGGACGCCTGATGAAATATTTTGCTTCTCTCATTTATCAGAGACTTGCATAGCAAAGTTGTTATCACCAGGGAGTGTATATTCCTGATATTATAGTAACTTAATCATATAAAACAAAGACTTGCGAGTGGGTTTCGGCATGTTAGGAGTACTGGGAGTGTGATCTTAATAAAAGGCGACCTAACAAAAGGAGCCTAAAGCCTTGCTCTTTAACAGACTTATGAACGTAATTATACCTTTATTGAAGTTACACCATTCGCAAAGCCCTGCTGCTCCTGCTGTTTCTTAAAGATGGTTATTTTCTACTTAAAGAAAACAGACAGGCTTTAGAAGAATAGCCGGTGTTAAGTAATATTACAAGATTTAATCAGATTCTCTGTGCAGCTTATATAACAATGGTACAAATATTTCAACCCAAATAATAAAAGACTCAAAGGCTTAAAAAAAACCAGAATGGCTAATTAGAGTAACTCACTAATTGGAGTAACAACTCACAAGCCTGTAGGAAGACAGGATAGAACACATCATGAGCATAGGCTTTCACGGGCTTTGCACAGCCATGGCGAGGGTGAAAGATGGTGTTAACAGAGTTGCATTATGGAAGGCGAGCAAAAAATGTCAAGAACCATCTTTTAAAAAGTGTTAGGAGAGAAAGCAGGCAGAATTGTAGGAGCAGGTGCTTGGATTAGGTACCGAAGCCAGGTGACGACAGACAGATCTTTCAGGATTGCTCTTTGCCCCCAGGGTGTGATCTCTGGTTTATTCAGGGGTATTAAAGCTCTAGGGAAAACTGTTTAAATAGCTCCTACTGACACAAAACTAATTTATATCCAAAATCTAATTTGCATTGTGCATTTGGAAACATCCACTTCCAATAGGCAGATGACAGGTGACTAAGGGACTCAAAACAAGAAGAATTCCATAGGGAAAAGCAACCATGATCTCAGTGAATGATCTGGCTTCTTTTAGTCAGAAGTTTTAGCAACACCTTGCCCTTTCGCACCGGCAGACACAGATTTTCCATTATTCTGTGTAACCAGCTGCCCTGAAAACTCTAACTTGCTTTGCCCACAATCTCTTCTGTATTAAACCCTTATTTTTCTTTTATTGTCTAGTTAATTCATGCTACAATGATTAACTCAAGTCTTAAACATTCTCTATAACCTTTTCTGACTTCCCAACTTAAGACATATTTGTATCATATTAGCACTTGATACATGTGTGAATGCATAAGCAGTTATAACATTGTATTATTGTAGTTAGGTATGTGCATGTCCCTCCAGTTATTATGAGGACTCTGAGACCTTTAGCCATGTTAAGAGCTCCAAAGATGTTTGTTGAACATATTTGCAACAACAATTTTATCAAAAAAGATTCTGGCTTGCCACAACCAAAGAAGGCATTTGTTTAGTATTATTAATACATTTTCCTTTGGCTTTTCCTGTGACTTATTCCTGAAATTATCAATTGCAGAAAAGAATATGCTTCTAAATCTCACAGAGTGGAAAGCATTAGAGAATATCCACTCAAATACCTGGGGAAAAAGTGCTTTTCTGCTACATGTGGGCTATAGACACCACTGACACATCTTCATATATTTGTAATGCATGGAGCCATCAGAATAGGTGGGACAAAACTTAAACACTTCTAAAACGATCTAGTGTTACACAACACAAATACCTTCAACCCTGCCAAAGAACTTTATGGCAGAACAGCTCAGGGACTCATTTCCCTAGTGAGGCGGAGGTGATAGTAGGAAAAAAAAAACCTCCACCACTGGCACTGGCAGTACTCATAACATAGTTGATAAGACATTAATGGAGAGAAGCTAAAGTTCTCTTAGCTGGAGGTTCAGCCTGAGTTGGGTCAATGACAAGCCAGCCAGAAATTTAATAGGCAGATTCTGGAAATGAGAAGGTCATAGAAGAACTTGACAGCCTCTGCACACATCCCAAGCTCACTGGGAAACACTGGGAGTGAACAGGAAAACCCAAGAGTGCCAGCGGAAAGTAAAATGCAAGGCAGCCATGACACTGAACATTGAATGTGCTCCCCAGCCCACACAGATATCTCTGCAGAGGGTAGGAACATTAGGAAGCAAGCTATTTGAGTGAATACTCTGTTCAATCCCAGGATGACAACTAAGTTATACAGATTGGAGAGGACCTTTTGAGAAGTCATTCTAAACCTATAAAAATTAAAATAACTGAGCAGAAAAATGAATAGTCAAACACTATGGTGGGCAGACAGATCAGATTCCACATATTAAGTCTAAGCAAGTTACTAAATTAACAAATAAACCTTTGGAGTGCAGGATGTCAGAATCCATACTTGCAACAACATATTAGCTAAAATGTCCAGTATTAAACTATTTTTAAAAAACAAATCACTCAAATAAACAAAGAAATGTGACCCATAACCAAGGAAAGATAGCAGTCAATAAAAACTGACTCTTGTTAGATTTAGCAGACAAAGACCTCAAAGATGCTGTTACAAATATGCTCAAATAATTAAAATAAATTATGTTTTAAAAATTAAAGAAAACATAACAATTACTCAAAAATTAGGATTATCAAGAGAAACATAACCTATAAATAGTAACTAAGTGGATTCTAGAATTGAAAAATATAACAATGAAACGAAAAATGTGCAACATGGGCTCAGCAACAGATTTGAGAAGGCAGCAGGAAGAAACTTGAAGACAGACCAATAGATGTCTACTTCTAGGAAGAGAACAACTATTTTAAAAAATATCAAATAGCCTCAGAGACCTCTAGGATAATACTAATTATATTAATATAGGTTTAATAGGAGTCTTAGGAGGAAAAAAAGAGAAAGAAAAATGTGCAAGAATGATTGACTAAAAAATTGCTAAAGTTCGTGAAAAACATGAATCTACAGATCCAAAATCTTCAATGCCCCCAATGTGTGGTAAACACAAAGAATCCATGATCCACACCCACTCAGGCTGTTTAGCCACACAGTCCGTGGGATTTGTTATGGCTGCCCAAGCAGACATGTCCTAGGAAACCCCTGTGTTCACAGACGGTATTGCAGACCAAGGGGTCACTCCACTTCACACACATGCCCTCCACCTGTGTTTAGCCACAGTCGCAGGAAAAGAGAATGGGAGCCAAATGGACTGAAATTAAATTCTGGTAGACAGAAGCTAGAAACAAAAATTAATTCCTTACAGAAAAACAGGGAGTCCATGGACTCAAATTTGGACCAGCAACATAAATATAGAGGATGATCACATTTTTATTGTATCCAAAAGGAAGACAGACTGCCAGAGACTTTCTCCAAACGTTATTGGCAGCACTGAGACCTTTGGAAGACCTGGCCACCTACTCTAGTTGACCCCCAGTGAGTAGCCTCATGTCATTCTGGAAGATCACATTGCCAGTAGTTTTCATTTTCTCTCTTTGTGTGTGTATTTTAAAATTTTCATACAACGTGAGAAGGTGGTTAATTTTATTAGAGGTAACAGGTTACCTCTAACATGTCATCCTTTACCACCTGCATGTGCCAGGGTCTCACTTTTCTTCTACCCTAGAATCCTCTACTACCTTTTCAAACCCTGTGCTCCAAGGAACAGGGGCTCCAGATACAGTAAGTTGGCCACTAACTAGTCAGGGAGTCTGAAATAAACCACATTCTATCACAGGCCATAGTTTCTTCAGATGTGTAGCATATGTCCGGTTAAGTAACATATAAGGACCTTCTATGTTTTTTATTTTAAGTTTTTTTGCCTAGGGCTCCACAGTGAAAATAGACCTCTCTTCCCGGTTGTTTTCTGTGCACTTTAATTTCAGAAAATAAACAAAAAGTTCTATTTACATGTTTTAAAAATACTGAAAAATCCTCAAAGTTTAAATTTCTAAAAATTAGGCAGATGTAAGAATAGATAATATAGAATCACAATGTGTTATTTTCCTTACTTTCAGGTATGCTATTCTATTGTTATTAGTTTTATTCATTGAGATTTAAATGAATATCAAGTAAGGTTCTCATGTTTGCACATCATTCAGCTTTTAAGATCAGCCTGTACATGCAGCCTAAAGTTGCTTCATTCTTTCAAAGATTTTCAGATGAAAATCATGTCCTTGGTCACAAATTTTTTTTTGTTACCATAGTGATAAGAATGAAGAATTTTAAAAAGCTAAAAATACCTGAACACATACAGACAGTTTTAGGAATTTGACCTACTTGGTGTCATATACTAAAGAACTTAATCAATTGAATTCACTGCATATGCATTAGGTGAAATATCCTGCTGAATGAAAAATGCGTAGGTTGCACACCTGGAACTATTATCCACAATCAAAGAAGTCAGTATGAATGAAGATGACTGACAAACTAAAATTCATAGAATCAGATTCTCTTAAAAATGGAATATTTTCTAGAAGCAAGTAGAAAACCATTAATTTAGCTCCATTTTTCATATTCTTTCTTTTCATTATTTTGAATATCACCATTTTAAATAAAAGTTTCTTATGCATCAAAAGAATTTTTCTAACTTCTTTTGGAGTAACATAATTGGACATATATTTAAAATTATGTTAAATTGGCTCCTTTCTATAATGCAAAGCTTCCCAATTTTAGGCATTATAATAAAACAGTGTTTTTAAACTAAGTTTTTTTTTAATTTTAGTTTTTATGAGAAATTTAATAGACTCAGTCATTTAAGAAAGCCTACTACATTGCAATGCATTAAGCTGGTCTATGAAATACCAATAAAAGGCAGTCCTTGCTGTTAAAAATGTTATAATCATTCATTTTTCATTACATTGACTTTTAAAGTATCTTCCATTTTAATATGGAAAGAGCACTGAACTTCACTTGAAGAGACCAGGAAAAAGTTCCAGGTTTATTAATGAGCTTAGAAAAGTCTCTTTCTAAATCTCAGGCCTCATTTCTAAAATGAGCATAAATGGGCATATCACCTCCTCTAGGACACAGGTCATTATGATAATCAAAAGAGATGACATGGGGAGAAACCAATGAGTGGCATTCAATAAATAACCTCTATAAAAATGAGTCACTATATAATTAGGTTCAATATTTAAACATTCTCAAAATAATTATCGAAATTTATTTTTATATAATTAAGCATATTTAAAAACTATGAGAGAATAGTAGCAAACATTTGTTGAGCACTTATAATGGAAAATACATTTTATGTGAATTATTTCATTTAAACCTCCCCACAGTCCAATGACTAAGATAGTATTATCTTCCTTTTAGAGTTGAGAAAAACGGGGCCTATCAGAAATAAATTATCCAAAGACACACAACCCGTGAGTGGTGGAGCCAGGAATTAGACCCAGACAAGTTAATCCCTGAGCTGTGCTCTGAATCAAAGCCTTCAAAGTACACTCTAAAATAATCAGTAGAGAAAATGTCTCTATGAAACAATTTGAAAATAAAAACGTATATTTTAAATTATCAACAATAATTGGTATAATTTCTGAAATGCCTGATTAATTCTATTTTGCTATATTTATTTTTTCATTTTATTATTATTTATTATAAAGAAAAGTAGAAATAATTTAAATGTAAATGTAAATAATTTGTAAAAATGTAAATAATTTAATTTGTAAAAAAATGTAAATAATTTAAACGGTAAATATATTATAGACTACTCAGTATAAATAGTATTATAAAATGTATTTATGGCTTAGAAACGTATGAGTATTGTTAAGCAAAAAGAGAAGATTTTCAAACATGTAGAAAGTAACCTCAACTTTTATAAAAATAATGTCATGGACAGAAAAAAAACTGGATAGACTTCAAATATTAATAGTTGCTATTTCTTAGCAACTTTATGTATTGCTGTATTCCCAAATTTTCTATAATGTTTTTGCCATCAGGACAAAAGGTGCATAAACAAACAGACAACCTCATCATGACCACTAAAGCACAAAGTGATTTGGATGCTTCTGCTACTCTGTGAACACACGTTTATTAAGAGTTCAGAAAAGCATTCTAGACACTAGGGATACAGCAATGTTAAAGCAAAGCTCACAGGTAAAGAATCAGGTAAATTGACACTAAGGACCAACAAAAGAAGAGAAGAACTTCAAACCTTCGATGACTCTTCAACTTAGTCACTCTGACCAGAAACACACCTTCCTACTAGCAGGTGAGCTCTATTCCTCCACCAAAAAAGGTCCTGATATGTTTGTTTGCCTTTTTTTCTCAATTAAATTGTGGATACAGCCATGCTGTCCTCTCTAAATATGGCAGCAAGCCATGACAATAGTATGAATATAAGAAGAAATGTTGAGAACAACCTCCAAGAGTAAAAGAAAATTCACTGAGACTTCACATCCCAATGACAATTTCTACCTCTTTACAAGTGCTTTGAAAAGGAGGAATGTCATGCCATTCACATATTTTCATACAACACTAACCTTTAATTTATTTACTCTTCAGAAAACAAATGACTTTCTAACCGTAAAATTCTATTATATTGAAATAATTCATAACGTTTAAACATTTACGTTCTTTTTTTTTTTTTTTTTTTTTTTTTGGATTTTTTTTTTTTTATTGTTATGCAATTACAGTTGTATGCCTTTTCTCCCCTACGTTCTTTAGTACCAAATCTAACTATCTACGAGAAAGCTTAGAGCATCAGTATTTAAAATATGGTGGTGTAAAACACACTGTTAGATGTAACTTACAGCAAAAAAAAAAACCTAGAAGCTTAAAAAGCTAAAATCATCTCCTTCATCCACCTCAAAAAATTCATCATATGAACTTTTAACTTTTAAACCTGTTTCTTCTTATATATTAAAATCAGATAAAATAAACTTAAGGAAAATGATTTATAAGACAAGTTCAACAGAAGAGAAGAAAGGAAGGAAAGAAAAAGGGATGAGAAAAGAAGGAAAAACAGAAGGGGAAAAATGAAGAAAAAACAACAACAGCTGAGAAGCGACTTGCCTCTGTGGACCAGGTTCCAAACCTGATCGATCTGCTGCTGAATCGGGAAATGGCCACAGTCATTGAAGTACTTAAGGAGCTCACTTCTTTGCAACCCTTGCCAATCTTCTCTCTTAGCAAACATCGTCTCGTAGACTAAAATTAAAAAAAAGATGAAAGAAAATATTTTGTTTATAAATAATATTTCAGCTACAAGCCACCTAAAAAGTTTCATCTAGATTTGAAGGAACTTGAACCCCAGTTTTCACTTTAGATCTAATGATAAGCCTTAGAGTGGCACTGGGTGGTCCTCCTACAGAAGATCGGAAGGAGGTGAAATTTGGACTCACTTCCCCAAGGAGATCACTGGCATCCTCTGGCCTGGTGCCCATGACCAAGGTCTGCAGACCTTACAGACATGAATGCTCAAACTATGTCATATAACCTAGCTTTTGTGTCAAGATTTCTGGTAGGCCTAACTTCTGCTGACCCATTTCAGTATTCATTGTTTATTAGTTCCCCCAATTTTTCATGTCTTTTGGACTTCTACCCGCTTTCTCACTGCTTGAATTGCTGATTCCTCTTTGAACGGACTTTTATGCTTTTGCTTTGGCTCCTAAATGGAATGATGTCTATTTTTTCACTGACTTCCTGTAGTCTTGCTTCCTATTTAGGGTACTTGGTTATTCTTGGTTCAAGGCTACCACAGAAAATGACTCAGGTGGGTCATCCCTTACCTATCTCCCATACTTGGCATTAGAAAGGGGTCAGGTAATGAGCAAGAGCATTGATGAATTGACACATATATTTTGCAAGTGTAGTTCTCCATAAATATTTTATTTTTTCATTTCAAAATGGTGACATTGAGTCACTATTCTTAAAGAATATGGATGAGCTGATTGATAATTAGCATACAGGCAGGTTTTACATCAGTACAGGTTTAGCTCTGAAATACGAGCTCCACATGACAAAGGGCCCCAGGAGAGATTTCTAACAAAATTAATGTATCATCTTGGCGCAACACCATATGGACTTCAACTTTCTATTCATTCATTCATTCATTCATTCACTCATTCAGTTGCAGTGGATAGTCATGAGACATTGACAAATTCAAGCAGTATTTAGTGATTGCCTAAAAATGAGTAGCTACTCTAGATCCTCAAACACAGCGGCAAAATAAATGTCAGTTCATATTTAATATATCTATGACTTTTTTTCGCATTTCAAATAAACAAACTAGAGCATTTGCTGTTGGTGTCCCCATCCATATCGCCTTGTCCCTTATGTTTCTGGGCAATCTGTTCTGACTTTTAGTTGCCAGCCTCTGCCTTTCATTGCCTAAGAGCTCCCTCTGGCTGCTGGGCTCCTCTGCCCACCTGAGCAGCCAGCCAGAAGCGCCAGGAACTGAAGGCCCACACTGGAGCAGCCCTCAACCACAGATGGGGTGGGGCAGGAGGGGGTGTGGCTGGTGGAAAAAGACACAGCACTTGAGGCAAGTTGGCTGAACTGTTCTTTAGAGCAGGGGTGTCAAACTCATTGTCACTGGGGGCCACATCAGCCTTGCAGTTGCCTTCAAAGGGCTGGATGTAATTTTAGGACTCTATAAATGTAACTACTCCTTAGTAGTTTAGTGAGAGCTCAGTGCCACTGCTGGGTAGAAACAAGGTGCCTGCCGGATAAAACAAGGTGGAGGGCCAGAGCGGCCCTTGGGCCTTGTGTTTGTCACCTGTGCTCTAGAGGAATTAAGCTCCGGTTGCTCACATGGATAATCTGCTTGATAATCCACTCTTTTTTGACTTCCATCCCTTTCCTGTCTCACTTCCCCATTCAGGTAATGGTATTTCCTGGGATTAATATACAGATAAATTAGTTGTGCTTGACTTCTTATCTCAGGACCTAATTCTAGAAAAACCCAAACTAGCACGAAGAACATCACTTTTTACTTATATGTTAAAGTAAATACATTTCTCCTTGAGTTATTAGTTTTTCCTTGAACTGATCCATTTTAGATAACTCTCACTAGATCAGATTAACACAAATATTAATATTTGTAACTATGTTGATAGATAACAAAGCCTTTAACCTGTATATTATATCTTAAAAGCAAATATTTGGCAACACACTAACAGAATTCATATTCTAGGCAGGTGAAATTAGGGTCAATATAAAACTTGAATCATGAAAATTAATGAAATTTTCTGGCCATTGAAAGGTAATCAAAAAGGTGCATAGAAATCTGCCAGATATCAAATATCACCAATTAGCAATCAAAATATGTAAAAGATGAAAAAAATTCTAAAAAACATGAAGACCAATAACAACTTGCAAATTCTATGGACTCTAGAGTTACTCTAGACCTCATTGCAAATGATGCTTTAGTTGGTAATACTTCAAATCGTTCATTTGGCTAATTCTCTTGTATTGTTCAGAATCTACGGTAGACAGAGCACCATCGGTCCCAACTGGAGCTCTTTACATCCTTGCTTCCTATCAGTCTATTCTCAAAAAACTGCTGGGGTGATTGTTCAGGTCTAAATTGCACCATCGTCCTTGGTTCACAGCACTCCACAGACTTCCCAACTCCATCAAGGTCAAACCCAGTGGTCTATAAAGCCTGATGCAGCCCGTGTCCCCACTCCCTGCGACCTCTCCCATTTCACTGCACTGGCTGGCAAACCCCATCCAGCTCCTCAGGCTCCCAGCTTTCTCCCACAGTAGCTGCCCCCACCTTCCAGCCCTTGTGCCTGCTTCTCCCTCTGCCTGGAGCATTCTTCCGCCCTCACTTTCTTTAAGACCATCATTACTCACATTCATAGCTGGAAACCACCAGAGTCCAGACTGGAAAACATAACCCCATTAGGTTTTTGGTTTTTTTAACTGAAAAGGTTATTTTTAAATGCAAAAACAGTGTAATCTACAGTTACATATCAAGGAGGAGAAATCAGGGAAAGAAAGTACAACTAAGAAAAATAAGCAAGATTCTGTAAGATTAAAGAATGAATTTAGTGACAGAGTTTGGGGGATGAAGACAAGACTGAGTAAAAATAGTGGGGGCATTTAGTGGTTTGGAAGTCAGTAGCTAAAAATAAAGTGAGTGGAAAAGAAACGGTGGTCAGTGTAATAACCGTAAGGTCCAAGTATGTACTTTAATACATATTACTATATTGGTACATTCATACCAGATTATGGAATATGAAATTACTCTCTGCAAAAGAGTATCATTCAGAA
Organism: Desmodus rotundus; assembly: GCF_022682495.2. Taxonomy (NCBI): domain Eukaryota; kingdom Metazoa; phylum Chordata; class Mammalia; order Chiroptera; family Phyllostomidae; genus Desmodus; species Desmodus rotundus. The sequence continues at coordinate 17,765,057 of NC_071395.1, forward strand.
AAGCCTTCACTTACATTTTTTTCTATCCATCCATTCCTCTAACTCTGTAAAGTTTATGATTTGTCTTGTCCTCCACAGACCAAGTCGATATTTAACGCGATGGATCAGTCTGCAGTACATGTTTATGGCTGCTCTCAAATTTTGCCCATGATACGAAGCCTATAAAATAGCGACATAGACAGTAAAACTCCATATGCATTTGTGCTATTTATATGTAATTTGATTTTGTCCCTTTTATTTCATATATCTCACTCAGTTTCTTGGCTTTTGGATGGATTTATTGTTTCTTGCCTAGATTGTTTAATGCATGCATTGCACAGTAAGACAATGTCCCTGAAGTTCAAAGAATTCCAATGAGTTTCTTTGTCATCTACTGGTACTTCCCATAGAATAGATGGACACTTTCTATGTGTCCATCCACGTGATGGACACTTTCATAGGAGCTTCTTAGGGTGATGTCCTGATTTCTATAATATGTAGCCAACCCAGCCAAAAAAAGAAAAAAAGTAAAATTTTATTACAATATCATTTCGTGTTGAACGATTCTTGCCGAAGCTATCTATATACACTCTGGGTCCTAAAATCTTTGTATTTTCTTCCTTTTGAAAACTATGTTCATGCCTTTTACCTAGTTTTCACTGGACTTTTTCAGGGTATTCTTATTGATTTCTAAAAACTTTGACTATTAAAAAAATTAACTCTTTTTAGCATACGTACAAATATTGTTTTATAAGTTTATCTTTCACCCATAACTATATTTTTCTGTCTAGGAATTTTCAACACTCCAATAGACTTTTAAAAATTAAAGTATTCATCTATTTTGGGATATTTTCGTTTTCTAAATAGCCAGTTCCATTTTATTTAACAATTTAATTATTTTCACATTTTACATCTTCTAGCTCATTAATTTTTCTACATAACTTTATTAATTCCTTTCTTAGCCTTTCCCCCTATTCTCAACTTCTTGAATTAAAGACTTAATTCACTATTTTAATTATTTTTAAGAATGTATTTAAAGGTCATGAATTTTCCTGAATAGCCTTCCTCTGATGTGCTTTGCATATCATTTTACAAGTGAAAAAAACTGAAGCATAAAATCTTTAAATAACTCTCCTAAGGTCCCAGAGCTATTCACTTGCAGAATTGGTATTGAAATCAAAACAGGAACACTCCATAGCCTACCCTTTTATTTATATACTATATTCCTCTTAGTTTATTTAAATTTAGTATTTTCAGCATTCTGCGAATTTTTCTTTTGGTTTCTTTTCTAGTGGGTTTCATCAAAACCCATCTGGCCATCAAAGTAGATTATTCATAACACTTTCTTAATCCAAACAAGGTAGACAGAACTTTATTTAGAAAAACCATAAATCACAGGAACCACTATAAAGGACACATGGACAAAATCAAGGGGGAGGGTGAAGGTGGAGGAGGGAGGGGGGTTCAGCTGGGGTGGGGTGGAGGGATGGGGAGAAAAGGCAGACAACTTTAATTGAATAACAATAAAAAATTTAAAAAAAATAAAAAAGCTGTGATACATTAAAAAAAAAAAGAAAAAACATAAATTGACCAGGTGATTATTCCAAACCCTACTTAATTGAACCCATATCAGATATTTGTATGGTAAATACATCATACTATAAATACATTATACTGTAATATTTAACATATGCTTCACCTTGATCGTTATTCTCCGAAATCTTTTGCGCTCAAGCCACCCTCTGACGTGTGCTTGCATGATGGTGATCATTCTGATCATTTTTTTGGTGATTATCAGTTTGTTCCTTTTCCGGAACACTTGGAAAATTTCTATGTGTGGTCCAATTCTTTTAACTTTATTGTCGAGTTTATCAATTTTAAGTGCACTAGGTTGTAGCCTAAAAATAAAATGTTAAACTTTTTATTATGGTTAATAATAAAAATAAGCACTTTTGTAAAGTCTTAAATTCATTTCAATGATGAATGTACTCAAACAGGAAGTAGATTACCATTTGTACACAGACTTCACATACATTGCCTGAACATGTCAATAGGGTTCTCCAAAGAAGGGTAAACATACCAGAATGGATATAACATGTATGAAATTAACCTTCGGAAAAAACAAATACCCCAAATAAAGTGAGCTTGTGAAAGCTTGTTCACAACTATTCAAAAGAGAGAAATGGTATCTAAGGAATTAAATATTTTCATACAAGAGGGCAAGTTAGTTAAAATAATTTCCCAGCTCCAGAAGCTATTGACCTAAAGACTACTTCAACTTATTTGGTACTGGTAGTGTGCTTAATTTTATTTTCCAATGTTATCACTTGAGAGGCACAGCAGTGAATTGGTAGGGTCATGGGCTGCAGGGCCGCAGAAAGTGGGGGATCATCCTGGAGACTGTGACAAGCTCTTCGCACTGATACAGGGGACCAACTGCAGACTTTCTACCGTCAGCAGACTTTCTGTAACCTTGGTTATCTTGTGCCTATTTTTTTCTTTATATATCGGTTGTATTTTAAATGTGGCAGTCAGTTTTTTCAATATCTTCCGAAGTCTGAAGTCTAGTTTCCCTGTAACGTTCCCATACAAAAAGCCTTTTATTCTTTTTAATTGCTTTTGTTTCTGCAACTTTCACAGCTGAAGTTCCAATGAAATGCCTGGGTGAAGTCACACACCAGAGCTGAGTCTTCCCGGCAAGTGCAACTGGGACCTCTGAGTCCCAGGCCCACCTCTCTGGATTCCTAGGTAAAGGGCACTGACCGTGCATTTTTTTTCTCTGTGTCTGTTTTGGTGTCTGTGTTGAGGTGGTTCTTAACACAGCCATTACTTTTCTTCCTTTGGTGACTGAAATGCTGAGAGTCTGATTTTGATTATTTGACTCATCTAGTCCATTTTGGGTAATAGGTGGTATATGACTGGGAATCCCACATCATCTTTTTCATTCTTTTCTGTTAGTTTGTCTTGATGCTTGTGGTATCTTATGAAGTATGCTGTATTATATGTTGCTTAAATACCAGTGTAACCAAAATCATACAAGAGATAATTTTGGATGCAGTAGAATAGACATCAGCTCCAGATTAGGAGATGTTCATAACAAGTATTCCTCGGAGATCCTTTTGGACTCCTTGACCTTCCTACTCCCGAGTTCACTGCAACTGACTAGTAAGATTGCTCAGGCACAGGAAATTGTCCTCCACACTTACATTTGACATACAGCTAAAGATGGAGAATAGAGGCTGTTAGTTCTCTTTGTGCTTGTGTGTATAAATGAAAAATGTCCTTGCTCCCCTTGCAAAAAATGGAAGTTAGCCGTGTACAATTTCTATAACTCTAGCTCTTTAGTATCTGTGGCTTCTTCTGTCTTCCATTCTCTCTCTTGAGGAAACTTCTGTAGATTGAGTCAAAAATATATCATTTTGCTCTCTGGAGGCATATCCTATTTAAATAGACAAAGCTACCAGAAAAGGCAAAAAAAAAAAAGGGAAAAGTTTTCTATTTGTTTGTATTAAGATTGATATTGAGTAGCTTAGCAAAGAGGGAGCTCTGACTTCTAAGGGGATTTTTGCTTGGTGAATATCACAGTTTTATGAGTGAGCCACGATGTTTGCATTAAATGGAGTGGAGATGAAGTGGAAATGATTATTTCTGGCTTGTCCAGAGTTTCAAGACCTACTATAAAATCTAAAGGATTCTGAGTTCATGACTTTTTCTTCTTTCTCAAAGAATGAATAAGAGAAGCATTATAGAAATACCCAAATGAGCCAAGTTAATACCCAAAGTTCCATTATATAACAATGAGGTGTAAAAAAATCTTAAAGTGATTGATTGTAAGGTGATGTGTGAGGTGTGCTGTTGAATCCTCAGTAGCGATCACAAGAGTTCTGTTCTCCTAAGTGGCTTGAATAGCACATAGTTCTTAGCCACCTTAACCCAAGTATGTCTGCTCAATCCAAGATCCAAGCAAAACAATAATTAATTATCTAGAATTAAATAAGCATGTTAAATGGTGATTAATATTAATTTTAATCAAACGTGTGAGAAAATTACCTTTTTGTAAAGAACTATTTATAATTTTTAATTTTTTGACTTCTCATGTATGACTTAAAATGCAACCTCCTTTAAATGGTATGGAAATGGTTCCAACTAACCCTCAGAATCTAGGGGAAAAAAATCTTAATGACAATTTTAATATAAGTCATAAGTTAATGTCATCAAACATGGTTTCATAGAAATTAAAATCATATTAATTTATCTATAAAACAATGTAGCACAATAATTAAATATATACAAAATGCCTTCATTGAATTCATTAACATGTTTATATACAAAGTTGTAATAAAAATCAATCCTTTTTTCTACTGTGATATAATTGAAAAATCTAGCCTGTACCTATAATCTGCACTAAAGATATTGTATTTAAAGGCAAGTCATTTTATTAGCTATGGTGGTTCCTGTTGGGGAGCAAAGACTCTCTCATGCGAAAGTGACGGCCACTAAGTCCCGGATAGCCAGACTGCTTCCTCCTTCCTCTATTGCTTAAGGAACTCTCCCCTATTAGAATGTCACTTCCTGACAAAGAATATTGGGAAAATTGGGGATATTAAAAAAGGGACAGAGAATGCTTATACAGTTATATATAATGTAGGTAAAACCTGGAAGAGTAAAAGAGAATAATTCCTACTTCCTGACCTTAATAGAAGAACTCACAAGAGCAATAAAAATATCTGCCACATAAAATCATTTTACAAGAATATTAATGCCAGGGAATTTATCAATCTTCTAGACAGAAGTTACTGATGCCTTCATATCCAATGACTCTAATTTGGTAACTCTAGAATCTGGGCATCTTTATGTTTTAATCAACACCTCCTAGTCCATTTATGTTAATAGAACCAACCTAATAAAACACCAAGTTAATGATGTTGAACTAAAAGTCGCTGAACCAACTCATTTAGTCAAAATTGTGCCATGGAGTGCAACCTAAATGCAAGGTAGGGCTCAGGAAGCAAGCTCACAACCCGTCTTCCCTCCCTCACAAGTGTGTAGACATGCACACATATGTCCCAGAAGTCAGGGGAGGAAAGGCTTCTGACACCCCGTGCTGAGCAAACACCGGTAATTCTCTCTAATGCTAGTCTACAAAAGAATTAAACTTTCAGAACAACTATATGTATCAAGATATTCTTTATAGTTTTAGTTATGATGGGAGAAATTCAGCAACAAATATTTAAGTAAATACTGTTATATTCAATGAATAAATTATTATGTGGTCATAAAAGTGATACTTACAAAGATGATGTAATAACTTGAGAAAATGCTAACGATTTCAAAATGACATTGAGAATGAAGATATTAAATTATATTCATCCTATGATTCCAGCATTATTTTTTAATGACATAGTGATGTATGTAAACAAGGCCAGAAGGAAACAGGCCAGGTAGTAGTGACTGTATTAACGCAGTGCTTCTGAATCAAGGGTGGTGTCAAAACCAACTGAGAAGAGTTTCCCCAGAACTCTTGCCCAGGACCTGCCCGTATAACATTCAAATTCATTAAATCTTCCAATAAAATAAATGCAAATCCCTAATTAAATACTAACTTGCAAAGAAAAGTTTAGGTGTGAAGGAAAATGATTATTTGTTTCTTGTTTTTTATTTTGTTCAGATTTTCTGAAATGGACCAATATGCATTGTGTAATATAAAAGAAAAACACAGCAACTACATTCACTAGAAGTAGTAGTTGTAGCCATCTTTTATGAAGCGCTTACTTGTGACACACTTTCTCCTTTAATTCTCAAATTAAGTGTGTGGATAAATGTTACTATTCTGATTTTATAAACTGACGTTGCAATAAATTAGGCACCTTTCCAAGACCATGAAGGTATAATTAGCACAGTAAGAGTTCAAAGCCCTCCTTGTTATGTGTGTGATAACATCAAAAGGGGACATAACTGCAACTTCAGAAAGGCTGGCATTGGTGGTCGCTGGTCCTCAATGATTTGGGTGACTGGCTTTAAGTTTTTGTCCTTTTACTAGTTTAAGGGGTGTCCAACCTGTTCCCGCAGGCTGCATGTGGCTTAGGGTGGGTCTGAATGTGGCCCAACACAAAACTGTAAATATTCCTAAAACCTTTTCTGGGGCCCCTCAGTTTTCATTAGTATTTGTATATTTGATGTGTGGCTCAAGACAACTCTTCTTCCAGGGTGGCTCAGAGACGCCAAAAGTTTGACCATTCCTGGCAGCAGCACTGAAAGATATGGCCAGACCATATGCACTGAGTATCACAGAAATGTTCAGCTGCATGCAGGCTGCAAGAGTGGGTTCTAAGTAGATGAGATCTGGGAAACACATTGTGACTGGAGGCCAAGTGGCCTCCTCTGATTTATAAAATGAGTAGGAGCTACCCTTCGTTTACTCTTCCAAATGTAGTTTTTAAATGTATCTTTCCTCACAATGTCGTAACACAATTCTGATATGGAAATTATCATTATTTTTACCGATGCTTAGTCACTAAAAAGTCACTACCAAACTCTCTTAGAAAATCTTTATGAAGATAAAAAAGTGACAGACACAGATTAGAGGACAGTTTTCACTATACAAGAGACTACCCGCTTTGTCCTCAACCCTCCCTCCTACAAAAGTCCCTTTTAGAAAGATTGACAGATCGGGAATGAAGAGCTGAATTTGAGTTTTTCATTTGAAGTTTGTCAAATCTATGATCATGATCTATTGCATCAAATAGTTTTAGTAAGAAAAGAAATCATTAAGAAAGGTGATATGTGAGAAAAGATGCAATAAGTTAATTAGCAAGTTAATCATGTCTGAACATTAGACACTGAGCTTGGCAAACATTTGCACAGGGAATTTCCTTTTAACTGCTAATGCTTATATGATAATATATATTAAACACTAAATCAGTTTTAGAGTTTGGTGCAGATATTTCTACTAATTAGTTTTGGCTGATACCAAAGTATTTTGTATGCTCCATTTATAAAAGCACTGTTTGCCCATCTGTTCATAGGTTGAAAGTGATTAAAGGATACTTATTTTGGCTGTTGCAAAAGCCAAATACTTTTTAAGCTGCAAATTTGTGACAAAACCAGTTTAGGTTGCCAAGTTCAGAAATATATTAAAGGAGATTTGTGATGCCGCCCTCCACCACTGCCTCTTCCAACCTGCGCTATTGAAAGCTTCCCTGATTAGACTACCATGCCTGCTTTGTCCAAATGCTTTGCAATTTAGTTATAATTTACACGATTGACTGTGACTTGGATCCTCTGCTACCAAGCTGTGTCAAGGGCTTGCGCTTCCTGTGCATTCAGCCTTGAAGTAGAAACATGTGATGCCCTCCTGCTTTGAATGCCGGATTTGAAAGCAACTTGGGTGATAAGGGAAACAAGTTTGTGTCCTACTTAATCAACTATATGAGGTCTGTTCCATGTGAAAGAAAATAATTAAATTCAGCGTGGGTGATATAGATGTTTAGGAATTGGAATGTAGGGCATTTCCATCACTAATATTGTCTCAATATTGTTTAGTGCTCCATTTCCAAATTTTCCCAAGTGAGGGTTTACATGCTAGCAAAAACCTGTTCCCTTCAAAAATCAGAGTGGGGTTCCTGAGACTTTTTAAAATAAAATGCGCTCCTTCTGAGTGGGAGATAACACCACTTTAATTCAGGCAAAATTTTTCAATAGTTTAAATATCTGACTGAGATGTGTTCTCTTTTGTGCTTGCCACATTCCTTTTGTATCCTGATCATTCCTCACAAAGCCAGCCTGCTTCAATCCCCCCCTCCCCCCCAAAAAACAGGAGCTGTTCTATTTTGTCTGCTCCCAGTTCCACGGCAATCTCTTTAATAGACCACATTAAAGGATAGAGGCTGCTATTCTATTTAAATCCTGTAAGGGTATTTGTCTTAAACTGTTTACTACCTGAAGTGCTCCAACTAGAACCTCTCCAGAAATGCAAATGAAATAAGGGGCTGAGGGGACTTCTCCCTGCCCCCACACCTGATTTTCCTCGGAGGAAATTCTCCCAGCCCGGCATGTCCTATCTACAGAGAGATTGGTTTGGTTATCGCTGCTGCTGCTTGGTTTCAATATTACCACAGCTCTTCCTCAGAACAAAATAGAGATTTTTAAATTCCAAATTCAGTTCAAAAAACATAATTATTCCTTCCCTCACATATAAACATTTTGGAGGAGCCCTAATCACTATGAATTAAACTGAAATGATCATTTCACATAATAGAAAAAGCAAAAGCTGAAAGGGAATACTATGTTTGGTCCAATCTAATTGATTCTGACTTTATGGTAATCTATGATGCACTTTTAGGGAATTGTTTTTAATACAAATATTTATTGTATTAAATAAGTGTTTTTTATTTTTATTGTACCTACACGTTTTATATGTAGGGCACTGAAAAAAATCACCTTTGAAAACACCTAAAAAGAATAGGGTGTTTGTGCCAAAGGTATCATGGGAGCTGATATTTCTATGGTACAGTGACCTGAGTCATCAACTTTTCACATCTTCTACATGGGAAAGGGAACATGATCAGTGGTCTATTATTCCTCCCCAAATAGTCATTCACTCCTATTGGGACAGCCCTCTGCTCCCAACCCAAACGTTAGTCTAGTTGGTGGTGGAGGTGGGTGGGCTCCACCCACCACCGTCATCTCTGCTCAGACAAGGAGAGAACAAAGATCAGTGCCTGCTCACAGGTGCTGCATCCTTAGAACAGAGCTTTAGGGGATGACATAATTCCCACAACAATTCAGGCAATTCTGAAAACAATTTCTGTTATTATACTCAATGCTTTATTACCAGCTACATGTGTGTTGCAGTAGCTGTCGTTTCCAGGCATCAGGAAGACCTTCAAGCAGGCACAGAGAGAGCCAAGGTCAGCCACAGCAGATCAAAGTCTATTGGAAAAGCAGGAGAAGTGGGCAGTCTCAGAGCCACCTGCAGTAGAGGGAGATGGGACACGTGGCCCCTACTCCACATGCTTCTGCCTCCCTACAATCCCTCCTTATGAATTCCTTCCCAAAAACGTAATTGAAAGTCTGAGTTTCCCTGCTTGAGACATCCATTCATCCTCATTTTACTTACAGGAAGGATTACTGTAATTTGAAAATGAAACCTATTCTTCTTCTTATTATTATGCTTGATGCTCCTTGAACAGTTTTCTTCTGATTTTATGCAGGAATCATACCTACCCAGAGCCTTCCCCTTGAACTGGGCCCAGCCCCTCTTACTGATTTCAAGACTTCTTATTCTCTGCTGCATCCTTCAGGAGACACTAAGGGGATTATGTCCATCCCACACCTATGAGTGAGGAAGTAGACTCGATACTTCTCTAGGATCCCAGCCATCTCTGTTCCAGAGAAGGAGGCAAAAGTCCCCAATTCAGCCTGTGGCCTAAGCCAATGTGTTCTCACTCAGTTTTACCAGAGAGCCCAGCTATCAGAACCTGGCCCTCCTACTGATAACAGTGTTTCTCCCTCCAAATGAGCAAGGCTGGAAATACAGTGCTGAGATGCTGATGTCTGGTGACTCTCAGTGGTGCTGGACTCTGGACATGTTCAGAATGCTAGGCTATCAACCGTCAGCTGCACAGCCATACCGCTGCTTGAGTGTAAACCCTCCTGAGCAGAGCCTTTGCATGAGACGGTAAGAAATAGAAGGAAGACACCAAAACTCCACAACTAACAACTAAGAGGAAGTTCAAAATTCTTATTAGTAGTCACATGGAAGGGGCCAACAGAGTGACGATACAGAGGAAAGTAGACATTCTAACGGCCAAAGAAATAGTCGTAAGCCAGAAACTCTAGGAAAAATAAAGAATCAGGGCACAGGATGTACCATGGACCACAAAATGATATCAGGGGAAAGAAATCAATAATTCAGGCAATTACTTGACCTAGACTTATCTACCTTTACTCTGCACTTAATACCAGTGGAAACAATCCTGAAGAAGGCTAAATAACACGTGACTTGCAGGTAAGTGTGTGGGTTGGGAGATGCTAGCAGTTTTTCCTAGGTAGCAGTTTTACGGTAGCTGTTTTTCAAGACTTGCTCTTATCACAAAAGTATGGCATGGTGGGGGGGGGAGCGGCGGGGGGGGGGGGAATTATCAAAGAAGTTTACGACAGTTCTCACTATTAACTACATAACCCTAGCATAAAGCAACTAAGTCGTCCAATGAATTGACAGAGCTGGGGGGAGACACGGAACATTGTCAAATATAACCTCCAGCTTGCTACTTGGAGTGTGGTCAGAGGACCAGCAACAACAGCATCACCTAGAGTTTACTGGAAATGCAATATCCCAACCCACAGTGATTCCACTTTGCTCAAGTAGAATAACCACCTACAAAAAAGGATAGGACAAACCCGGTCAGGAGAGAACTGAAGCTCAAACCAAGGAAAGAACTAATAAAGTTGAAGTTTGTCTTAGTTAAATCTCCTGAGCTCAGACAAATAATTTTCCAGATTCCTCTGTTGACCTGCTCTCGTTGAGAAACTGGAGAATGAATGTTATGTGAGAATACTGGAGAATGGCAAATGCCTTCATTTTTAAAAAAGGAAATAGTATAAAAATTGCAAAGAATGGGCCGGTAAGTTTAATACCAGCTTCTATTAGTTATCAATTAGATGGAATGTGAAGAATTAAAGAAAATAGTAGAGGTATGAAGAGCCAAAATAACTACAAAAAGAATGTCATGCCACCCCGAATATCTTTCCTTTATTTTAATTCAATTTATGATTATTATCTTTTCTTTTACTAGATTGCTATGGCAGAAAATGATTTATGATATTTCTGAATTTCAGAAAGGCAATTTTCAAGGTTCTCATAAAATCTTTGTAAAAAAGGTAGAGAAATATAGACTGATTGGGTGATCTTGAATGACTGGGGAGATAGTATCATTATTAGCTGAGACAGAAAATATAGTAAAGACTGGGGAGGGAAATAAATATTTCAATTTTGAGAGATATTTATGGGATATTCCAGTGACAATACCCAGGAAGCAGTACAGAGTTTCAGATGAGAGCTATAAATGTCTGGAAATGAAAGAAAATTCATTAGAAGGCAGGAAAAAGAAGAGATCTAAAAACTGAATTCAGCATTGAACAAATATTTATTCATCTACTTACTCATTAATTCATTCAGTATAAGATGCTTTATGTTCACTGGTAAATAAAAAAAAATTCTCTGTCCCCACCGAGCTAGTATTCCAGGAGGAGAGACAGGCAATGCTCAAAGTAAACATCATTACAGAATACGTTCCAAGACAGCATGCGCTGTGGTAAAAATAATAATGGTACGGCGGCTGGGGGGTGCTAGCAGGGGTGGAAGATGCAGTTTTAAAGTGTGTCATGGCAGCCCTGGCTGGTGTGGCTCAGTGGACTGAGTGCCAGCCTGCAAACCAAAGGGTTGCTCGTTCGATTCCCAGCTGGGGTGCATGCCTGGGTTGAGAGTCAGGTCCCAAGTCGGGGTCATACCAGAGGCAGCCACACATTGATGTTTCTCTCCCTGTCTTTCTCCCTACTTTCTCCTCTCTCTGAAAAATAAATAAACTCTTTTTTTAAAAAAGTGTGTCATGGCAGATGTGGGTTATGGGAAAGGTAACGTGTCAGCTAATAGCTGAGGTAAATGTCACAGGAGCCAAAGCCAATGTTGACATGTGAAAAGTTTACTTCTGAAGCTTTGCAGTTGATTAGTGTATACAGTTGTACAAATAATTTCTCCGACCCATGAGGGTTTAGGGGCCTTTCCTCCATCGTGGTAGTCACCACATTACTTTGCCTCTAGGTTCTTCTCCCCTCTATATTCTAAATTTCCTGAGGACAACTACTTTTCTTTGTAAGCTTGACAATATAACATAGATGAAGAGAATACAGAAGGGGTAAAGGAAAAAGGGATGAAAGGAGAACAGAATCAGGGCCCATTAGAATATCTGAGAAGGTCTGGGTTTGCTGGTTTGGGGTTTTGTTGGCACTGCAGTTGTGCGATTCCTCCAGGGTTTGCCCGGGGCTAGTCCTGCCTGTCCAGCTAAAAGGTCAGTCAGAGGGTGTGTGGTCTGTGTGTGTGCATGGTGAGAGACCTCTCCTTTTGGTGAGAGCAGGACCTCAGTTGGTTACAATTACAAAAAGGAAGCCTGCGTTTTCCTTTCCACAGGGAGGAAAGGTCTGTAGTAAGAGGTAGTAAAGCCAGGCAGGGGTCAGCAGAGATTAAAAAGGACCGAAAGGAAAGCACATCCCGGAGACATTACTTGAGTCTGAAGGAAGAATCAGTGGAGCTGGGACGTTAAACAGACATAAAGCACAGGCGCCCACCCCACTCTACACCCTTGGAGTCCCCACTTACGGGAGCAAACGGGTTTAAGTGCCATTTTGCTTAAGCCAATTTGAATTACCATTCTAATGAAGACCTTGTAAACCATTATACATGAAAGTAGTTGAACAGAATTAAGGGGCTTAATCTAAAGAGTGAAAATTGGGAACAAGGGTGGCTTCAAGAAGCCAGAATCAGGACTAATAGGTACCAGCTCAAGGGAGGTAAGTGTTGAGCAGCACACAGAGAGCTATCTGAAAATCAGAGCAGTCCTTAGAATTAAATGGGATGGCACTTGAAGAGGTGCATTACGAATCCACAGAATTTTAAGATGCTGTGTGGGCACCATGTTAAAGAGGAGATTCGCCCTTTGGATAGACAGTTACAATAAAAAAATCTCCAAGTTTCCTGAAACTCTGCAAGTCTATAATTCTCCCTAGACAGAACTCACAAGTGGAAATCTCACTGGAGAAATATTATCCACTATAAATCTATTGTCAAAAAATGTTTATGCTAGGAACTGACCCAGAAAAAGAACTGTTCATAGATATCTAACAATAAATAAGCTAATATTCCATTAAAAGGTAAGAAAATTTTGGAAGAAACCAAAGGAAAGTTATTCAGTGGTGAATTGTAAAACTGTTTCAAGATAAAAGAAGAGGGCTTGACCCTTTTCAGTAAAAAATGGTAATGGACAAATACAGTAATTTTTGAGATAGAAAGGAAACCTTCAAGCACCTACCTGAATCTCCAGGCTGAAATGTGAGCTTTGTAATTAGATACACCAGTAAATGCACTACATTCTATTATATCAAAAAAGAGAAAATTTAGAATTGATAGTGCAATTTTGCCTTCCAGTAACATGTTAGTGAGTCATATACTAGTAGTAGCTACTACCTTTTTAGTTCCTGCATACTTCAAAGTAGGAAGGAGAAAGTATATAATTATTATTCATCCACATATCTACATGAACATCTCGATGATTGGCATCTTAAAGAATTTTTTTTTAAAAATAAAAAGAAAGGAATTTGGAGGTCCCAAAGGGCACATTTTACTTCATAGACGGTATACTTAAATGACATATCTTTATCATCCAGAATTGAAACAAATTAAATATTTAAAAGGGTAAATGTTGATGACCAGCCTGTGAGTATATTACCACTAGAAATTTAATATTATGAATCAGCGGTAGAATGTTTTTCCTCTACGAATTAAAGACCCATCAATTGTTGTATTCTACACTTGGAAATCAGTCAGTCATTTAAAAAAGCAACTACGTGTTTTAGAAGTTCAACAAAAGAAAAATGTATCACGAAAGGCATATTATCTGCAAAGGATTAACAGCTAACTGCAGAAAGACATAAAGAATAAGGTTTTAATAAAGGAATGAAGTCAGTCATTTGAAAAAAAAGAAGAGATTTGCAATATAGCTAGAGTTACCAAACAAATTCAAGTGGACCTCAAGGAAGATTGTTCATATAAAAAGAATATCTTTTTAAAAGGAAGTAAAAGTGAATGTCATCGTAATAGGACAGTAGATTACAATGAATATAGCTCCGAGCTCACAATTTTCATTAAGATATTGAAAGCAAACTCAGCATGCACTGATGTATTACTTCACTCTACCTAATAATATAAACTATTTTTGACTCTTTACAGTAAAGATATCAAATCAGAATGAGAGAAAAATGGGTTAGTCATAAAGAAGTTAATGAGAAGATTAAAGAGATAATGCTAGGAAAAGGTAACACCCCACTTCACTGCAAAATTTCATTCAATCTTTACCTTGATCAAGGTAAAAATAATAACATGTACTATAATTTATATACACATTACATTTCTTAGAAACTAAAAATAAGCCCTGACCTGTGTGGCTCGGTTGGCTGGGCCTGTCCCACAAAGCACAAGGTCACTGGTTTGAATCCTGGTCAGGTCAAGGCACATGCGTGGGTTGTGGGTTTGGTCCCAGGTCAGGACAGGTATGAGAGGCAACCAATCAATGATCCTCTCTCACATCGATGCTTCTGTCTCTTTATCCTTTCCTTCCCCTCTCTCTTAAATTAAATAAGGAAAATCTCTAAAAAAACTAAAAATTGTTATATCATTTAAATCTTTCTGTTTTAGAAGTTTTACATTATGTATTTTAAAATATATAAAATTCGAAAATATTCCTTTGACAATTCTAATTGAACTGAAATTGCTTGGCTTTCTTTGAAATACTTAACATAGCCTTCCTTTCCCTTACAAAAGGTTTTAGGTTTTCTCAACCATATTTGAATCTTATGGATTTCTGATAATCTTCTGAAATTTATGGAGTTCTGGTAATTTCAAAATTTACCATTCAAATTGAAATATTGAAGACATAGAAAATTTCATTCAGAAATCAAATAATTTTGTTGTGCAAATGCTCATCTATGAAAAGTATATCCTATAAATGTTGAGCAAGGGTGTATGAAATGTTTACAGAAGAATTAGAAAATCAAGACAATAGGATCATCTCTCTCTCAGAAACACACACAAATATACATACAGGAACCCCAAAATAAAGTCAAGTAACCACTGTGTGGAACTTACAACCCAGTAAATTCATCACACTTGTGCTGGATTTGGGCATTTTAATTCTTTAATAACACTGCTAATGAAAAGTCTCCTGTACATCCGTACACACTTGTGCAATCAAATGTATCTATGCCACATGCCACCAGTCCTTTCCTAAATTTTGAGATATCTGCAGTTGAAAAAATCAGGAAGATGAACTAAAAGAATAGAAATGTGAAAACTTGCCTTTTAGGCTTATGACCATTAACGATTAGGACAGAAATAATAATCGTGACTGCCTTATCTACCACGATTTCTCCATATAGGGCAGCGGGTTCCATTCCCTCCAGGAGTAGGAAGGGGGGGCACAAACCTGCAGTATTTCCAAACCAAGTGCAGCAGCAGCATTTTTAAGTTGGCTTAGCCTAGCACCCCCACCTTTTAACAGCCAGTGACTGCCCCCTTAAAAAATACAGCTGAGTGGGCACGTAAACCCATCTTATTTGCCAACTGTAGAGTGTTCCCACAAAGCTTGTGGGTATGTGTAAATGAATTCCATCACTTTTTTTTTTTCAGTAACTAAGAACAGAGAGGGGGAAAACAAACTCTCTTGTATTACTGTACCTTGGCAATGGTGAACTATGCCAAGGTACAGTAATCCTTAAAATGGGAAAGTACTTTAGAATTGGCCAGTACCTTATTGAAGTTGACTGACAACTGATGGGAAGTTATAAAATACTCTGCCTCGTGCAGACTCTGAGAAAGCCTCTAGCAGAAAGTATTTGAGAAATTCTTCTCTAACAAGAAAGTCCTGCAGGCCAAGCTTTAAAGAGTCCCAACATTTGGATTCTGAAGTATCATGGAATTTCTGTGACTGAAATGGTGTAGGATTTCAAATAAACAAGAAAAATCAATATTATTCAATTTAAATATTTTCAATGAAATGTATCTATATAAAAACTATAAATCTATAGCTTTACATTGTTTACTACATTTTGCTTTATTTTCATTGTTTTACTTTTTTTTAACACTCAATCTCCAAGATTCTGTTCTAGTAACAATTTTTACTAGAGCCATTGTTAGATATGCTAATTAATGGTTTCAATGTACTTTTCTTAAGTAATCACCAAAAGGCTCTTAAAATTTGTATAGAAACAGAATAAAAGCAGCATGATTGAGGGAGATGAGGGTGAATTGAGGATTGGATTGTCCTAAGTTATTTTTTTACTTTTGTGACCTTGAAGAAGTACTAATCTTTTTGGATCTCTGTTTTCTCCAGTGAAATTTAAAAGAATTGAATCAGGGAATCTCTAAACACCCTTCAGCCATCATTCTCTAAAATATTTAAGATCTCCCTACAAAAATTAGCTACATATCTCTCTAAAACTTTGCCATAGCTCTTTATGCCTGCAACAGATGGTAGGCTGTACACAAAAATGCTTAGAATTCAAACTAGCTGGCTGGCTCCAGGAAAATAAGTATAATAAACACTCATCTTTCAGACTATACAGTTTTTTATCATTGAAAGGGCTGCACTAAATTTTAACTTAGTAACACCTACAAGGAAAACAATACTTCCCAAACAGCCTAACCAGGTAAAGAACATTTGCAGAAAAAGACTTACACAAAGAGATAAGCTGCTTTTAACATAATCAAATACTTTGGAAAGTAATTTATGTATGACAGTTACTATTTTTTTTCTTTAAAGCAAGTCATTTTCTGGGAAGGTTTTTGATAAATTCAGTTTCTTTAATAGACATGGGTTATTCAGATTTGCTATTTATTCCTGTATCAGGTTTGTTATGTTGTCTGTTTTCCAAAGAACTGGTCCGTTTCATCTTGGTTGTTGAATGCAGTTGCCTTAAAGTTATTCATATGTTCTTTTATTTTTTAATGTCTATAGCATATAGAAAGAACCTCTTTCATTTCAATATTGGTAATTTGTGCTTTATCTCTTCTTTTTATTACTCAGTTTTGTTAGGAGCTTGCAAATTTCATTAGCCTTTTCAATGAATCAACTTTTGGCTTCGTTAGTTTGCTTTCTTGCTTCATTTATATTTCATTCCTTTCAGTTCTTATCATTATAATGAATGTCACAGGCTCATTTAAAAAAAACATTCTAGAGTTGTTGGATATAGTCTTCTGTAAATGTCAATTAGGTCAAATTAGTTGATGGTTTGTTCCAACCTGCTATATCATTATTTTTTCTTTTTACTAATTTTATTGTCAAGTACTAAAAGAGGTATGCAAAAATTTCTAGCAGTAAGTATGGAGTTGTCCATTTTATTCTTTAGGCCTGTCAATTTTTGCTTTATTTATGCTGAAGCTTTATTAGTAGAGCATATTCTGTATATTTAGTTTAAGTGTTGATGCAGCTAAGTTTTAGTCAACCATTTTCATATTTGTTTTTATTCACTCCTGTTGGTCCTCTTTTCTTGTCCTCTTTGGGTTAACCAAATAGTAGTTCTTGTTACCTTTTTATATTAGTGGTTGCTCTGGGAATTACAATATGCATTCTTAACTTATCAGACAATGATTAGAATTAATATCATTATGTGTAAAATGAAAGAAATTTACAATGGTGTAACTCCATTTCTTTTGCAATTATCATTATATATATTTGCGTCTCCCTAACTTAGAAGTAGCATAATAACATTATACATTTGCCTTAAGTGGTTGATTTTAAAGAAAGTGTTAAAATATATTTTATTTTCTATTGATCATCATGTATTTTTAAGTTCAATATTATTTCTTCTGTAGATTCAAATTCCCATCAGATGTCACTTCCTTTCAGAATGAAGAGCTTCCTTTAACATTTGTTAAGTTTGGTTGTTAATAAATTCTCATTCTTTTAACTTAGCTGAAAATGTCTATTTTCAACCTGAATATTATGGGATAGCTTCATTAAATATAGAATTATCAGTTAATATTTTTTATTCCAGCACTTTACATACATAATTTCATTGTCTTCTGGTTTCATCATTTCTGATGAGAAGATATCCATCATTCCTAGAAATATAACCCTCTGTAAAATGTATATTTTTCCTCTCTAGCTATTTCCAACTTTTTTTGTTTTGCCTTCAAATTTCCAACTCTTAGACTATGATGTGCCTGCCTGTGGGATTGTTTTTTGTATTTATCTTGTTTACAATGTGATGATCTTCCTGCATTTGTAAAGACATTTTTCAGTAAATTTGAAAAAAAATCAGCCATTATTTCTTCAACTACTTTTTCTGTTTTTCTGCTTCTGAGACTTCAGTTCACAGCTGGTAGGCCCCTTGCGTTTAACTTGCAGATCACTCAGGTTCTGCTCACTGTTTCTCAATTATTGTTTCTTCTCCTGATTGGACTCTATTGATCTATAAATGTGCTTATTGTTCTACTGTCTTCTCCAATATGTTGTTGTTCAAACCATCCAATGAAATTGTCATATCAGGTATTACAGTTCTCAGTCTAGAATTTCCACTTGACTTCTTAAAATAGCTTCCTATTTCTGCACTGGGATACTCTGTTATTATGAACAGCTTTTTCTTTAAATTCTTGAATACATATAATAGCTGCTTTAAAGTACTTGTCTACTAATTCCAACAACTGGGAATATCTTTTCTGATATAAGTAAGATTTTTCTGTTTCTTAATATGTCTCGTATTTTATCTATTATATACATAACACTGTACATTGTAGAGATTCGGGATTCTGTTATTGTCCATGAAGAATTGTTGACTTTTAAAAAAAATTCTAGGTGGTGGCTAAATTACTGTTTTTATCATATTAAAATTGTTGAAACTTGGTTTTATGCTTTAGTTAGGGCGATGCAGTTCGTTATGTTCATAGTACTAAGTTATATCCCTTGGTCATGGCACATAATCTCCTCTCCTTAGGTGCTGGCCTTCTAAGATTTCCATGGAAAAAACTAACATGTTTACTAAGTCCCTGTCCCTAAAATAGGCTATCTGTTTATTGGATATTTAAATAACTTCATTGCATGTTTCATTATCATATTGGGCCTAGATTTACCATGGAATACAATTCCACAATACTAACCTTAGAACTGAATGGATGTTAAAATTCATTTTTTCCCAAATGTCAGGAAATTAATATAGTGTGCATACTACATAGTATATAACACTCAAGCAGGGTCTGGGGCCATGTTCTCTTATCAAACACATTAACATTAATTAGTGAATATAATTAATATTTATGTATACACAAAACATGAACATTCACATGAAGTGAGAAATGTAAACACAGAATGACCATAATTACTTGTCACTTCAGGTCAGATTTTGACACTAAGAGTTTTGGTGCAACCTTAGATTTGGCATCAACTTTTATTTTCCAGAACTTTCTGGATTTGGGAATTGTGGATGAGAGATTATGGACACATTTTCAGTAACTGAGAGGAGGAATAAAGAAGGATGTCAGGCAAGAACAGGTAGCCTAAATAATATATGGAAATAAACCTGTATTTACTGAGGAGTTAGATCTCCAACCTGGTTGAGTTGACAAACTTCAGTCTCTAAGATTTACCCTTTCACTGTTTTCATCTATATAGCCTGGCACAGTGCTTTACACCTAGTCAGTACTAAAATATTATTTGATGAATTAATGAATTAATACATTACCAGTGAATAAGAAAACACAAGTGTGAAACCTGTCCCTTTTAGAAAGCTCACTGTTAACTTTCTACAGTTCCTTCTTTCCATCTCTCTCTCCAATCTATCTCACAAAGTCCGTAATTTTTCACAAAAGTTACTTGACAAATTTGCTATATAAAGTAGCAAAGCAATCTTAAGAATCCCTCAAAGAGTCACTGAAAGGTGTTCTACCACAGTGAATTGCAGTACACAGTTTCTAATAAACAAAACCTCGTGAGGTGTTGTTCACACTGCTTTTCCTACCTACCACGGAGTAAACTCCAGCCTAATCTAGTGAATGATCATTAATACATTTGAAAGAAGGAAAGTTTTTTTTTCTCCTTGGCTTAGTCAACTTAGAACATTGAAAAAAGATACGTTAAAAACCTACACTTCTTTAATCTTAAAGACAAGATAAAACCAAAAGCATGCACATTAATATATACTTTTCTTCTATCATAGAAAAAATATACCTGGGTTGTGGCTCTGGTTCTGGCTTGAAAGCTGGTTGCTCTTTTTTCATAAAGCCCTTCTAGAATAAGAGAAAGAAGAGTTGACATAAGTAGGAAAAATGTCATAGTCTACAAAAATTTAATTTTATTGATGTTCTGTTATATTACCAAAGGGGGAAGGAACCAGTCCACAATAATACATATTATAAGCCTAGACAGCGATATAAGTTGTGAGTACACTCAGAGGCCAATGATCCTTGAACTGCCTCCAGCATCTTCTGACACCCAAGAATACAATTCCTCCTGATCATCTCAGGGGGCCAATATACATACAATCTGATTCCGATGAGAATTTATTTCTTTACTTATTTGCTTTCTGTCTTATAAAAAAGATTTAAGGTAGCTTACCAAATAACAGTACATGAGAAAAAAAATCAAGTTACAGGGAAAATAGGTATAGAGCAATAATGTCAAATATTTTCGGATATTTCTTGATGTGTCTGTCACACAGATTTGGCTCTCAAATTTTTAGCTCTCAAAGTATTATCGCCTGAATTGTGTTCCTCCAAAATGCCTTTGTTGAAGCCCTAATCCATAGTGGGACTATGTTTGGAGATAAAGCCTTTCAGGAAATAATTAATGTTAAATGAAGCCATAAAGGTGAGGCTGTGTCCAATCATACTGGTGGCCTTGTAAGAAGAGGAAGAGATACCAGAGCCGCACATGCACAGAGAAAAAGCCACATGAACACACAGAAAGAAGCAAGTATCTTGATAAGCCAAGGAGAGAGGCCTCTGGAGAAACCAACTCTGCTGGCATCTTGATCTTGGACTTCCAGCCTCCAAAACTTTGAGAAAATTAATTTCTGTTGTGTATGCCACACAATCTGTGGTATTTCATGAGGGCAGGCCTAGCAAATAATGCACAAGCAATGAAGAAAACATAGTAGTTCTAACATTTACAATGTCTGTAACTGAAGCAAAAATGGGTTCTTCAAAAGAAGCCCGGTGTAATGTAATGGTCAGCTTCAAGAGCATCTCTTCAACAACCACGCCAGAGTGTCTGATGCGGATTTTTTATTCAATCCTTCCATTTGAGTCAACAGTAGAAAAAAACTCAGGAATATAATCCTACAAGACCTCAGAATCACTTGGCCATTGCATTTCTGGTTATTTGGCATAATCTATAGGTTAAACTGATATGTAGAGGCATTGAAGCCCTGAATATCCACTTTGTAATGTGTCATGACAATTATTTTGCACAGAACAGCTTTTGAAAAAATAGTCTTGAATAAGAGGAGTGTGATAAAACAGTGAAAGGTTAATGCGTTTTAGGCTGTTGGTGCTGCCTTCTCCCCCAGAGTCTATAAGCAGTCGGTCATAGAAAGTGTCTTGGCTATTGAGATGCGGTGTGCTCATGTACCACAGTGGGAATGCTCACTTTAGTTTTGCTTGTTTTTTAAGTTTCAAAGATGTTTTTAACCACTATTTGACAACTGAAGTCAAAGAATTTTCATATAAAATCCTAAAACATATAAAGGATTAATATAAAGATGAAATGTGAAAGAAAATTGTGTTTGTATTGCAAAAACACTCAGTATTAAGACATGGGTTGTTTTAAATATTTTACACAAATCATAAATTCTTCATTCTGTCTTATACTGCTCTCTCAGATGCCATCTGACTTATTTATGTTAATTTGTATTTCATGCCATTTATTTTTTAAAAGAGTAAACCAAAGAGTAATTTCTATGGTTATGATAGAATGCAACAATAACCTTGAGAAAGAGTTTACATCATCTCTCAAGTATGTGTTACTTTTAGAATTCCCTGATCATGTGTTTTTTTAAGTAAAGAATGATCCTAAAGAATAAAATTGTACATTTTAATATTTATGTGCAACATGCAAATAATAATACAACATAGAGCAGGACCTATATTTAAATATTGTTCTCAAGATGTTTCCTGATATATATTCATGGCTACAAATATACCAATGGCTACAAAATTAATTTTTAACCTATATATTCCATACATTTGCACTCAACAACGTGCTTGGCCTGGAACACACTGCCCTATGTGATACTACTATTTACACTTGCCAGCTTAACTTTTTAACTGCTTCCTTCTTGGCCAGACTGATGGCATAGGCATGCTGTCCATAATGAAGGGCAGGCATCAAACGTGAAGGCTGCTAAGTAAAAGACACTCAGACAAACATTCTCGAGGATTTTTCTTACCAAGATGTTCTCTGATTTTTGCCAGTTTCTCTCTTGCAACTGCATTGCCTTCACAACCTCCATTGTGTTTCCTTCTCCCTACCTGATTTAGAAACTTTTTATTCTGTCCTTTTTACAAAGGCAATAGCAGTCCTCTATTTTGGGTTTTTCTTATTCTTAGCTTCCTACATACTTATATATTCAAATCTCAAGTCCATTCTGTCTTAAAGTCTCAACTCCATTCTCTCTCAAAAATCTTTCCTCTCAACTGCAATGAGCTTCTCTTTTTTAAAATCTCTTTATTGATTTTAGAGAGACAGAGACATCAATTTGTTGTCACACTTCTTTATGCATTCATTGGTTGATTCTTGTATGTGCCCTGACCGAGGATCGAACCCACAACCTTGGTGTATAGGAATGATGTTCCAACCAACTGAGCTACCTGGCCAGTGCCTGCTATCTGCTTCTTTAAACTTCTTAAAGATCTTAGTCTCTCCATGACAATGCATTTAAAGTGACACATTCTAAATACCTGACTGAAGATATAAGTCATTTATCAAAACCTTGTGTCAAAATTTTCAAATTTTTAACAACCTGTGTGGATTTACTCCAAAACACTTTTCAGACTCCTTTCCTCAATATCTTTTCTTAAATTCCACAACTTAAATGGTACCAGGCTACTTCTGCTAATTTACACAATATTATCACACCTCAAGTTTTGTTTTAGAAGCAGCTGTGTAATCCCACCAATTCCTCTCTTCTTTCCAAATCTCATAGAATTATTTTTTCCTTTTGATAATTCTGCTAATTTCTTTCATTGCCTAATGATTAATTTTTTGCATTGACTAACGATAGATGAACTATTTGAGAAAGCCTTGCATTTTCTTCTTAATGCTAGGTATCTTCTATACTGCTATTATTAGTGTGAAATGCTAGAATATGTTTGTTATAAAAAAGTAACCTACAAATGGCATATTACACCCCCAGTACTTACAATCAAAATCAATTAAAGGGTATTTTCTAAGTAGCAAAGAATTCCATAGTTTTTAACAGCTTTGTGACCCTACTAGAAACATATATAAACACATATATAAACTGAGTAAAATGAAAGGTTTATTTTAAAATAGGTCATTGTAAAGAGAAAATTATTAACATATACATATACATATAAAAGTATAAATTATACATTAAAAGATGTGAAATAAACTGAAATGCTTTTCCTGCCAGGCTTGAACATTAACACTGTGCTTCCCCAGCCGAAGTCAGCCGGTCACTGGCACTTCTTTGAAAGAGCAGTGAGCTGCACTCCTCACACTGCTACTGCTTCTTATAGAGGAAATGGTTTAAACAGGAAAATGTTGATGACACGCACGCGTGCAAAACCAGGAGGCACCAAACACGCTGTTGTGGGACTTTTCACGAGTCAGTATCTTAGCATTATTGAATTGTAGAGCTCCCAAAAGCACACAAAAACTACAGGAGGATTTTCTAGACTTAGAGCCTCTTCTAGGAAGTTATAGCAGGCCCAGGAAACCCATAACTTCCCCAAATCTTCTCATGGAGCCAGAGAAGACTCCACTTTAAAGGTGATCTCTAGTGTGGTGTTTCCTCTACATTTCCTAAGACAAGTGGGGGGATCCCAAAGCTAATGTGGGTCACCCTGTAATGGCCGTGGCCTCAAAAAACCATTCAACTTTCAGATGAGGGGAGACTGAACAAGGCAACCCAACATATCACTGGCTGTTCATTTACCAGTCACTGGACAAAGTTTCTTTACTCCAAGGGAAATCACAACTAAGAATCCCCTCTTTGATATGCAGGAATTGAAGCATAACAGAGGAGACAACCCAAGGTCTGCTGAGGAGAAGGGAGCTGGACAGAGAAATTTCCATCCCAGTGTAAGTTCCTCTGAGAGCTGAAACCCGTTTGTAAAAGATGTAAGAAAGCTGCTGTTTCCAGAAATATTCTCGTGGTAACAAAATCACAGCATAATACCATATTGAATGATAAAGACAAAAGTGAAAGATATTTTAAACGCATGGCTGAACGGATGGGAAAGTAATAGAATTCCTCCCAGGGTGAAGACAACAACAAGAAATTTTGAATTCACTATTGCAGGAGTCTGGGAGACTGTCTTTGCCTTGGGGGTTGCATGGTAATTTCAGACAACCTAAAGCCTGGGTTTTAATGAACTGCATGCTCTCAAGTTTGGAGACGAACACTGGCACTCAGAATATGAAGAAGGAACATCAGAGTTGAGAAACACCTCAATAAAACCTGTGTACTGGAAGTACAATATCCTTAGAGTATAAGCCAGAATTTTAATTTTCCCTGGACAGAGAAAGAAAGAAAATAAGAAAGAGAGGAAGAGATACCATGAAACCCTGGTAAGTTTGATAACAACAGCTCATTCACATGGATCTGGGGACTCAATTCATGCTACCT
Source organism: Desmodus rotundus (assembly GCF_022682495.2). Classification (NCBI taxonomy): domain Eukaryota; kingdom Metazoa; phylum Chordata; class Mammalia; order Chiroptera; family Phyllostomidae; genus Desmodus; species Desmodus rotundus. The sequence continues at coordinate 17,789,669 of NC_071395.1, forward strand.
GGAATGCCTGACAACCACCTCCCCAAAAGAAAGGCAAAAAATTAAAATAAAGTGATTCCCAGTTAGTAGTGCCATAAAGTACTGGGTTAAAGCAATTACCAATCATTTTTAGAAGAATGCAGTTTAAACCCAAAGAATCTACAATAAAATGCCAAGAAAAATGAGGTCACAATCAGAAAAGTCACTAAACATCAGAAAACAATAACACACTAAACACTCAGAACCTGAAAGACGTAATACTGCAATTGTACAGAATATAAACGAGATCTGCAAAACGTAAAATAAGATATGCAGAATGTAATGTAATTTCATTTCTGTATGTTTAGAGAAGTATATTAAAGGAACCAAAATCACCAAGGTTGACTAAGCTGACTTGGAAAGTAACAACTAGACATTCTAAAATAAAATATACATAACTAAAATTGGAAACTCGATGAGTAGCAAATGAAAAAATAGACATACAAATAAAAAGAGAAACATAATCTGTAAGGTAAATCAGGAAAAAAATGAACCAGGATGCATCAATAAGAGACAAAAAGATGACAAATATAAAAAAGAGGGTAAAAAGGAATGGCAATGGAATGGAAGACTTACATATGTCTAAGTAGAGTTTTATAAAATGTTTTCAGTACAGTTTATATAGAAAAAAAGGAAGATAATATTTGCAGAGATTTTTTTCAGAATCCTGAAAGACACTGATTTTTACATTTAGGAAGACCAAGAAAAACAAAGCAGAATAAATAAAAACAAAACCATACTATACTCTCATAATAAAACAGCAGAACAATAATGAAAAGAAGTCCTCAGAAGCAGACAGAGGTCAGACACAAATTACTTTCAATGGAAAATCAAGTGAACAAACATCTGATTTTTCAACAGTAACAGTGGCAGCCAGAAAACAGGACAATGCTAAGTTCAAAATGCTGAGAATGTGTGTTTAAAATGGAGAAAAATATGCTGTGAGTTGACGTTTTCTCCCAGCTGAGCCTTACTTCTAAAGGATGTATACAGCTCAAAAGGAAAATCATTCTATAGGTCTGTGATGCTGGATATTATAGCAGATAAATTGGTAAGCATATAGTAAACCTAAACAAACAATAAAGTATAAAACAAAATAATTTTGTCTAATACGTGAGGTTAAAAAAATAAAAGAACTAAACTCTAGTAGTTAAGGCAATCTAAGATTTCTGTATGAAGTAGAAAGAGGGTAGAGATTATTAAGTTAAATGTATATATTTAAAACTATAGGTTAACCACTTATAAAAAGTAAAGACAAAAATAGAAATACCAAACTAGTATTAAAAAAAAAAAACTAGTACAATGACAAACTAGTACTAGGAAAAATGGAAAAAGAGGGGAAAATATGTCAATCTATTTCCAATAAAGACAACAAATGAGCAAAAAATGGGGGGAGGGGGAGGTGGGACAAAGTAGAAAGAACAAATATAAAGCACAAAATAAAAGGGGCAGAATGCATCCAAGTACTTTTTAAAAATACAAATGTATGATGTTCACATAGAAGAAATAATGAGGGCCTAGTAATATATGAAAAAAATCTTTTTGTCATTAGGAAAATGTGAATTAAAATCCCAAAGAGATATTTTATACCTGCCGCATTGGCAAAGGTTAAAATTTTGATCAATTCAGTGTTGCCAAGTATCTGAAGCAATGGGGACTCTCATAACTGCTGCTGGGCATGAGAAACTGTTGGCTATTGCCTGGTAAAACTGAACATACGCCCACTGGCCAGCACATTCATTTTGCTCCGGGCTGCTTGTGGCTAGAGGCAATCAACTATTCACAGTTAAGTTATTGGACTCCCGTTGTCCAGGCCCTGCCCACTGGCCTCGAGGGCTAAGGGGGTCAATATCCTGGGATCTATGTGACCCCAGCCACAGGGTGAGTCCCATGCTGACGCTGGGAAGTCTTGCCCCAGAGAAACTCTTGCACCTATATTTCAGGAGGTGTGTGAAAGAATGTAGTAGAAGCGTTCTTAAAAGGAAATAACTAAAAAGAAAAGCCAAATACTTCTCGGCAAATAGATAATTAGATTGGAGTATAATCATTTAATGGGATGCCGTGCGCCAATGAAAATAAATGAACTACAGGGGCCCACATCAACATTTGTGAGGATTGGCGGATCTCAAAAGTACACTGCTGAGCGAAGAGAGAGAGAAGAGATTATGATTCCATGTACATGAAGTTAAAGACAAGTAAAAGTAAATAAAATACTAATTAGGGATATGGGCATGTGCCCTAAGATTATAAAGAAAAGTAAAGAAATCAAATTAGGAAGATTGGTTTCCTCAGGATATGGAGGGAAGGAATAGACACCACAGAATTCCATTTCTTAAGCTTTGCGTATCATTATTTTTCTTTAAGATATAGGTTTGTTGATAGATGTGTATATGTATAATATACTGTTTTGTACAGTCCCTATATGCAAATAGAAATTTAAATACAGGAGAAAAATTCCTTGAGCTTTAGCTGAGTGTCTCTCTTCTCAAGGAAGAGAAGAATGACAGTATTCTGGGAGCCTATGGGATTCTCCGATACACCAGAGCTTCCTAGGAGGTTACATGGCTCCAAATCTCCTGTGGTTTATGTGTGTTCTTGGAAACTCTGAAATTCAATGCCAAGCAATTGAACAGATGCTGCAGGTATGAAGTTTAAAAGTATATAAATCTGTGAATACCTGTGGCTGATATTTTTCAATCAGCTAGAATTAAAAGTTTAAATTGAGGAATTTTTGTTTTATAATATAGGGACATTTTAATGTTGGGTTCACACTGATGTGGAAGTTGACACTTAATCATACAGAAGGTGCTTATTTGATTATGAATATGTTTCCCCCTTTGGATTTAAGGTAACCTCCCAAGTTGTAAATTTATTACTAAACAATTTAGTAACAAACTCAACAGTATTTTAAATTTTTGAATTCAACCCTTTGCATGCTCGGGATTTGTTTGGATGTGAAACCCTTGTAAATTGTGAGTTTGGTTATCATCATGAGATTTGTTTTAACCAATAATTAGAATCTAGTTTGTGCTTTATGTACATTTTCTTGTATGTTCACCAATCTGCATAAAATAGATATTTTAATTACCCCTTTTCCTAAGGAAGTTAAGGAGTTTAATATTTTTATCTTGATTATACAAGTGGAGCTGCTGGGATTCAGACTGATTTCTGTTTTATATAGCGGGTGAAACTGATGATACAGATAGAAGACTTTTAATCTATGAAAATAATCAGAATACAGTGAACAAAACAGTATTGGAGTTTATGTGAGACATTTAATTGGTTGGGATTCAGAAATTTGTTTTCTACTTTTGTTTTTTAGAAAAGATCCAGTGATTTTGTAGAAAGTCAGTAGGACTTAATTATAATGGGATTTAGAACTGCCAATCAATGCATCAGGGTCAAGGAGTGCCCCAATCCCTAACTACAACTTGACTGTCACTCCTTGTTTGGAAGGCTTTTATAAGGAATTAAATATTACAGTACTTCTCAAACTGCAATGTGCTTATAAGTCACTAGGATATGATTTCTAGAGGCTCAGGATATACTTAGATGGATATATCAGCTTATTGAAATTATCCAGATTAATTCATTTGGATGGAAGCTTTATTATCAAAATATATGGCATATTATTGCAGGCCAATTTTGACATTCATTACTTGAGACTGCTTCTGAGTCTTTGATTGGTTATTATCTCACTCCTTGACTTCCACAGGAAAACACACTCTTATCTGACCACACGAGTCTAAATTCAACATGGAGTATCTGCACTTTAGGTATTTGTCTGAAAAAATAATTACATGCATACATTGTCTCTTTATCAGAAGTTCACTTAACAGGCAAAATATGATGAGGAATTATCTAAAATAGTGTTCTTTGATCTTTAATATGCCTATAAGTAATTACTTTAATATGCCTATAAGTAATCTTCAAATATAGATCCTGATTTGATAGATATAGAGTGAGCCCTGAGATCCTACATTTATTTATAACAAGTTCCCAGATGATAACAATGCTGTTGACTGATGGAATGGGAAGGTCCTGAAGAACATTCCCCTTGTCCCCAAGATGCCCTAAAATCTATCTCTGATTTAAACTAAACCTGCAGAGAACTGATCACTAGGACCATGTTATTTCCACATTACCTCCTCCACAACCCGTACCTCAGAAGTCCTCCAACTCCTGGAAAAGTGCTTTCACCAAATTTTGCTTTGGTCTTACGATTAAAATGAGTGTCAGTATGTACAGTTGACCCTCTAATAGCATAAGTTTGAACTTCTGTGGGTCCACGTATACACAAATCCTTTTCAATAAAAACTGTAAATAAATTTTCTCTTCCTCAGATTTTCTTAATAACATCTTCTTTCCCCTAGCTTAATTTACTGTAAGAATACAGTATAGGAGGTCTGTCAGGAAAACATCCAGCCATGCAATATGAAAAACAGAGACATCTCTTGAAGAACATACAAGACACAGGAAACAGAGGACAATGACGTCTCAGTCCCCTTCAAAGTAGGTGTCTTGAGACCAGTTCTCCCAGTCACCATCAGCTGCCCCGTCGTGTTTTCCTGAATTTCATTGATGATCTGAAATCCCTTCCCTCTTAAACGTGATTTTAGTTTTGGGAAAAGGCAGAAGTCTCAGGGTACCAACTCTGCGCTATAAGGGGGCTAAGGGGGGGTCTCTTTTGCGTTCCTCTTAGAAGAAGTGTCAATTAGCCTGTTATTCACTCATTCAGCAAATATTTTCTGAACATCTGCTGTACGACAGACACTGTTCTAGGCACTGGGGCTGCACCAAAGATCTGAACATCTCAGCCTTGCAAAGCCTACATTTTATGAGGGAGGCCAAGAATAAACCAATAAAGACATGTAAAATGTACTGTCGGGTTGGAATACATTGAAAAATAAAGGCAGTGGTGCTCTTTTAGGTGGGATTCAGGGAAGAACTCTCACGGAAGGTAGTGTCTATCAGAGCTGTATTATCACATCTGCCTGTTTCTGCCACTGGGAACCATGTAAACACAGACCTTCTGCAACTAATTCTAGGATATCTTGTACCAACCATCAAGAACAATAAATATATAATCATGATATTTTTCTTATGCACCTAACAATATGCACGCATGTCTTTATCTCCTTATTTTCCCCATCTATCTTCGCGACTACTACTACCATTGTTACTGTTATTACTACTACTACTATTACTCTTACTATTGCTACTACAGGTCTACAATTCCTTATCTGAGACTCAGAAATTCAAAAAGCTTTGAAAACTAACACATTTGTCATAATACACACAGAGGCAAAACTTAACTCACCTGACCTATGGTGGCAAAACCTGACTTGAACCAACCAACAAAAGGCCAATATAGTGGCCATTTCCTACTTCATGAAAATATTCTTATGCTTTACTGAAAATATTAACATATTTTGATTACATGTTTAATTGAAGATCCACTTGTCTTCCCTTCTAAAGTTTGAAATTTTCTGAATTCCAAAATACATCTGACTATAAGAATTTCTAATAAAGGGTTATAGGTCTGTAGAGCTACTGCCAACTACAACTATTGTCACTGTTGTTGCCTTTGAGTAGCTCTATACTTCTTATTCCAGATCATTCTAACATCTTATTATCCTAAAGGTGTATAACTGAAGAAAAACATTGTGTATAACCCATCTATTTTTTCATGAATACACTTGACTTGTTAAACTTTTATTCTAATCATTTTAAAAAAATCATGGGGTGGGGTGGAGGGATAGGGAGAAAATGCAGACAATTGTAACTGAATAAAAATTTTTTAAAAATTAAAATATTGAAAAAAATTATAAATAAATAGATAAAATTACAGCAAATATAAGTCAATATTATGTTAATAGACACAGCAATATTGAAAGCCTGTGACCATGACCTTGAATAGCAGCACTTTCTACATCCACTTATTATTATTGCTACTAAAGACTTCATTCGTATTTATATCTGTGTTTGGTGCATTTTATTTGATGAAAATAAGCTAATTAGTGCTGAACCTTTCCTAGTTCATAAATTTATTCCTAAGAATATTTAAAAGGAAGTCAAGTGAAACCTGTTCTGTAACAGATGTTCACCTTTTTTGGCTGCCTTTTTACAGCTTGTTCTCTTTCATTACTTTTAAAGAAATTTAGTTAATGTTCCCTTTACCAGAGAACAAATGTACCTAGCTTCCCAGGAGGTTGGGCGAGGCGGGATTCCCCAGGGCAGGCGCTGTCTGTTCCCTCCCTTAATCTAATATCTGCTCAAATGCTCTCTCTACATTCAACTTGTCATTCTTTCATCCGGGTTTTGGCAACAATCACACTCCAGCTTATCTCAGAAAGAATTCATATGTTGACTGGCAACTATAGAACTAGAACTATTGTGGGCACTATTAGTAATGCAGATGGTCCTTGTGCCCCTCAAATATCTTTCTCCCATGAGAATATCTCAGAATAAAGAATCAATATGATTGAGAAAATTTGGTTGAGTCTTTTGGCTTCCACAGTAAAGAAAGACAGTGAAGTAACTTCCAAAAGTAAAAATTTACTGGTCTTTTATAATAAAAGAAATGATAAGTATAGATTAAGATTTTTCTCTATATAGGTAAGTTGGTCCAAAAATACAAATTTAAAATTATCATATTTATTTACCTAATCCTCCACTTTTGAATATTATTTAGTTAGGGTGGGATTGTGATGTCATCAAGTGGTAAATCTAAGTAATGTTACACCCATATCTTTCATTTGTCAAAATTGCTTTCTTTCAAAACATTATAAGAATGTTGAGTATAAGCCTTGACTGATTTCTTCTGACTATACATATTAACCTATTTATTGCTAAATTTTGCATGGAGTACCTCCTTAATTTTTCCCAATAAATATCTTAACTAGGACAAGAGTAAAGAATTTTTTATCTAGAATTTAAAAGTGAATAAAATAAAATAAATTATGGTTATAAAAATCTACTTTAGACCCAGATAATACTGCTACAAGACAACATAACTATTAAAGTGTGGGCTTTTAACTACAACTATGTGCATTATATATATGAGGTGTGTCCAGAAGGTACCCAGCCATGTAATAGTAGATGCAAGAAACATTGTACATAGGTCAATGACACCTCAGTCCCCTTCAAAGTAGGCACCTTGGGCCTCACACAGTTCTCCCAATCACCATCAGCTGGCCCATTGTATTTTCCTGAATCTCATCAATGATCTGAAATCTCTTCCCTTTCAAAGGTGATTTTAGTTTTGGGAAAAGCCAGAAGTCACAGGGTGCCAAATGTGGGCTGTAGGGGGGCTGAGTCACCTGGGTGATTTGATGTTTTGTCAAAAAACCTCCGCATGAGACCTGATGCATGAGCAGGTGCATTGTCATGATGAAGCAGCCAATCACCAATTGCCCATAGCTGCGGCCTTCGGAATCATCTGAATAGTTTCCAAAGAGGAATGTTCAAGCTTAACACAAAATTTGATGCATATTCGTTGTTCTATTGGCTCATTCATTTGATGAGTGATGGCCACACAGTATACATGCTCACTCCAGGGCATCAACTGCCCCCACTGACTAGTACAGTGAAGTTGTCATTGTTCACACATGTGCATTCCAGTCCACTTTCCTTGGCTGCCAGGTTACACTGACATTGTGCAAACCATTCTTGTTATATCAGCAATGGCTGGACTCTTTCTAGACAGACTATATGTGTGTGTCTGTGTGTGTGTATATATATGATATCACATATATATGAGGTCTTATATATGTGTGTGTGTGTCAAAGTGAATATGTCATTTTATCACAAAAATTCAAGACTTTAATATTTCATAGGAAAAGAAATATACTTGTTAAAATTAAAATCTGAAGGTTGAAGTATGTACATTAGGCATTTCTATACCTCATAGTAGTCCCCAAACAAATAAACAAAAATGTAGGTAAGAGTAAACTGGTAGAATGCTGTTCAAAATGTCAAAAATATCAGTCACTTAGGTATTAACTGAGGGCCTAAATTATTCCCAAGGCTACTATAGGATTTTTAAAAAGTAATTTCATTTCTACCCAAAATGGCAAAAGATACATAGGAAATTATTTGAATAAATATAAATATAAACTTAGTAGTTTTAATGACTTCTGCTAACTTTTAGAAATATAAAAAATCAAATTAGATGACTATGTTTTATAAGTGCAGCTTGCCAAAGGAGAAAATCATAAGTATAAAAATAATTATAATACCTTCTCAGATGTTTTGAAGGACAGAAGGTAAAGAGCATAAGATACTGAGATGTGAAAGGAAGATGTGACAAAGATGTTTTATGTATTAAATGGTAATTTATTTATTTTTGTTACATAATAAAATCTTTCACGTGAATGCACAGTCTTCTGAAAATATAATTTAGTAAAGAATTACAAAATGTGTGTGTGTGTGTGTGTATTTCCAAGTTAAAAGAACAATATATCCTTGGATTCTTACATTTTCTTTTATCCAAATGGCTCAAATTCTCCAGAGAAAACTAATAAGAAATTTTATGGTAAAATCTAATCAACCCATTTTATGGTTAAAATTAAGCTAATATAAAGAATAGTATATTTGTAAATTTTCAATTTTCAAAAATATGTTCTTATAAAATGAATGAAAATTTTTGGGTTTTTATCAGATGAAACTATAAATGTGTTTTAAAAACATATGACCAGTGACTTTCGTTTTCTTCTCTCTTATATAGAACTTGTTCCCTTGGGGGGAGAGGGAGGAAAGAAGCCAAATGCCCAGAGGATTCACAGTATGTTTTTTGAAACATCAAACAATTCATAATGCAACCAACCATTAAACCAAATTCTATTTGCTTGTAATCCCTTACTTGCTAGTGCCAAGATTAGGCAAATTCTTTCCAACCAGGGCTAAGAAGATAAAGTGATCCAAGGTCTTCCTCCAAGGCACTCTGGGATGAGGGAAACTTAGTTAAATTTTGCCACTTTCCCTCTTGCACACTGGACTTCTATCACACTGGACTTCTTTCAGTTCCTGAGGTGCATGCTGCTCCCTGCCTTGGGCAACCACAGCTGCTCTTTCCCCTCCACCCCCCTGTCCCCAAGCCCTGTAACCGCTGTGCCATGCATGCTGACATGCCTGCTCAGGCATTCCCCTGCTTGTCATCTCTTCCCCAGGCTAGGGGATCAACACATGGCTGAGCCCCTCAGGGAACCCTTCTTGACCCCTGGAACCAGGGCAACATGGAAACTTTACCTCTCACTCAGGACAGCTTTGCTTTATGGACAACTAGTGAATAAAAGTTATTGTACTCTCTCCTGTGCTTCCAAATATTAGCTAGAAATTAACTACTTATCCAAATTTCTGGCAATATTTATTTTTATCCTATTTTTATAAGCATATTTTAATATATTGATAAATACATTAATTTTTACATCTCAGATTTTAATAAATACTGGAGTTTTTTTCCATAACTACAGTCCTCCAGGTTGTGGGTTTCAAGATTGCTTTATAAATTATTATGAAGTTAGCAAACCTTTTTAAGGAAGAGTTATGAAATGAAATTGTGATAAAAAGTTGGAGATGGTGGTCTTCCCTATATTATGGCAATGTGATATTACATTTTTATGTTACATGAAAGATTATGCTCACCAGTGCTCACTTGGATAAATATTACCTTTCAAGATAATTAAGGCTATAAATATCTCAGTACTTCAGAAACCATAAGAAGTAGCATTAGTAACTTCAGGATGTAGTTTCTTTAACTTCATGCAAAGAAGTTTTAGAGGGCTACATGCCATTGCTTTAAATAACTGGAAACTTTTATATAATTCTAATATCATAAGACCACAGTTGCAGAAATGAAACATTACAGCTAAAGACATATAACATTAAATTATTATTTAATTAGACATAAAAAACATATAAGCATACCAAATATATTAGAAAGGAAAACAAAAATTTCAGGCTTCAAAGGGAAAGTGTCTGTTTTAGCCTACAGAAAGCATAGCTTTTCTATATGAGCAAATTAAAATGTCGATAACAGCAGCTAAGCTATAGAGTGTTTTGAAAGCAGAATATGTTATATTTTTTCTCCTCCTACAATCAATGGTAGGGTTTTCTGTTCCTTTTTCTGTTCTCTACTCCTTTGTTTAACAATGCAGGCTTCAACATTCTCAACTTTGCAAGTTACTTTTTGTCTTGAACGATTGAACAAACTCATATGAAGATTACTTACTACGTCCCATCTATTAGGATGGGTGTTATCAAGAAAACAGAAAATGCAGTAAGTGTTGATGGGGATGTAGAGAAAGTGGGACACTTGCGTATTGCTAGTGGGAATACGTAAAAATTCCCACTAGCAATACTGTAGAAAATCATATGGTGAGTCCTCAAAATGTTAAACATAGAAATGCAATATGGTTCATGTTTTTCACTTCTGGGTATAAACTCAAAAGAACGAAAAGCAGGGACTCAAACATTACTTGTACGCCCATGTTCATGGGGCATTATTCACCATATCCAAAAGGCGGACACAATTCAGGTGTCCATAGACAAGTGAATGGATAAAATATGGTGTATACATACTAGAGATTATTATTCAGCCTTTTTAAAAAGGAAGGCAATTCTGACACAGGCTACTACGTGGATGGCCCTTGAAGACATTATGCTAAGTGAGCTACGTCAGTCATAAAAGGACAAACAAAAATGACAGAGACAGAAAGCACAATGTTTGTTTGCAGGAGATGGGGGAAGAGAAGAACAGGGAATTGGTGTTTAATGAGCACAGAGTTTCAGTTTGCAAAGATGAAAAGGTTCTGGAGATGGATGGTGGAGACAGTTACACGACAACGAGGGTGCACTTACTGCCACCAAACTCTACAGTCTGAGATGGTTACCATGGTAAATTTTATGTTATGTATATTTTACCACAATAAAAAATATAAGGGTTTACTTGGAACTTAGTGTTTGACTCCTTCTAGAACTATTATTATTTTAAAGGAAACACAAAAGGGAAATCCTTAGTGAATAAGTCAGTTAGACATCCAATGGTGAAAAGTTAAAATGCGGTGAGGTGCAGGGATAAACAATTAAAGGTTGGAAACTTACGCCTTCTCCCCACCGTTGTACGTTTGGTTTGCAAGGAGAAGACACACACCTCCAACTGGACTGATGCAAAGGCCTGGCAATGCTCGCCCAGTCTCCATTGCAGTCCACACCAAAGTCTGCAGACAGGCGCACATCCCCACAGTACCGTCTACTATGTCAAAGCCACGGTCAGCAGCCCTTTCTACTCCTAATTTCTCACATAGCAATGGATGAAGGCCCCGATCTTGCACGTGGAGATCTCCACAATCAAGCCTATTCTTGCCAGATGTGTTCCCCAAAGAAATATGCTTAGTGTGTACTTATTTGCACAGCTAAGAGCAGTCTCTAAATGGTTAGCATAAAAAAGGGCAGAGCTGGAAGGCTTAGAAGAAGCAATTCATTTTTTTTGCCTTTACTGGAAGATAAGAAAACAATGTTCTAGGCGTAGTACTTTTGTTAAGGACATACGTGCATCAGAAATATACATCCTGTTACCTGGAGTAACTGTCTGTGCTATGATTAATTAATATGTTTTAAAAGTAGAAGAGTACAAAGACTGTTACAATTTCAGGAAATACAATATTCATACAATTTCCTTGTCAAAATTCTGATAGTTCTTCATAATAGTCATATAATATCCTTGTTGCCTGAAACAGGATTGCAATAATTTAACTTTCATAAATTTACTTACAAACAATTTAGCAACATAAGTTAAATGGCATAATTCAAAATGTTTACAGGAAAAATATAAAATTCAACTATTTGTTTAAATGATGGATATAGAACTAGTCAATAGATAAAAAAATAATTATTAAATAAATATATTTCAGTTATCTAATGGTATTATGGGATGAATGTTGTCTCCTCTCCTCAAATTTCACCTGTTGATGCCCTGGCACCCAATGTGACTATAGTTAGAGACAGAGACTTGAAAGAGGTAATTAGGTTACATGAGGTCATAAGAGTAGGACCCCGATCCAATATGCCTAGTGTCATCATAAAAAGATGGGAAGATACCAGGAACACACATGGGAAAACCCATGTGAGGGCACAGCAGGACAGCAGCTGTCTGCACACCAAGGAGAGAGCGGACCGCGAGAAACTCCCCCTGCTGGCACCTAGATGCGGACTTGCAGACCGCAGAATGTGGATAAGTAAATTTCTGTTGTTTAAGCCACCCTGTCTGTGGTGTTTTTTTATGGCAGCCCATACACACCAATACAAATCACAATTCCAGAAGAAAAATAATATAGTGCTATGAAAAGAGCAAAAAAGGCAGAGAAAGGATGACACAGACACATTCACACCCAGAACAGAACGCATCGGGAGATGTACTAAACCCAGACCCAAACCCTGTGTCATGATGTTATAAAATAGTGTGCTACAATCTTTTAAGAAATTATTGCTAAAGATGTCAGAAATCACAAGTTTCCTCTACTGTTTGCCTAGAGACATCTGAGAACTTGCTCTGATGAACAGATGAACTTAAGGTAAAGCCCTGATTCTATTTTCAAGTCACAGATTCCCATGTCCCTGTATAGAAAGCCCTCATTGAGAAAACCATCAATACGTGGTCACGAAATCTCCCTGGGGTTTTTGGGTCCTCCAACTGTCACGCTCCTAACAAATGTCTTCATTCGCCATTGGCCTCCATATTATTTTCTTGATATTCTAAGTACCATTACGAAAATAGTTCCTATCACATTTGGGGCCAACCATTGAGATGATTACTTTGGCTATTAGTGCTCTTCAAATAAAAATTAATACACATATTTAGGAGTTAAGGTGATCAACAGATTTATATAAGATATGATAACCAAGCTAAAGCAGTGCTTCATTAAAAAAAGGTGAATTTTAATAATCATTTTAGGAATGAAATAGGTCCATAGTAAAAATGTCACATGTTATATCAAAATTAACCCAATAATTTGCCAGGAAAATGATAATTCAACTCTATGCCCAGTTTTACAAACACTCACAGTCCTATAGTCCGGAAATGATGGTCCAGAGAAACTAGGCAAATTGGAGCCACAAGCAGAATGGCAAGACCTTCTTGACATAATTCCTCTCCAATCGTAGAATGTTTTGTCTGTTGGAAATATCATTGTAGGTTAACACACTTTATTCAGGAAAAGTACACACTGATCATACTGCTTAATAATATAAAGAGGAAAGTATATCATCTTTATGGCCCCATTATTCTGTATTAAAATCACATCTTGTCATCTAATCAGAAAGAAATGAAGTGATAGCACTGCAGAGAGGTAGACTTCAATTAATTGACTTCCTCATACAGAAAAGCCCTCGTGTTTTTATTGCAGAGAGTGTGCACATAAAAGATTAATAGGCTCCTCCTTCTAACTCCCTTCTCTTCAAGAACAAAGGAGGCTTAAAGCAAAGTCATGTTTGTGAGTAACACTTAAAAAATAAAAGGAAAACTTTTTTCCTGTAAATGTAAGTACCTTAAAAGAAAAAACAAAATTATGATGAAGGAACACAAGTTTTGAAATTGCAAAGTAAATGAAATTATTGAAAGTATTTAAAGTAAATAGACTGAAGAACAAAAGTTTAGCCAGCATATACCCACATATTTCTTTTTGCCTTGTGCCGGTTATTATACGGGATTTCTGAGGAAACGGTTTTTCTCAGAAAGTAGTTCAATTCTTCCATCCCAATGAGTCAAACTACTTTCCCTTTTTTCTAATACTTATTCACATACATATATTCTTTCCTGAAGCTGTCGATTTACTACAGTCCTCCATGGATTGGTTAATTTTATATAAATTTACAGAACACTCAAAAGTAAAAAGTTCCTTCATTTCTTTGTTTTAATTTATTGACAGATCAAAGTTAAGTGTCCCCTAAGAAGGCAGCGTAGTAATGTGTAATATGTGATGTTATCTGAGGGACATCCTAATCAAATCACACACACATCTTAGCCCATTTTAATTTTATAAGTCTTTCTTCCATTTCAGTCAAAAAGAGTTTCTGCCCTCTGTCCAAAAAGTAACATCTTTCAAAGAGGCCACATAAGAAGTTGCATATTTCAATCACAACTTAATACAAACAAATGAACATTTTAATGGAATTAAATATCAATAATGGGAAGATTCTAGAGAACCTGAAAATATTAGTACCTGAGAAGAGGAGAGCAAAGGAAAAGCCATACATGTTATACTTTGGAAGACTCTTATAAACAAGAGTTCTTAGAAATGTGCTAGTCCTCACATTTCTTACGAAGCTTTCTTGACTAATATGAAGCACTCTGACTCACTACCCCTGGTCCAACCGCTTCCCTTAATGAACTTCTAAAATAACTGTTCTCATATATTTTAGATAATTAGGCTCTCTTGACAATCTTCTTTTTAAATATATAAAACCTTCCAGGGCAGGGACAATACCTTACTTGGAACTTCTCTGGGCTTCTAGTTCATTAGTAATGTGATTAAGGTAGCTATCCAAACACCGGTGAGCAGGAATTAGCCTCAGGAGGTTAAATCTTACAAGCAAAAGAAATCTTCCTGATCACTAAAGAGCCCAACCCAAAATGACACTAAATGTTATACAACTTAATTTGCCAAGAGAGTCCATAGCATTTCAAATATTTTATCTTGTTTACCCACCAAACAGACTCATGTAGTTGAGAAGGCCATGCATTATTTTCTTCAGTCCATAGGTATCAGCCTAGAAAATACAGCTATAACTTTCCCACTACAGGAAGCAGTAAAGCCTCCACTAAAATCCTCAAGGTAATCATTCACACACTGATGTTATGCTAATGACTCCTCCTCAGAAGCCAGGCACAGAAGATGACATGCCACAAATTCTGGTTTATTCCTCAAAGTCGGTCGAAAGTTATAAGCTGATAGTTTGAAGGATACCAGTCATACATCAAACTAAATCTTCACAAACCCTTCACGGAGTCAACAATCTAACAGATAATGCCACAGAGAAATAAGGACTCTGAATTCTAGGGGCAAGTGTGTGTGTGTATGTACAAGAAAGAGAAAGAGATGGGAGGGAGCAGTAAGAATAAAATACTCTAATATTAAACAAACCTGGGGAAAATGTAATATCAAAATTTGGAAAGGAACCAAAATGGTTCCATCAGGTTAACAAGAAGGCATTAGCTAAATAGCTAATAATTTTGAATGTAAAAAAATTGTTAAATAACTACCCACATTGATGTCTTCCTGTCTTTCATTTCCTCAATACTTAGTGTATTTTTGAAAAATATTATACCATAGTTCATGTTATTTTGTTGTCTTTTGCATATCTTATTTCCCTATCTAGACTTAAAAGTCTTTTAGTTGCTTTGCATTCCCCCCAAAACTGAATGTAATACTGTGCTCCAAGTACATGTTCTACAAATGCCCCTGGACCAATGTGGCATTGATTGAAAGGCCAATCATCAAAACTGTTTAGTGGAAGGTCCCATACCATGCGACCAATGCAAATATCTGAAGAAATGGAAAAGCCTTAAAAATGTAGGGGTTTTTTAGTTCGACCAAATATTTTTTTTTCAGGGACCAAATATTATTTTTCACCAGACCATCTTCTCTCATTTTCTAGCATCATCTTCATGTTTTAAATACATTTCAGTTGTAAGTGGCTTTTTGTTTTATTTCCCATTTTTATTCAAATATTTTATGTAGTTAACAAAGAGCCAATTATTTACACAGGTGAGAGATAGCTCTAAAATCTAATCAGTGTCATTATTACTGAGATACTTGATTGAAAACTGATAAGATTGTATACTACAATGATATTGCCGTGAGAATGAGGAAAGAAATAAGGAAAAATGCCCTGGCTGATGTGGATCAGCAGATTGAGTGCCAAAGGGTCACAGGTTTGATTCCCAGTCAGGGCGCATGCCTGGGTTGCAGGCCAGGTCCTCAGTAGCGGGTGTGAGAGGCAACCACACATTGATGTTTCTCTCCCTCTCTTTTTCTTTCCCTTCCCTTCTCTAAAAATAAATAAATAAAGTCTTTAAAAAAAAAAGTAAGGCAAAGAGGAAGGAAGGAAGGAAGGAAGGAAGGAAGGAAGGAAGGAAGGAAGGAAGGAAGGAAGGAAGGAAGGAAGGAAGGAAGGAAAAATTCCTAGTTAGTTAAAATATTCACCACTTCTGCACACTTTATAGTAACAAGCATTTCCTTCTTATTTCAAATGGATAAATCAGTCCAAGTCACCTTAATATCAGCTGAAGATCCAAAACCCATAAAAGTCACACTTTTCGAATATACTGTTTCAGAAACTAAATGTTAATAAGAAACAGTGTGTGTGACTGCATCACAGAGAGCTGAAAAAGTCCAAATGAAGTGCGGTATGTCTTTATGAGGACATAATAGAGCCCAAGACACCACCGGTTTCAGTGGTCCGTGGTCCCGAGAGCCTCTTTTATGCCAAGCTTGTTGTTTCCCTTTTATCAATTCCCTTGTAACAATTAATTCTTTAAGTTAATTGCACATGCAGTTTTAAACTGTAGGTAATTACAAACAATTAATAGTTAGGAGACAGAATTAGCAGTTCTTGGTCTGATTATCTATATAATTAAAAGGGGTGGTAAACTAGAGTTGACAAATAGCATCTTAATCACTTGAATAATCAAACCCCAGAAGTCTGCTTGGGCAGCTGAATTCCATCTGTTTTATTAGTTCAAATTTTAGAACCAGTGACTGAAATGTCCATTTAAATCAGTTCATATTGTTAACTTGTCATCAAAAATGAACAATATGTACTTGAAATGACCAACTATCTACCTTCCTTCATTTGTTTATACTGAGCTGTTTCCAAAAGGATTCAGTAAAAATGTTCAATGGGCTAACTATGTATATCTCCTGAATACCAGTTAATATTCATGGCTCCCAAATATTATGTTCAAAAAATTGAAGAAAAGTAGATAACTCCTTTTGAACTACATCTATTTAATATTTTAAAATGTGTGCTAAGTGATGGCAAGTAAGACATAACTTTCATCATTTTCCTGGCTCTCTGTTGAGACCAGTTGTCTGTAGATACAGAGCAAATACTATTGGGTTGGCCAAAAGTCTGTTTAGTTTTTTCTGTAAAATAAAAGACACCTTTTTCATTTTCACAACTTTATTGATTTGGATATTTTGAATATGTTGACATCTCCCACTATTGGCTTCTAGCAAGTAGAGGCCAGGGGTGCTGCTAAACATCTTCCAATGCATAAGATAGTCCCACCACAAAGAATTATTTGGCCAAAATGTCAATAAGAGCAAGAAACTTTGCAAACCACTTCTGACATGTTCTATCAGTCACAGCACCTTCTCCACACACTGCACAAATCTTTGGGGTTTTTTTGCCTTTCAGTTGCATTTTCACCTTTCTTGAAATAATAAGGCATAATATATTTTTCTCCCATTTTCAATATTAAAATGGCTGCACAGAACTTCAATTTTGATGTCTTTTTAATGCACGCTGATATGACAATGCAGCTGTCACAACACAATCTAAAAAATTGTTTTGAATGAAGTCAATACAACTAAGCACTACTAGAGCCATCATATGGAAAACAGCTAAATGAACTTTTTGGCAAAGCCAAAAAAAAAGCAGGGTAAGCTTAATGTGAGTTAAAAAAAGAAAGGAAGAAAAAGAAAACATGAGAACTTTTTTTCGGATTAGGGTATAATACAGAACAGCAACGTCACTGTTGCATAACTTTCTGAATTGTCAAGTATTTGAACAAGTTTAGCAGATGCTTCCAAGCTAATAGTGAACAAAAAACACCCAAAGAAAGTCATGATTTCTGGCTCAGTGTGGCTTGTTGCTAAGGCAGCATGCTCAACAGCCCCACTAAAATACCACAACTCTAAAGGGAGAGCCGGAAATCTTAAGGTCACAAAACATTAAGTCTAACCATCCGCCAATTTGCAAATGAGGGAAAAATGTTCTTTAATTAGGATGTTGAATTGAGGAAATCAATCAATGACCTTTTCATAATAATAAAACCCCAATCCCACCTGAAAGATATTAGAAAGAGTCTTAACACCTCCCAAGGAATAAAAATAAAGAACAAAAACTACTTCTCCATAATGTGGGTGCTGCATTTGAAGATCCACTTTCTTCTCTATATCCTCATCTATCACAATCCACTTGGACAGTACAGCTTTAAAAAAACAGCTAGAAGAGGAAGTAATCCGGCCTATAGCAGTGCCAGGATTTAATACAGTTCTATTGTAAGGGAAGAGCTCTGTTCAGAGGGTGGGACTGGCAGGTCTCGATAACAATGCAGAATGGGTGTTGTAATTTTTATGTGCTGAATAGCTAAATATAATAAAGAATGAAGGAGTGGAATTGGAAAGTCCCTAGCTCAGCAGAGCCAGACTATTCCAGGGGCATGTTCACAGGTTACTGGGAATTGGGTGGAGAAGTGGGCATTGGCTCCTGCTCACCAGATACAGCCCTAGGGAAGGTAACAGATGCCTCCAAGTAGACGTAGAGCAGAGTTGAGAAAAATCCTCATGTCCTATTTGTAATCCCTCATTTTGCACACATCGATTTCTCCTTATTCAGGGCTGAGTAAACACACCGGGGCCTGCATTAATCCTGGCAGTGCTTGCTAGCATTTACTGAGGACCTGGACTGTTAAATACTTCACCTACATTATTCTGCACAATAACCCTAAAAGGCGGATGCTGAGTTTATCCCAAGGTTAATAGAAGAGAAAACAAAATTAAGTCTCATGCCTAAATTCAGACGGCCAAAGTGGCTGTGTGAACCCAGGTCACTATGAATTTGAAGGACAAGTGACAGTGACACAAGGGGAAAGCTCCCCTGTGGTAGACTGAAGGAACACTGGCCCCAGAGATACTCATGTCCTAATCCCTGAAACTTGTAAACACGAGCTTTTATGCCAAGAGGAACTTTGCAGATATGATTAAAATTAGAATCGTCAACCATCCAGGTTGGTCTACAGGTACTCACAAGTACCCTCACAGAGACTTCACTACAGAAGAGAAGGAAATCCGATGACAGGAGAGAGAGAGACTGAACTGAGGAACAGGTCACAAGCAAAGAAACGCAAGCAGTATTTGGAAGCTAGAAAAGGCAAACACAAACGGACAAACCCAAATCCTTCCCTGGCCGCAAGAAGGATTCAGCTCTGCAGTTCAGATATCTTGACTTAGTCCAGGGAAATTGATTTTGGATCTCTGGCCTCTAGAACTGTAAGAGAATAAATTTGTGTTGTTTCAAACTACCAAGTTTGTGGCAAATTGTTAGAGAGTAGCCCTGGGAAACTAATATAGTTTTCAATTCTGAAAATCTAGTAAAAGTCTTTTAAGCCTTAAAATATTCTACTAGACCCAGAAAAAAAGTGTTGGCATTCTCAATGTAAGATAACAAAACAACTCTTTAAAATAGAGGACAAAAGCAATAAGGAGGAAATAAACTAAAACATTAAAAAAATAATATTTATAAGGTAAAGAAAAATTGAAATGAGACCTTTTAAAAAGGCAGAAATATAATAAAACCAAAGACACAATGGCAGAATTAAAATGTACTTCAGAATTGTAGGGATGTTATAGACAGTGCGGAATATCAAATGACTGGGGTTGGCAAGCAGTCCTAAAATGCAGAAGAAAAGTGTCCAAAGATGAAAATTACAAGAGACAAGATTATAGATTAAAGAGGAGAAAAGAATAAATATCTGTCAAAGGAGTCATACCCATTACTGAGGGTGAAACCAGAATAATCAGAAATAAAGAAAACATACACTATTGAATAATAATTTGCTGAGCTGAAAAAAAGATGTACATCTTCTCAGTATTGGAGTTCATTGGTTTTTAAGGAAAAATGAATTTAAAAAGGTTTGTATGCAAGTACATTCTGCAAAATCACAAGGATAAGAAAATGTACATTTTAGGAATATAAAAATATTCATACATATTTAGAAAGAAAACATTTCAAAGGTGTAAAACTATGTTTGTTCCCAAATTTCTTCTAAGTAACAGCCAAAGAACCAGTAAGTAATAGAATACCACCAACCAAATTTCCAGGAAAAGGAAAGTTGTGAAACAAAAATTTTATAACCAAACTGTCTTCCACGTATAAAGGTCAGGAAAAACATGTATCCTCAAATATACCAACACCCTGAAAATCTCAGAAAAAATCTTGATTTTTGTTTTTGTTTAGATAAATAAACCCTTATCTGAAGAGCAAGACACGAATCCAAATTGAGGAAGAATTCGGAAATCATGATGTTCAGAGTGCAAGCTGTTCCTCCAGTCCCTGCTGTACACAGTTCTCGTAGGGTCCCATGTAGGCACCTGGAGTTTGTAGCAGGACTTAAAACTTACTCCTGCTTTACCTCATCGTTTCCTTTCTGCTTATTCTACTTTCCCAGGAGCCAAACAAGTTATTTACTAGGGTATCAACTTGAACTCACCGTTTAAATGAAACAGCCTTTCAAATGGAATCTTAGTCTATGATGATCCAAAACAATGACCAGTAGCTGATGTCTGTCGTGCACGTACAATGGCTGACTGTGTGGAACACGTACCCAGAGACCCAGGAAACAAGGCGAGAATAACTGAGAACAATACGATGGCTATTCCATTTTCATAGAACCTAAATAATAAATTCTTTCCTTTTTAAAAATGAAGATTGAATCACCTGAATCATGACATGTTTCACGTCACAGGAACTACCTCTGAGGGCTGCTATGGCGCACTGTTGTTTAACTAACAACAACGACAACAATGACAACAAACACACGCACACACACACACACACACACACACACCCCCCTGGAAAATAGATTGTAGGAAATACACCAGAATTTGTCAGTGAGTATCTCTGGATGCGGAATATTACAGGATTGTGATTTTTTTTTTGTGATAGTGTTCTGTATTTTCCAAGTTTTCTGCAAATAATAACTAACTATATTTTAGAGAAAGGCATATGTAAAATAGGCTATATAATTTTAGGTAAAAACAGACAAAATTATGTAGAAAACTATGAACAAAAGCAAACTCTGGAGAAAACATCACATAACTTTAGGGATGTGAACTTCTAGGGAGGCATGAGATGGAGACCAAATTGTACCTTTTTTCCTAAGAAGGACATTTCATACTTATGAGAAGAAAATACTATTTAAACTCCTTGTAACATATGTACAAAAGTAAATGTTTTCTTTAAATTTTCCCTCAATGACCACAATGGGGTTTTTTTGGGGGGGGGGGGCAGGTAAATGGGGAGCCACAACATCTTTAAAGAGTCACAACTTACCACATGCTCCCCTCCCCGGAAGTCAGAGGCAGTGTGCAGTGTCATAAGTAGCTCTGGAAAAACTTCGGTTCTCAGGCTTAGAAAGCAAAGATTCTTGATGAACTAGAGCAGGAGCCTGGGTAGCAGAACCATCACAGACACCTCTGCAATGCAGAGGCAGCTAGGTGAAGACATGACCTGAAAATGCCTCCTGATGGCAGCTCACCTGCCGTCTTAGCCAAGGAGCGCTGACAAACACAGCCCCTACAGGCGGCAGACCGCGCCCTCCAGGAGGCACGGGCTGAGCCTGGTGCACCGTTTTCCCTCTGCACAACCACAACGCCCGGTACAGAATATGTGCGAATCATTGGGAACAAATGGATTTTGAAATGAGCAGGTTGTGCACGTTTTACAGAAGAAAATGATGTTATATATTTATAGGCAAAAACCAAAAAAGACGGAGGTCCAAGAGGAAAGTGGATATTGGGTGATAATTCAGTAGAAATGTGCTACTCTCCACTCCCTCCCCCCACAGAAGAAAGTAACAAGCCTTTTTTTAGGTCTCGTATAATTCTAAATTTTTTTTAATTAATTCTTTCAGGTTTATTATATATTGATGTTTGGACCACATGGATCTCACTTATTTTAGTCAAGGTCTTAGTTCCCACACTCCTCCATGCTTGATGAAAAGGAAAATTTGGGAAGTCGAGTTGTCAGTAAGAGAAGTCTTTTAATATTCCTATTTTTATGTAACATCAATCTAGGAGTTCACTTCATAAGGAAATAAGCTGAAATATGCCAAAAGATTCTTTAACAAAAATGTTTACTATAGAATTATTGACAGTAATTATGAGGAAGTGAGTTAACACTGCAAACTCGAGACTGGTTTCTTAGAAAGGCAGCCTTGCAAAGTTGACCCTTAACTGGCATGTGGGAACTTGGTGGGTAAATAGTTCCCTTTACGGCTGTAATACTTTCACTAAAAGATAAGGGTGTATCCCTATGTCTAGACTGTGCAAACAATAGTGTTTACGCAGAAGGATATTGGAACATGCTGAGCAGAGGACGCCTCTGTCTCCATTCCCCAGTCAAAGCCGGGGGCGCAGTCTCTAAAGAGATTCCCCAGTACGCACCACTTCACACGCATCATGATTCATGGCTGGAGGCATTACGCGCGTCTGGGAGACTTGCTGGAAGGGGACTTTTGAAAGCTCACTCCCGGTTTGCTCTGGACCTCACCGCAGGTGCCTTTTCCCTTTCTTCATTTTGGTCGGTACCCTTTCACTGTAATAAACCTTAGCTGTGAGTATAGCTACACACTGAGTCCCATGTGTCCTCCCTAGCAAATCTCTGAATCCGGGGGTGGTCTGGGCAGCCCACAGCACAATAATATCATTGGAAATAATGTCAATGTCCAGTAATGGAAGATGGGTGAAGTAAATTACAGTACATAAGTGCACTGGATTATTTTATAAAAATAAAAATTTGGCTTATGAGGATTTTTACAAGATAATTATAATACAGTAAATTGAAAATATTACATATCTTATGCTTTTAATGATGAACAAAACATCTATAAACAAAATGATTAAACAAAAAATATACCAATATGCTGAAAGTGATAGTTTCTGGATTGAACAAAATTTTGCCTGTATTCTATTTTTTTTTTTTGTTTTGACTTGGCTGAATGTGGGGTTCATAAATCCTAAGTACCTGACTTTTGAGGAAAGCTATCCTAATTGGGTGGGGTTTTTTTTATACCAGTTGCTGAAGGACTTGACCAATGGGTTAGCTGTGGAGTCAGACTTGTGCCTGAGCTCTAGAGGGTTGGATGAGGAACCCGTTCATGAGCCTGAGACAAACACAGCTCAGGGGACATGAGAGGGTAACAGGTTTGGCCCCAGCTCTGCCCAGCTTGGTCTCCACACCAAATGGAAACACTGTGACACAATCACATCTTACTTTTTAACAGTTTAAATGCTAAGTGAGTGAACAGAAGCAGAGTCGGCACCTTCTCCACTTCTCTCCAAACAGGTGGGTCGTCTCAGTGCTGAGAAATCTGGATCACAGAGTGACTGTGAGGTGAGGGGACGGCTTCCCACAATGCTGTCATACCCATGCCCCACCACTAGAGGAAAGAGCACCAGCCATTCCCTTTCAGCCATCAGGAGCCTGGCGTGAGCATTCGACTTTCCAGAAGACTGCCAATGGAGACACATTTGCTTTGTAATATAAAAGGATAATTAAGCTTTAGTAAACAAAACCTATCTACAAAATGTTTTGTTGCAAATCTTTGGTGTTTTATTTGTTCACAGGTTACGCACAAGCTAGAATTACTGTGTAAATTCTGGAATCAGCTGGCCTTTTTAGAAAATAAAAACAAGAATCCAATTCCCTAAGGAAGATTGTTAATGTTAGTTATTTCCATCTGTCTTTGATGATTGGCTTGTCCAAAGATTGAAGTTCATTAATGTATCATTATCTTTACTAACAGCTCATTAAAGCAATATATTCAAGGGAGGAAATAAGACTTTGGTGACAAAAACAAAAATATAATTACAGAAGAGTATTTTAGCTCTGCTTATGTCTGTGTATTTATTCCAAATGTTTTACTCCACTCCGTTCTACTCTCCTAGTCATACCTAGGAGAGTTAGCTCATCACCAACAAGGAATAGACCATATATGGTTGCTGGCAAATTAACAAAATTACAGGTAGAATACTGTAGAGAATTAAATTAAAAATTCATGTAACTACAAAGAGATTCACAGAGACCAAGCCCATAAAACCACAGCAAATATCACATATAAATATAACAAACAAGATTAGTGAAATAAGCTAACAAGAACTTTCCATTATGATGACTAACAGTTAACAATTATTGGCTTTAAGGATTAGCCAATTTCTACCTGTTCTTTTCAGTTCTGTCAATCATCATTAGAAAGGAAGAAAAGATAAAACATAAATATTTCTCCTTGTTAAAAATATAAGTAAAAATCCAAGTTCTGAGTGAGTAATAAAAAAATCTCAATATTAATGTGTTAAATGTTATCTACAAAGCTCGGTAACCATGTGGACCCTGTTTCCATTATTATTAATAAATGAAAATTGACTGCATTAATAAAATATGCCGCAGATGCTCCATCTTCTTACTCCTACACATCAACAGATCAAATTCAACAAAATTTGGTTCTTTTCAGAAACATAATATGTATTATTTAGCAGCAACTTTAACAATAATTGAGGACAAACTTCAGTGTATTTATTAATTTATCTTACTCGTTCTGCTACCTACTATGTCCAACCATGAACCTTTCCTCTGGTTAAAGTGCTCTACTCGCCTTCCCCTGAAAGAGCTTGGAAGCCCGATTGCCTGCCGATGCCCTTTGTCTCCGCCTATGGTAGCTGATTTTGAGAGTCAGCTTATCTAGGCACAGCATCCAGATACTTGTCAAACATACATGGATGTTGCTGTGAAGGTATTTTTAGATGAGGTTAACATTTAAGTCTCCTCTGAGTAAAGCAGATTGCCCTCCATAATGTGAGTGGGCTTCATGCAACCAAAGGCCTTACAAAAAGAGACAGACCTTCCTTGAAAAAGAGAGAATTCTGCCAGCAGACTGCCGTCAGTCTTGAGCGCAACATCAACTTTTGCCTGGTCTCGAGCCTGACGGCCCCACTGCAGATTTGAACTTGCTAGCCTCTACATAAATAAACAGCGAGCTGTAAAATAAACCTCCCCATACATTGTGGGGTGGAGAGAGGGAAAGAGCAGTTGATTTTAAGAAGTCATGTGTGGAGAGGGACAAAGGATATAAAAATGTGTTTACTTATATATCTATCTATACCTACAATAAATATGAATCTATATCCATACCTATACAGAGAGAGAAAGATCTCACGGACTCTGTGTCTCAGGAGAACCCTGACTGTTGTGCCTTCACAACACACCCTGCCCAGTCCTCCTTCCCAAAGTGCGTTCAGCTCTCAAGGCCAAGCTGTAAAGCCACCATCCTTTTTTCTTTATTCATAAAAGCATATTGGAATTAAACAGAATGTGACTGGCATGATTACAAAAATAACTTCAAATCCACTCTAATTATTAAAAATTTAATTAATTTTCCAAGTTCTATCTTTTCAGTATTAAGAAACGTGTGCCTTGCAATCTCCTGGCTGATCCGACACGCTGACACGGACGCTCAGGAGGCTGAGAACTACCCCCCCCTCAAACAGCATGCACCCCAGTGCCTGTATGGGGGTCACCTTCGCTTTGTGTTTCAACTCAGTCACAAACTGTGACTTATTTATAAGGCATGACAGATGTCTAAAATCTATTTATGAATCCTTATACACCTAGCAGAGCATTTTGAATGCTCAGTTTTCAAAACATTAAAAAAAAACCCTTTAATCAACATTCCCTTGCTTTAAGAAATTCAGGTGGCATCTTCACTTCCATTGTGGATACTTATAACAAATGTCTTTATCCCTATAAAGGATGGAACCAAAATGTTGCAATGACTCCATCTCCATTTAAATACTTTATGAAAATATGATGAAAAATGTGGAATTTCAACAATTACTGGGTACTATTAGTTGATATCAATGTTATTAATTTTTAGATGAGATAATGATATTTTGGTTGTGCTTTAAAATGTGATTCCTTATTGCTTATAATAAAACTGAAAAAATATTTATGAACAGACATCAAGGAAGTTGCTTCAAATAACCCACGCTGACAAGAAAACTGAGTGGGTACGTGAATGAAATGGCCACAAGTTCTTGGTTGGAGAAGCTGGCTGATGGGCATATGTGTGTTTATTATCCAACTTTATTTATTTTTATATATATTTATGTTTTCCATTATAAAGTGATTCCATCTGTTCATTCCAAAATTCATAAACTTTTACCATGCCACAAAAAAATGTGAAATAAATAGCTAATGATCAGGAAAAGAGAGCAGGCCACAAAGCAAAACATGAATAAAATACTTTTCTGTCTGACAGGATCTGATATTTAAAAAAAGGAGGGATAGAATACAACAATAAAGTCAAGGAAACTAATCTAAGCAAGTCCCCACACAGTATTTTTGTTGAAAACACTATAAAATCCTAGGCCAGAACTTTCCTCGGGTAAAGCAGAACATCAGAAACTTGCTCGTTGTTCCTCTATTCCAGTAGAATATGAGCACTACAAGGTCAACTGCTTTTGTTATCTTACCAGTGTCTTTCCAGCAAGAGCATAGTCGAAGCTCATTCGATATCTCTCAGTTGTTCCTGTGTATAAACTGTGCTCCAACTATCACCACAGCCCATAAACTCTCATCAGCATTATACTATCAGGACAAAAACTCATCTCAAAGATTCAGGTTTTAATTACGTACCTCATTTTGCCATACATAATGGGCTCCTGTAGAATATGCACCCACATTTTTGGCCCTAACTTTCAGGGAAAAAGTCTTTCATTTTAATTTTTTATTCAACTTTTTATTTATTTACATTTAGAAACAAAACTGATTATCGTATTCTAGGGTATTATTTTGCATACAGATATCGTTATTGCTTTCTAGAGTTATACTCTTAATGCATAAGCATAAATAAAAGAATTAAAATCATATGCAATTAGTGCTACCCATGTGTAATGCTCATGCTTATTTTTCCCTCAAAAATTTGGGCAAAAAGTGCATTACATACAGCAAAATAAAGTATGCTCCCATCTGAAAATTATTTATGAGTAACACATCTATTTATAATGTTAAAAATGGCTTCTATATACACCATTTTATTTTAGCCTCATATCCAATGAGAAATAGAGGAAACAGGGATTACCTCCCCCATTTTATATCTATCAGTCCACTGAGATTCCAGCCCTGTTTTTTAACTCATGGTCCCTCACTCCTTCAACCGAAGAACTTTCTATATGTTCTTTGTAACTTAGGAAAAGCTAGGATATCATTTTCATTCAGTATCAATTCTACTAAGACAGGAAACAGAATCTGAGAAGTCCAGCCCAGAGCCAAAGAATGAGAGAAAGAAAATCCAACCCGTTTTGTAGGCTTTTCAGTGCAATATTAAGAAATATCATTTCAAAATCTTAAAAGATATATAGTGATTTCATTTTAAATATAAAATCATTCTCACTCTAACAATAAGAATAAGCCAGTTTACAAAAAATAATTTTTGTGTGTCAATCAGAGAGCTGAGGTCACAAGGAAACCCAATGAGTGGCAATATCAATTCACCTTGGCAAAACCAGGGGAGGAAGAGATGACCACCCCAGAGGTAGGCAAGAGGAAAAACCTGAAAGTTTCATAAATCGTTAAAGGCCAAATGTGGACTCACTAAATAGCAGAGAGTCCTCAGAAGCTCAGACACCTGGGGTGTCCACACCCACTGTCCTACTCTTTTCTAAAGGTTCGCACTGAATGCAGATGAGAAAGATTGGTGTAGCGCAGGAAATCTGAGTCCTCCCCTGTGATGCAGGTGCATGGGGATAGCCATGGTTTGGTGGTGGACCACAAGAAGCTAGAGAATGCTATCCCCAAGCCAGACACTGTGTGAGAGCAAGGTGGTGACTGGCTGCTGCCTGGGGACAGGCAGGAAACTCAGCTCACTTTATAAAGCCATTGTAACCTGATAGCACAGCCAGATGAGGGTAGTACAAGAAAGGAAAATTACACACCCACGTTCTTCATGAACACAAATGCAAAAGTCCTTGACAAGGTATTAGCAAATTAAATCCATCGATATGAAAAGCATAATAAATCCTGATCTATTAGATGCAGTCCAAAAATATAAAGTTGGTTTTACATATGAAAATTAATTGGTGTAAAGAAAGAAGGAAGTCCTATGCGTCGTGACAGCATGGATGGAACTGAAGAGCTTTATGCTAAGTGAAATAAGGCAGGCGGTGAGAGACAAATACCATATGATCTCACCTGTAAGTGGAACCTAATCAACAAAACAAACAAGCGAGCAAAATAGAACCAGAGACGTGGAAATAAGGAACAAACTGACAGTAACCACAAGGGAAGGGTGAGAGGGATAATGAGGAAAAATAGGGGAAGGGCCGTCAAGGAACATGTGTAAAGGACTGAAGGACAAAGACAATGGGGACAGGAGGTAGGGCAGGGGGAGCGTAATAGGGGGGAAAGGGGGACAACTGTAATTGAACAATAATAAGAAAAAAGAAGATTGATTGGTATAATTTGCTATAGTAATATACTGAAAGAAAAAATCAAGTCATTATTTAAGTACATGTATAAAAAAACATTATACAAAATTCAACACTCGTTATCATTAAAAAAATTTTTACAGCAAACTAGGAAAAATGAAAACTTCCTAATCCTCACAAAGGGAACCTACAAAAGACTATAGCTAATATCATGCACGATGGTGAGATATTGAATGTCTAAGCCTAAGATAGGAAACAAGACAGGATGTCTGTAATCAGCATCGTGCTGGATTTTCTAACCAGTGCGATAAAACAGGACAAAGATATAAAAGAAGACATACAGTTTGGGAAGAAAAAAGGAAAAGCCGCCCTTGTCAGAATGACATGACTCAGTGTGTAGAAATTTCTAATGAATCAGAAAGAAAACTAGTAGAACTAGTTAAATAAATTTTCACTGTTGCAGTATCTAATGCAATTAAAAATCAATTTATTCTACTGTGTATAGTACCATGAATAATTTGTAAAAAAATTTTTAAATCACCATCATTTGCAATAGCTTCAAAACTAAAGTATTAAAGATAAATTTTTAAAGACAGCATATAAAACTTTACATAAACATATAATTTATAAAATATAAAATATTGCTGAGACAGTATAAAACACAAATAAATGAAGAGAAACGCTATGCTCAAGGATTGAAGGCTTGAGATTGCGGGTCTGCACCCCTCAGTTCATAGAGTTCCAAAGTGGTGCCAATGTAACAGCTGTGAAAAGCCTCATGTGTCTCTCCCGTTTACCACGACACGTGGATAAAAGAGGGATTTTTCTCCCCTGCCGTTACAAGTCACACGAAACTACGGTTTAACCTGCTTTTACTACTTTTCCTTATCTTGCTTGAAACTCCTGTTCTCTTGTTTAACTATTTTCCCCTTTGATTCCTTAAATTCTAACCACATTTTCCAACTCTATACCATCTTCATTTAAGGCTTTTGCTTTGGTTAAGACTCTCACACTCAAAATCCTATCTATTTTTAATTATGTACTATTTCAGAAACACTAAAAATTGAAAACATTATAAATACCATTTTAAAAATTCATGTTTTATAAATTATGTGTGGAAAAAACACTTTCATTCACATACACTTAAATGAAAATAATTGGGCACAATTAAGAAAATGAAAAACGTAAGAATTCTTTTTAATAGTCTGTGTGTTTTATCTTTTTGTAAGTGGAAACTAAATGGTGCTGCGGGGAAGTGGACTCCGCTCCCACCTATCTCGCCGCCATCTTCCTAAATGGTCTCATTTTTTAACACAGAGAAAATGCATCAGTCTTTGAAATATTTCTCCAGTATATTTCCAAACCAAATTTTGCCCAACAGAGGAATTTAAAACAAAAATTAGAAACCTAGCAAAAGGAAACTTCATAAAATTTATCTTTATTTCTATGCTTTAGCCTTCTATTTCTTAAATCAGATGGGCTTGCAAAATATTCTATGACATATGTGTAATTTTCTACGGTCATGAATTATTAATTCCAACTTTTAAAACTTATACCAGAGAAACTACCTTAGGTATAAAAAAGAAATTGCAAATCTTGTTGGAAAACTGCCTTTAAGAAAAGGCAAATTAAAGAATAAGTAAGATCTTGCTTTCTTTGTATTCTAAAAATTAGTTCAAAAGTCACTCTAAATAAATTAACCAACATTAAAATTTTGGCTATTTATGGACAAAGATAAATTCTCAGTGTACATATTCAAGAAGAAATAGTCCAAATAGTGCGTGAGAAAAATCACCTTCATAAAAAGCTATCACAGAGATTTGCTTTATAGGACTGAGGGTACAAATAATTAGTATGACATTTAAAAAATGACACTTTGAAGAACTGCTTAAGCCCCAGAGAATCTTCAAGTCAAACCACTTCAGCTTTTATTTGTTTTTTAAGCCATAGAATCCTAGTATATTTGGCCGGCGTAGTTTCACTACCTCATGCTTAAAAGATTCACATGTGTGAAATGCCTGAAAGAAACATCACTTATATACACTATATTTCCCAGTGGACACAGCTTAGCACAAACTGATAAAAAATGAAGGGTCATAAAATAGGAAATCCATTTTCATGCCCATTGGTGTGTAATTGCATAGAGTCTTTGAGTAGTGGCTAAAAATTAATTCCAACTTAAAAGCACTGAAATATTTTACCTTTTGCAAAGCAGTCAGGAATGACAAAAGTATTCTTTTTCCCCTTTAGCAAAGAACTGAAATTCTGTGATCTCAACAGTTATTGCCTTCATCCATCTAAACTATAAACCCTTCTCATGCACTGCACAGGAAAATGTGGAGCTCCTTCAAAGTTCAATCATCCAAATACAACAGAGATTCTCATTGGTTTAAAGAATATTTTAGAACACTAGAATATTGTTCCAGGGTATTAAATTTGAAGAATGACTGACTTTGGTTTCCTTATGAGTTAGGACACAGTAATGAATAGTTCTTCTTGATTTAGGATAGACTCAAAAATATATTTAGGGCACACAAACATGTCTACTGGCCCATAAAATTTATCTCACATTTTGTCATATGTATGAGAGAGAGAAAGCACGTAAGTTTTTAAATTAGGAATAATACATGTGGTGGTTACCTAGCAGACTTCACACACAACATCGTACCTGCCCTTGAGGGGTTTACCTTCTAAGACATTTACATTCAATAACAGTAACCCAAAGATCAGTACTTACTTGTTATTTTACTTTTTTTTAGTTTTTAAGTTTTTTTTTTAATCCAGTGTTACTTACCACAGCCACACTCAATCGGGCAAACACTACAGGGTGGAGCAAAAGTAGGTTAACTGTTGTTTGCATGGACAATAATACAATAAAGACTAGATAATAATATAAGGATAAACTCTGGCTCATGTACTCACAGTTGTAAAACTACTTTGTCCCACCCTGTATTGACTAAGCATAGTATGGTTTTCTTCAGTGCCAAAGGAATTATTCTACTTAGTATTTCAGTTCGACACATGGTTTTGGTATTATTATAAGCTACAAGCCCAGCAGGTATTTATTCCACGTTTTCTAGGTGCAGCTAAATGCTGGATGCTCACGACATGCCAAGCATGTGCATAGTGTTGAGAATACAAGAGGAACAACTCATAGCCCTGGTGTTGAGAAATGCACAGTCCAATAGGGAAAGGTAAACACACACAATTTACTGCCTCTTTGTGTTAAGTTTTTAATAAATCCATGTCATGAAGGCTCACTCTGAGATGGAGCAACTCCATCAGGGAAGTCCAGGGATACCGTCACAGGTGACGGGCACTTGAGCTGGACACTGAAGGACGATGGAGTAGCTCCAGCAAGGGGTGGAAGGGCTTCTGTTCCTCAGATGAGGACAGTCGTGGTAAAAATGAAGAGGTGGGGCTTGAGTTCCACATTCTCAAGGTGCTCAGATACTCTGGAGATCCCTGACACTTAGTACAGAGCACTGTGTAGCCAGACAGGAGGGTGTCAGTGGGGGAACCCACCTAAAATCCAGGTGTTGCCCATGACAACTAGAGATTGGTCAAGATGAGACTGGGTGGTCAGGAGTTTCTCAAGAAACCTAATAATTTTGTATTAACACTGTGCCCTTTCCTACCTGCTATAACTAGAAATGCCAAGTAAAGCTCTCCAGTGGGTTAGCCTTTTTTCTTACTTTAAACCCTGGGTTGAAAGACTCTGCCTTCCTCCTGTAATATTCCCTAGCACAATTTTATGATAACTGATGAGATGTTCAGACTTGTCCTTTGTATTTCATGGCCTCTCCGACGGTGACGTATTTTAGTCGTGTGTGGCCAAACATTTCAATTTGCCCCAATGGCCTCTGTTTTAGCACTAAAAGTCATAAATACTGAACACCTCCTCAGTCCAGGGCAAGGTGGGCCAGTCGGTCACCTCAAGATTTCCTGCCCCCAGGCCTAGAGCAGCATTTATTCACAGTATGGCTTTTCCTAGTGAATTCGTTCTTTTAAAAATCTACTAATGTGAAATGTAATGTACATAAAGAAGAGCACAAAAATGTTGTGTGTGCAGATTTAACAAATAGTGGACCACTCAGTACCAGAAATAATGGATGTGCCGCTACCCCGGAACCCTTCCTTCGTAATCAAAGTACTTTGCCTCCCCCAAGAACTAACTACTCTCCCAACTTTTCTTATAAACATTTCTTTGTCTTTTAAAAGTAAATTTACCAATGAGATTACACTATACATTTTAGTTCTACCTTTTTGTTAAAACTTGATCTACCAAAATACTTTTGTATTTTGCTTTTAGTGTTCTACGTGGTTTTAATAAAACTTACCAACTTTGCTGCACATAGATGTAGCTTATTCCCTTTCTTGCTATATGCTCTTCCCTTGGATGCATTTATCAAAAACGTATTCCTCATTGACTGTTGACGACATCTGAATCTTCTCCAGTTTGGAGTTATTACCGACTACACTGCTAAGATCACTCTTATGAGTGCCTCCAGGTGCCCGTGTCCCGGGGGTTATCTAGGTTGCACTAGTGAAAGCGTGGTCCATGAGTGAGCAGAATCGTCTTCCTCTGGGAGCTTGATAGAAATGTGGGTGCTCGGTCTCAACCCAGACCTACTGAATCTCCATTTGCACCAAATTCATTTGCACATTAAAGTCTATGTGAATAATAGGCAGTACAGGATGGGAAGCGCTGCCCTAGCATACAAGCCAAGGAGTGGGTCACTCCAGTTAAGCCTTGCTGGACAGCAGTGGAGTATGAGAGCTCCCAGCCTCCCACAGCCTCACCAGCACTTGCTTAGTACAGTCAGTCTTTCACATCTGTAACTACCTGGTTACAGGATGTGGTCTGGAATCTCCTCGATTTCCTTCGCATATTTCTAATCACTAATGAGGGTGAGCATCTTTTTATAAGTTCATAAGAGATTTGGATTTCCTCATTTTAAACTGCCTTTTCTAGTCTTTTGTCTAGTTTCCTATCAGGTAGTTTCTCATTTTCTCCTTAGTTTGAAAAAATTTGTTTTACACACTAGGTTTTAGAGAATTGTTAGATATATGAATTGGAATTATTTCTCCCACTCTGCAACCTGTCTTTTTACTCTTTATGGTGCATGTGATGAACGGAAGTTCTTCACTTTGATATAGGTAAACTAACCTGTTTTTTTATTTATATTTTGTGATTTTGTATCTTATTTAAGATACCCTTTTCTACCCCTGGATATATTTCCCTAGTCTGTTAAAAGATTCATATTTTTAACTTTTTACTAAAATATAAATCATGCAGGAAATTGAACATAAGAATTCAGCTTAATTAATTTTTGCAAGCATCCTTGTCAACCATGATTAAATTAAAACCAGAGCATTCCTAGCAACCAGAAGCTCCTTTGATGGTCCCCTTTAATTGCTACACTCTAAGAGTGAGGTGATGTTAGATGCATCCAATTTTGCCTTTTTCTATGAGGATAATTAATTTTTATGCTACAATGTATTTAAAAAATCCCTTTTTTTGCCACCTCTTTAGTAGATAGAATATATACATAGGGTGCAGAACTCTTAGCAAACTCACAGCCACAGCCTGGCCTGGTGATCGCCTTCTCACAGCCCTTGCCAAAGGACATCCCACTCCAGACCTCCTGCTAGCATTGGCACCCCAACTCACTCTGCTCACATATCTTCTTCCAGTGTGGACACCAGGCATTCCAGGCCCGCCACCTGCAGGAGCAGGCCCATTCCCCTGCACGCCCTCATGCCTACGTGCTTGCCATTGGCTGAGGCTCACATGCAACCCAGAAGGTTGCTTCCTGCTTACCCAGAGACTGTGGACCAGCTCCGGTCCAGGTGCATAGTGAACTTCTCTGCTTTCAGAGGCCATGACTACAACTTCTCCAGTGAGGTCTGAACCCCAGCCTTCAGTAGGGAGGCCCCTTCCAAGTTTCTGTTCTTGGATATTCTCTCTCAGCATTAGGGGACCCTGTAGAATTCTCTTATATCTCTTTTCTCATTGCATAATAATTATGTTAAACTTCCCTTATTTAAATTACTATGTAGTATATGTCTCCTGACACAAACCACGTAATGCCTGGAGCAATCAGAAGCTGGAGCAGACAAGGATGGATTCCCCTGAGAGACTTCAAAGAGACCCTGGCCCGGTCCACACTTTGGTGTCAGACTTCTGGTCTCCAGAACCGTGAGTCAATAAATTTCTGTTGTATTAAACCCTCGACTTTGTGGTAATATGTTATGGCAGCCCTAAAAAGTTAGTATACCCTATTAAAAGGTTATTTTTATTTTTCTACATTATCAGTAACTTTTGAAGAAGTTACAAGACTATCATTTAATACAAAAGAACAGATAGATAATAATATAATAAGTTTTATATTACACATTAATATATAAACTATAATTCTGTCAGGGACGCTTGCTTTTTCGCACTTGCTTTAGTTCCTCAAAATATCATTATGCCTTCTCATTTGTAAATTCTGGAATTAAAATACAGTTTTTGTCCTTTCTCTTGCAAATAGTCTGAAACCTATAGTAAAAATGAAAAATCAGAAAAGGAAATTTCTTAGATGAAAGGAAAAGACAACCACAACTCTGAAGCATATTATGTGAGAAAGAGCTCCCACATATAAATTAAAAGTAAATGAGAGTGGAAGAAGAGAAAGTTAAAGATGCTCACAGGTGCAGATCTCAGACAATACAGGGACTAGCTCTCTAAATTAAGCAGTCCCAGGCTAGGGAGCAAGTGCCTTTGGAAAACAAGTGGAACTAAGGTGCTTATTCTATCAGAGAAGCACACTGCACCACATTTTCACAAGGTCTCAGGAAGTTGGGAAGGTAAGGCTGAATGAAAAATCACACAGATGAGGCACATTTCCAGGAAGCAGCCTCCTTGATGCTGGGGTAAGGAGAGAGAGCCAGGAATGTGATCTGTCCTTCAGAGTGGAAATGAAGTGGCTGGGAGAAGTGAAGGCTAGAAGAGCTCATGCACACGCACACGCACATGCACACGCACACGCACACGCACACACACCCCTGCATCATTAAAGGTGCTTCTCATTCACCGGGAGCACTGCTCCAGCTACTCCCACACACAGCCTCCCACACAAGGCTGGTCCAGGAAGAATGCACCACATTCAAAGTGAGTAATGAAAAATTTTTAAAAGAACTAGCATAAAAGGTTCACGAAAATTCTGCAGACACAAATAAAATGGGAAAGGTGGTAAAAACATATGATAGATGAATACATGAGAAAAATGTTGCCAAAAGATGAAAATTATTGCCATAAACAATGTAAATATTTTGACTAAACATATTACCTAGGGTTTTGGGAGGAAAAAATGTCATTGCTTCTGTTAAAAGAACCCCGAAATGAAAGGATATAAAAGCTTAGGAAAGATATAGTGAAACAATAGAAATGACCGCTTGGGCTGATGGATAAAAAAATAAAACCGTTCACAGACATGAAGACAAACTCTAAGCTGTTGTAAACAGGATTGGCAGATGTAGACAACACGAAACACGATAAAAAGGACTTTAAAGGGATTATAAGAAAAATGGCAGACACAGGAAATAGACAAAATAAGAAAAGAAACCAAATAATAGAAGAAAACATATTGAAGACATAGTTTAAGATGCAATTACTGAAATAAAATAGGATTAGGATCTTCAAATTGAAGGACATTCTTTATATCAGGAAAGAACTTGTCACAGTATGATATGCTCACGAAAACACATCTCAGAATTATTATTAGGGTTCAAAACTAAGAATCCTTTGAATAGCCAGGCAAAAGGAACAATATAACTGTAAGCAGCAAAGCCACAAGCTACAAGGCAGTGGAAAAATGTCTACAAAATACTCAAGAAAAATGAATGTGACATAAGATTTTTATCCTAGCCTAGATGACAGAACCAATAAATAACATAACTAACCAAAATTTTGAGAGGAAAAGAAGTTTATAAATGATGTTAGTAGCTGATTTTAACAACTTTTATTTGTCAAGGGGAAAGATAGCATTTGGAATTAGTAAATCACATGATTAAAAATAGATAAAAGTATAAAGGTGTACACTAAGAGAAAAACATATTTAATAAAATGTGGTGATGGACGAAGGAGGGGGAGGGAAGACTAAACAGATGCATGCAAATTCCATTATTGTTTGTGGGGGGGAGTCATAGATACATATGAAGAAAATGTGTTTCCTACTTCTGAAGGATTATGGCAACAGAAGGATTCTGTTATGGGAATTTACCTGCTGTCACAAACAACCAGAAAAATTGACAAAAGATTTATCTTCTTATAAACATATAATGCTTAGGAAAATGTGGTACTCTTCTAAGGCTAGAAAAACACCTATGGAAGGGAACAAGAGCACCGAAATAGACCTATGCATATGTGACATTTAGTATGTGACAGCAGAGGTGGCCCTGAAGACCACCGGGTAGAGGAGGGACTTCTCAGGAAAAGTGTCCAGGACCACCGAGGGTCTCTATGTCAGGAAAGGAGGACAGAATGGGGAGGGAATGCGACTGGAAAATCAACTCCAATAAGCTTAAAAACCTAAGAATCAACATAAAAACTATAATTTTTTTTAATTTTCAATTACAGTATATATTCAATATTATTTTGTTTTCATTTCAGGTGTGCAGCACAGTGGTTAGACAATCACATACTTTACAAAGTGCTCCCCCTGATACTTCAAGTACCCACCTGGCACCACGCACAGTTACCACAATATTGTTGACTGTATTCCCTGTGCTGTACTTCACATCCCTGCAACTGTTTTGTAACTGCCAATTTGTACTTCTCAGTCCCTTCACCTTTCCGCCCAGTGCCCCACACCCCATCCTTTATGACAACCATCAGTCTGTCCTCTGTATCTATGAGTCTGTTTCTGTTCTGTTTGTTCATTTGTTTTGTTCTTTAGATTCCACGCATAAGTGAAACTATATAGTATTTGTCTTTCTCCATCTGACTTATTTCACTTAGCTTCATACCCTCCATAAAAAAAGACACCATAAAAGAGTATATAAAGACAAGCCACAGAGCTGGAAAAAATTTAAACACGTGCAATTGACCTAGATGCAGTTTAGAAAATTTGATAAAGAATTTTTACAACTCAGTGAGAAAAGGAAAACAACCCAAAAGAAAATTAGGTAAAAAATGTATTTGAATGATATTTTTAAAAAGAGGAACTCCAATTGGCCAAGAAGCATATAATAAGTTTGCTCAATCTCATCAATCATCAGAGAAATGCAAATTAAAATTAAAACAGTGAACTCCAACTGATTGGTACAAATGTTTAAGTTTAACAATTTCAAGAGCTGAAAAGGATGTGAAACAATGGAAATGTCCCATCTTTGTGAAGGTGGATTAGTACCAGCCTAAAAATACAGTTTGACATTATTGAGAAGTTGACGGTATATGTAACCCCTGAACCAGAAGGTTCTCTCTTTAGTATAAACCCTAGAGAAATTCTTATACATCACACCAGGACATGTATACCATAACAATCCTGAAGTGAAAACAACTCAAATTTCCATCAAGAATAGACTAAAAACTTTATGATATATTTCTAAAATGGTGTGTGATACAACAGTGGAAATGAACAGGCTCCAGCCATATGTAGCAGCCAAGACAAAAAAAAAAAAAAGCAATGTTGAGCAAAACAGGTAAGACACAGAAAATACATGCAGTATGATTTAACTTATACAAATTTTTCAGCATAGGCACAAATAATTCACCATCACTCTAGGTGTTAAAAGTAGAGAGAAAAGTAGAGAGAGTAGTACAGAAATGGGTAACACAAAATGAGAGCTAGTGGATAACTCTGAGGAGTGAGTAAGAGTGTTCTCATTAGAAAGAGCTGAGGTGAGGCATGGCATGGGGCCAATGACTGGGTGCTAAGAATATTCTATTTTATGACTTGGGTAGTGCTTGCACAGGGTTAACTTTATAATTGTTCATCACATCACACCAAGTTTTCATTTATTCAGCAGTCTCTCTCAGTCTGTCATGGTGCTTTTATTTGCTATATAATGTTGAGATTCCTTGAGCCTGGGGACACCAGCTGGACAAGTGCAAACCCTCAGAGGTGTGTGGGCCACAAGCACTCACCAGACCCTCCCTGCTCCTGAGCCCAGGCGGGTACCTGGGGCAGAGGGCAGCTACAATCCCTGGGTTGGAACCTGAGAGTGTGTGATCAACACCCTATACCTACCTGATGGGGTAGAGGGATGTGGACAGGAGGTGAGACCAATTAGGAACCAAGGCTCCAAACTTACAGTGCATGTTCATTACCCTCTCAGGTTCATTTGCAAACCACGAATTGAAAGGTAAAAATACCAATAATTTCAATATGGCGACCACAGTGCATTAAAACTGTAAGTGCTGAGCCCCTGATGAGGGAGGAGTCCTGTGTGACTGCATGATTGCACACCCATGAAGCCAGCCCCACACCATACATACATGTCTTCTACACATGTGTGCATGTGCATAATATTGTGTAAGTGTATGTGTGAGTATAGGAAAGAGGAGAACAAACAAATCATACTTCTATTCTTCTGCAAGGCCCCGAGCCATGGGTCACGCCTTAATTAGCAGAAGGGAAGTCAGAAGATCTAAAGTGATTGTGCCATTCAGGTTTTATTATTTTTTTAAGGTTTTATTTATTTTTAGAAAGAGAGGGGAAGAGAGGGAGAAAGTGAAGGAGGAAAACATCAGTGTGTAGTTGCCTCTCAGGTGCTCCCTACTGGGGACCTGGCCCACAACCCAGGCACATGCCCTGACTGGGAATCAAACTGGCGACCCTTTGGTTTACCGGCCAGCACTCAATCCGCTGAGTCTCAGCACCCAGGGCCCATTCACATTTTAAACTACCAGACTGAAACTTATTTACCAAAATGTTCATACATCTGAATGGAGACCTGTGTGTTTAAAGGCTGTTTTATAAATTATTTATAATTAAGATCAGAGGCAATTAATTCCATAGCATGCTAAGCAATTTGACATAATTGTCCTTACTAAATCTTGACACCAAGAACCTCCTACTCTGATAATAGTTTCTTCCTTTCCATTCCACTCATAATTGAAAAATGAAGTACCATGCTTGCTACATTTTTAATAATCTAATAAAAGTAGAAACAAAGATTGTCATCAAGTATATAACTTCATTCAGATTTCAGAAAGGAAACGGGTTAAAAAAATACCAAGTAGGTGCCCTGTTACCCTAATTCAATTCTTTCACAGTAATTCTGAAAGACAGACACAAATGTCGCCTTCCTACAAAAGAACACAGAGGTTAGAAAAGATAAGTATCTTAACCAGGGCCATCACACTAATGAATGGGGGTATAGTTCTGACTACAAAGTTCTGCCATGAGCCGTCTTTGCTACCCTTTTTCCCCTCTTTTCTTTAAATGTTTACTGTCTATTTTCTATGCGTCAAGC
Organism: Desmodus rotundus; assembly: GCF_022682495.2. Taxonomy (NCBI): domain Eukaryota; kingdom Metazoa; phylum Chordata; class Mammalia; order Chiroptera; family Phyllostomidae; genus Desmodus; species Desmodus rotundus. The sequence continues at coordinate 17,829,634 of NC_071395.1, forward strand.
GTCATCACAGAAATAGTGGCCAAGGAGCGCCTGAAAGGGGGCGAGTGTGAACTACGGCGTGCTGTAAGTCATGTTACGCACAAGATTTTCAAAGATGTATAAGAAAAAAAGGATGTACAATGTTACCAGTAATCTTTCATATTAGTTACATATTAAAATGATAAGTGGCATATACATTAGGTTAAATAAAAATTATGTTTAAAATTTATTTCATGTTTTTCTTCACCTATGTAATGTGAATACTACAAAATTTTAAATTATAAGTGTGTCTCATATTTATTTCTATTGTATATCACTAGCATCTTCTCAATCTTGCTTCAGGACAGGTAAATGAATTACCTACATGTTATTTTTAAATGTACACAAGTATTTCATGATTATTTTGAATAAGAAATATCTATAATCCACTATGGAATGCATCTTCCTGCCACCATCAATATTTATTGACTATATATTCAATCTCCCTTGAAATTTCAGAAATTAGCTTAACTAAAATTAGCTAAACCCTATTGGTTTTCCTTTTCCTGACAAAGTACATAATGAACAGAGAAATGCCTGCGTTCAAGACAGATATTCCTGTAATGGAATGAAAATAGCTTTTTTACATCTTACAAGTACCTCTTAGAGGTTTGCTGAACACTTTTTTAGTATAGCACTCATTTCTCTCAGCATGAAAAATTTTGATTGTTTAGAATTTGGTACATTAAATATATTTTTCACATTTTCCTAAAGATGAGGCAGGATGCTTTCAGGCAATAAAATACTTGTGTTTTTATGAAATGTCTATTAATGTGAGCAGTGGGGAACTATATCAGAAAGCTATCTTTCCTTTTCTATTGTTAAACACTGAAAGAGCAATATAAACTAAATTATAATTCAGCATAAAGGCTAACATTCTAAAATTGCATAGAATGCAATATCAATAAGCTTATAAAATTAATTGAAAATATAATTCTAAAAAATATGTACAGTAGTAGCACTAAATTTAGACTGTAGGATATCAGATGAACCAAAACTCTCAAAAACAAATTTACACTACCCTTTAGTTTGTAACATTGTACATACCACAAAATACTCATTCTATAAGCGCACTCTAGAATAAATCATTCTGTTCCACCTCAAAATATAGCCTTAAAACATCTCAATTTCATACTTAAGGAGCAAAATATTTACAGCCACATATAAGACAATGTAAACATATAAAGCAATACAATAAAATGCAGCAACAACTGAGAATCAGAAGCCTGATACTTGTAAGACTTCAGCTAGTTGCCAAATTTTGGATGTTTAGTTTCCTTATCTGAAAGATGGAAAAAGTCAGACGGGCCATAACTAAAAATCCCATGAGAATGAAAGAGACAACATATAAAAATAAACTTTTTACCAATAAAGTGTTATACAAATCATGCTAAAATTATATAAAAACAAATTTATTCTAGTATTTTATTATAAAGTTCAACCCTTCAATTAATCTTTTTCAGTAGCCATTGTAGCAAAAATAAAAATCTTTTAAATATTTTAAATTTCATCTTTCTAAAACCATTTTTGAAACACCTTTGTACAAAATAATAATTGAAAAAATAAAATAATAATTGAAGTTACATCAATAAATGAAAATATATATGAAGAGATACTTGATTATAGGAGAATTTGGGGACGTAGGTGACCATACAATTAAAAGGACCAGTAGCCGCAGTCTAAATGCACAAAAGGGAAGCATCATCTCCCCTCCACCCCAGCTGTAGTGAGACAGTGGATTCCTGCATCAAACTAAATGTATTTAGAATTTTATTGTTTTAAAAAAATCTATGTTCCACCTCCAAAATGAATTGGGAATCCGTCCGTCTCTCTCCCTGCCTTCAGCTGCCTTCACCTGGTGTCAGAGTGCAGGGACAGAGGACATGGCTTTTCCTTCCCGGATACTGAGCGCTATGGACTGAACTGTGTCCCACAACATTTGTGCTATGTTGGATTCCTAGCCCTCAAGAGATAGAACTTGGAGGAAAGGACTCCAGGTAATAATTAGGTTAGATGAGGTCATAAGGTGGGACACTTATGATTCTCTCTCTGCTTTCACTGTAGATTTCAGGTTGCTGTGTTCTCATTTTCATTTGTTTCAATGTATCTTTTAATTTCTTCCTTTATCTTATGTAGTCAACTCATGCATTGTTTAGTAACATGTTATTCAGCCTCCATGTGTTTGTGTGTTTTTCAGTTTTTTTCTTTTGATTGATTTCTAGTTTCATACTATTGTGGTCAGAGAAGATGCTTGCTATGATTTCAGTCTTCTTAAATTTACTGAGACTATTATTATGTCCTAACTGTGGTCTATCCTAGAGAATTTTCCATGTGCACTTGAAAAGAATGTATATTCTGCTGCTTTGGGGTGAAATGCTCTGAGTATATTAATTAAGTCTATCTGACCTAGTGTGTTATTTAAGGCCACCATTTCCTTGTTGATTTTCTGTCTAAAAGATTGATGTCAATGCAGTGTTAAAATCTCCTACTAAGATTGTATTATTGTCCACCTCCCCCTTTATGTCCATCCAGATTTGCTTTACATATTTAGGTGCTCCTATGCTTGGGTGCATAAATGTTTACAAGCGTTATATCCTCTTGCTTACCAATCCCTTTATCATTATGCAGTGTTCGTCTTTGATTCTTACTATAGTATTTGTTTTAAAGTCTATTTTGTCTGATGTAAGTATTGCTACCCCAGCTTTTTCTAAATTTCCATTTGAATGAAATATCTTTCCCATCCCTTTACTTGCCACAAGACTTTTATTTTATTTTTTATTTTTTTATTGTTGTTCAATTACAGTTGTCCCCACTTTTCCCCATTACTCTCCCCTTCCCTGCCCTGCCCCTTGTCTTTGTCCATGGGTCCTTTATACATGTTCCTGGACTTGACCCTTCCCTTTCTTTCCCCCGTTAGGCCCCCCTTCTCTCTGGTTACTGTCAGTTCTTTATTTCCTTGTCTCTGGTTCTATTTTACTTGCCACAAGGCTTTTCAAAGATGCAAAGGGAACAAAATTAGAAAGAAAAAAACCAAGTTGTTAATCACGACTGTGAGGGAAGCTATTTATTAATGGACAAGTTTTTTTTGTCTTTTCTCTGAATGTTCTTTAATATGGTTACATGTATTTTTTTTATAATAGCAAACAATGAAACCTAAAAATTTGGTGTTGATCTTAATACAATATGAATCTAATGATAAGTTTTGTTTATTTTAAGTTGTCTTCTCAGGAAAACAAAAGCTATTTATAAAGTATTTTTTGAGATCTCATATGTCTACCAATCTACTGGAAACTGCTTTCATCAAAAAACTCATCTAGCTTATTGAGAGACAATTGTATCACATTAATTAGATAATAGTACCATATATAACAATATTTAGAAAATGTTCATTGTTATGAGTAAATGCTGAAATAAAACCAAGTAACAAATATTAGGGCCTCAAAAGAAGTGCTCAGTCAGAGCTGAGCAATGTGAAGAACAGGAAAATATAATGATTATTAGAAATTCATAAACTAGAAAGCAATGTGCTATAGAGGAATGTGCTATTGGTAAAGATAAACCTGCCTTAAAAAAAGAAAAGAAAAAAAGTGAGTTGACCGAGCTCTAGCAAGACTATCAAAAAAAAAAAAAAAGAGGGAGGGAAGAAGAGAAGAAGAGAGGGAGGGCCTAAATAATCAATATTAAATATCAAAAAGGAGATATCAGTACAAATGTTACTATAGACAACCAAATGGCGGTATTTTTTACAATGCACGTAGCCCTACCAACGTAACTTATTAAAACTAATAGAAGATAAAAAATAGTTTCATCAGTCCTAAGTCTATTAACACGTTTAATCTGTGAACTTAAAATTTCATATAAGGAAATCTCCAGGCCACTTGGCTTCACTTGTGACCTGTGCCCAACATTTAAGGAAAATACTAGCACAATATTACACACATTATTCCATTCAACAGAAAAAAGAAGAAATTGTCCATGTTCACTATAATATGAAGTAATACAAAAAAAATAACAGGGGGCAATTCATGGACAATGATGGTGATGCATCATAAAGCAAGGATATCTATTAATCTAATTCTGGATACCTGAGGTTTCACAGAGAATATATGCATACTGTCTACACGGCGAGTAGAGAGACAGACAGGAAGAAGAAGATAACTAATGCCAATTTTTTCTGGGTTATTTTTCCTGAACTAGGAAAGTTTTAGGCCACCAGGAATAGATATGAGCTCTAAAAACAGACTACTACAAAGAACATGAAACCCCTATAGAATCTGGCTTTCTTCATTTTCTGTTTTTATTATTTTTATGATTTCTTGCCAGCTCAGCCAGGTTTTTAAAATTATCTTTAATATTTAAATAGCTTTTTTTAGGTGCTCTACAACTGAGAAGTCTTTCCTTGTGTAGTTGTTCACCATGTTTTCAGAAAACCATGCACTCACGGGCACACACAGCTGTATTTTTTTCAGCTGTAGTTTTCCTTCCAAAGGAAAACAGTATATTTGAGTTCCATGGGTAAAAATATTTATTCTAACAAATTAGATAACTTTCCTTATTGAATAGAAAAATAAATATGAAAGTTGGTGCCACTCTTTTAGAAAATAAAATAGCAGTATGTTTATTCATCCAACAAAATATTATAAGCACTTCTTATGTGCCAAGAATGAGTCTGGATCTTGTAGCAAAAAAAAAGTCAAAATGATAGGAATTCATGGAGATTACATTCCAGTAGGGGGAGGCTGATTAAACCAAATAAGTAGAATAGGCAACATGTCCTGAGGCCAAATAAAGAGATCCCAATGAAGCAGGGGAGGTAAATGGGGCTGGGAGGTGTGGCTGCTACTTCATAGGCTGGTCAGGAAGGTCACGTCCTCACTGATAAGGAGGCGTTTGGACAAAGCCCGGAAATGTTGCCTGTGGCGTTGAAGGGAAAGAGCTTTCCAGGCACAGAACAAGTAAAAAATTCCTGATTGGACTCATTAGGGTTGAAGTGCTTATTAAAAATGCAGGTGGAAATGCTGATTAAGCAGTTGAAAGTGAGTTGAAGTTTGGGAGAATAACCAAGCAAGAGATATGAATTTGAAGTCATCAGAATATGAATGGTATTTAAAGCCATGGATGGGTACAATTACTGAGGGAATAAGTATAGTTAGAGAAGAAATTCAAAAATTGATCGCCAAGCCTCCTGTGGACATTGGGAGCTCCAAGGCTCCCAATGGGAGTTTTTTAAAAAAAATTGTTGGAGCTCAGAGGTGATTTGTTTTAGAGGTGGTGCTCTTCAAAGTAAGAGTTTTAATAATATTTTAAAGATCTCTCAGCCACAACTATCAGAGAATGTATATAGCATGATGGAAGGCAAAAATTAGTGGAGGAAAAAATGATCAGGGAATTTAGATGCCAATAAATGAAAGAACTTATTTATTTGGCTACCAAAATCACAAAATCATTATAAGACTATGACTGGAGAAAGTTACAAGGACCCCGGAGCTAAATTTTTTAAGATACGAGAGAATGGATACAAATCAATAGATACTAAGAAGGAGAGGTGATGAAGGGTATCATTTGGTCACAGGAGATTCAAAGCTGGGAGTTTTAAGGAAGAGGAAGGGAGAATGGTCTGGAAACAGCATGAAGAATAAGGAAGCAACCCACACCCTCAATCCCATCTCTAGTCCCAGAGATGTGGGGCATGGGAGAAAAGACCATCATCATTTCAGAGAGCCATAGAGAAAGAAATGTCCTCAGAGCTGGGAACAGTGCTCAGATTCCAGGTAGGCCAAAAAGGTGTAGGGAACCCTTAGAAAAGATTAAGGATTTAGGACTTTTGCTAGTTACTGGATTCAGGGAGAACAGTACACAGGACTCGGGAATGGCAGGGGTGAGGAATGAGGTCAGGAAAAAGAAATACAGAATTATATAGAGAGTGAACTTTTGGTAATAAGAGGTGACCTAAAAGACCAGAGTCTGGGGGCCCATCCTCTGGTGTCCTGTCAACGACTATGTGAGAGGTTTTCATATCTGGGGAGAGGCCACACAGAAAAAGGAAAATTTTCTAACCTCATCATCCCTTTTGCTGAGGGCAGTTTCACTCTTTGCTTGAGGATTACAAATGATGAAAGTAAAGCCCAGGAAATTGAAGGGATTTGTACCAGACCAAACGGTTCTCAGTCAGAGCAATGTGGGCTTCTCTGACATACCTCCCTTTGTCCCAGAAATTACTGTTGAAAAAGGCTGTTAAAGCATTTCTGCCATGCACCTATTCCCTTAGAACCATAAAGATGGGAGAGAGCTTTCAAATTACTGGGGAAAGGGGCACTTGAGTAATAGAAGTTTGAGTGTCCTGCCAAATTTATTGAAATAGGAGGGTGAGCAGGCAGATTCAAGGTCTAGAACACAATGCTTACTGTAACAATAGCAAAACAGCCAAGTCCAGGAAAAGCCACGGCAATTGTGTTTACACAAAAACAATAAACTGTACTTCCTGAGTTCAGTGCTGTTACAGTCTGTCCATGTTACAATGAGAAGTGTCTTGTGCTGCTGGTAATATACCATTTAGGACAGGGTCTAAGCTGGATCTCCAACACCAGATTTTCAAACCTATTATGCTTTACAGTTTATAGCTAGGGAATTATAGCTATAAGCATAGCTCAATTGTATCCAACACCAAGATATGTGTTATATAATTTACAGGCACTATGGAAACACTTTCAGGTAGGTATTGCTATTATTCTCTATTTAACTAATGAATCACAGAGTGATTAAGTAACTTGGATGAGGTTTCCCAGCTAGAAACGGGCAGAGCCAAAGTTTTAACCTCATCAGAGTAACTCCAGTGCCTTCACTGTTAATCACTGTGCCATACTGCTTTAAAAGACAAGGCGCACCCTGACTGGTGTGGCTCAGTTGGCTGGGTGTAGTTCTGCAAAATGAAGGGTCATCGGTTCCATCCACAGTCCAATTCATGTTCCATGCATAAGCCTGGGTTGCAGGTTTGATCCCGGTTGGGGTGTGTGCAAGAGGCAACCAATTGATGTTTCTCTCTCATATCAGTGTTACTCTCCCTTTCTTTCTCCCTCCCTTCCCCTCTCTCTAAAAATAAGTAAATAAAATCTAAAAAAATAATAATGGTAGACAAGATACCCTGGCCAGGTAGCTAAGTTGGTTGGAGCATCATCCTGTATATCAAAAAATGTTGTGGATTCGATCAGGGCACATACCGAGGTTGCGAGTTCAATCCCCAATCAAGGCAAGTTCAGGAAGCAACCAATTGATGTTTCTCTCTCTCTTTCTCTCTCATTCTCACTCTCTCTCTAAAACCAATAAATACATCCTCGGGTGAGGATTAAAAAAAAGACAAGGCTTCAAGGAGTGTAAGATACTTACGTTTACAAGGTCTGTCCAGAAAAAGTCTAGCCATTGTTAATATAACAAGAACTGTTTGTGCATCTTCAATGTAACCTGGCAACCAAGGAAAGTGGACTGGAATGCACATGCATGTACAATAACAACTTCACTGTACTAGTCAGTGGGGGCAGTAGACACCACTGAGTGAGCATGTGCAGGGTGTGGCCATTGCATTCTAAACGATTGAGCAAGCAAAGCAACAAATCTGCGTCAAATATTGCATTGAGCTTGAACATTCCTCCACAGAAACTATTCAGATGATTCAGAAGGCCGCAGCTATGGGCAACTGGTGATTGGCAGCTTCATCAGGACAACATGCCCACTCCTGCATCACATCTCATGCAGAGTTTTTGGCAAAATATCAAATCACCCAGGTGACTCACTCCCCCTACAGCCCAGATTGGGCACCCTGCGACCTCTGGCTGTTCCCAAAAATAAAATCTCCTTTGAAAGTGAAGAGATTTCAGACTGTCGATGAGATTCAGGACAATATGATGGGGCAGCTGATGGTGACTGGGAGAACTGTGCCCACTTTGGAGGAAACTGAGGGGTCCTTGTCCTATGTATAATGTTTCTTGCATCTTGTGTCTTCTTCAATCAATGTCTCCATTTTTCCTATTGCATGGCTGGAAAACTTCTGGACAGACCTTGTGTGTGTGTATACACACACACACCCCCATGCAAAATATATATTATATATTATATATCATATATTGTATATTATATACTATATATAATGATGTATAAGTCAAACGAATAGAAATAATGACTTTGTCTTTATTTCTATGTTCTAATTTCCTTTCCTATTTCCTTAAGTAAGAATACTTTACTTATTCTAAAAAAGAACTGGGCAATTTTCATTTAAGAGCCTAGTCAATTACCACACACCTTAGAGAAAACCACAAGATCTACATTCTCTCACAATTTAAGCTACATTCTATTATTAAATAGGCCTCAGTGACTGTTTCAGAAATTCAGTAAAGCTGGAACTTACTAATTGAAACAGAGTTATAATAATGATGTGGAGAAAAATCTTTGTTGTGCAAATTTTTATACTATACCTTAAAGTGAACTAAAAAATTAATGAGCATATAAAAAGTATTCATTATTTTTCACCTAAGACACAAAGCCAAGACCACACCTAGTTATTCAAAAGAAAACCCACATGTTTTGCATTTTACTAATAGCTCACAGAAAATACGTTGCTGGCCACAGGCCTTCGGGTATTGCTGCCTTTACCAAAACAAAATTCCAATTATAAAAGAAGAGTTTTGGCTAAAAACAAAACAAACTAAAACAAAACAAAACCCTCACATACAACAGAGCAGTGATGAAATTCCCCCTCTTATTTGATTAAAAATACATTTCAAAGAATACAAGAATAGCTACCCTATACCATATGGAACTAATGATTTTTATTGCAATACTTTGTACTTTCATTGTGTTCAACCTTCCAATTCCCCATGAGGTTATGTGAGTACTGAGAGACTTATATCACAACATTGATAATCTTCCCAACAATTTGGTTTTAAAGCATATAAAGTAAACTGCATAACACTTTCCTTATTTTAATGGTATCTCTACAGTCTACAAATAATCAGTAAACAAGAACTAAGAAATAGCAGCTGGTCCTATTTTTTCCATGTTACTACTGCTATTAATTCATTACTGTTATTATTGTAGTTGACATTCCCAAATTCTTTTTTCTTTTAGCAGTTATCATGTTTTAGCCTACTAAGCAGAAACAGACACACAGATGCATAGAGACGTATATTCCATTTGGTGGCTTCTTCTTTAATTAACATTCAATAATTCATTCATTCATTTAACAAATTATTTATTAGTGCCTAATAGGTGCCAGATACTCATCACTATGATAAACACAGGGTGTCATCAGTTTCCATGAAGTTATGGTTCTATTAGTAAATATTTCAGGTACTTCAGCAGAAAAAATTTGCATGGGTAGAACCATTAGCAAATCTCAAAACATATCACGCAGGTGATTACCCATTCTGCCAGCCTTCCACGCACAATTTCACAATGATCTGTAGCTTGTAACTGGGATTCTCTCAACACATGTTTTAGAAGGTCTTCTATCTTTTCTTTAGCACTAAACAAACAGTGGTCAAGTCCCTGTATAGTAAGCTCTGGGTATATGGGAAAAAGAAGGCTTAAATAAATTTCTACGTTCAGATTAAAGCCATGAGAATTCCTGAATCTTTCAATGAGCTAAGAAGTTCCTCCACAAGGGAAAGACACAGGTGATTTATCTGAGGTGGACAGCATTTGTAACTGAAAGCTCCCACTAACCCTTAGGATGACCCTGGATAAACTCTAAATGTCACAGGATTAGTAGAACTTTTACTTATGGGGTAGTTAATGGTTATAAACCTCAGTTTTAGGGTTATCAGATTTTGAGATTATTATCTACTAAAATGACTTCATTTATTGAACTTATGCCTTATGATGAACTGTTGACAGCATTTACTTCTTCACGGGCATAATCAGTTCTAGACTCAGTTGAGACTCACACTTCATTCCACTACCCTTGGGCTCAGATCTGATCAAGCCTAAAAGAAAAAATTTTAAATGACCAATTACATTTGTTTAAGATCCTGACACTGTATTCACAAATACTAATAGTCTGGGGGGATATTGGTTGGATCCATGAAAATGTGTTTTCTGAGCTTCCACTTGATGCTGGAATTCCTTCTATAATAATCCAAACAATAAAGGCTGTAAAGTTGTAAGTTGGATCAAGGAAATTGTATGCAAGAGTGACCTGAGAATCCAAGGAGGAGTATATTCTAAAAATTTTCAAAAATGTCTTCCAAAATTAACCAAAGTCCACTCTATAAGAAGCTTTTCCTCTTAATGATAGCCTGAAGCTCAAGAGCATGAATAATAAGTTAAAAATAGGGCAAAATACAAATTAATTTCTTTGACTCAGTAGCCCCCTAGGTCTTCAAGTAGCTCACCACATTCCAAAAAGTTTCTCAATCACACTTAAGGGACTTTAGAGAATCATCTATATTTTCTTTTGAAGAATTATATAGTCTTAAAAATAACAATAACTCAACTATAGGGAAACTTTTAAAATTATAAGAATTTATCCTTTTAATTTCCTAACACTTTCAAAATTCATAGACATCAAAAAACATTTCCATCTCAAGTTCAAAAACAGAGCTAAAAAAATTGTTACTAGTTGTTTCTGAAATCTTTTTGATACGGTATTTGCAATAGAACAAAAACAAAATGACTGCCTCAATACTAGCTGTTTCACTCTGCATTTTGAATGAATGCAGAGTAATGAACATCACTGCTGCCAACACTCACACAATGAGACTCACCATGTCCTTTCAGAAGCCCCATCATGAGAGGGGAGGCCATGGGTTGTAAGGACAAGCCGAACCTGGTGATGGGGAAGGCATATGAGTCCAGCACTCTGTTTCAAAAAATATAAAGTTAGAGCTCTGAGTGATCTCATAGTCCTATTTTGAAATACAAACTTTCAAGGCTAGTGTTATAGGATTAGACACTAATCTTCGAGAGAAAACTATTTGTCTCCTGTCAACCGAGACAGGTGTTGTACCCTCAGTGCCCTTCAGTCAAGGACGCATTGAGGGTTCTTGATAAATATTCATTATTGAATGAAGACAAATTAATACCAAGTTTTGATGACTTTGAGCATGGATAACAATTAATAACATTTACTTTCTGAACAAAAAAAAATTAAGAAAAATTAGAAAAACATGCAATATATCTATTTTTTTCTCTATTTTGCAAAAGATTTAACCAACATGTTTTCCTCTCATGAAGTGGAGAACTTCAACCACATCAGTGGAATCAAAAACCAGATACTACACAGAAACTTTAGAAAATGTAAATAAGCAAAAGGAAGAAAATTAAAATTGCCCTTAATTCACCTCTCTAATATTTTAGTGATAATTGCAAATCTTTAAGTTCTTATCAGCCACGCACTATTACATTTAATCCTCATAAGAAGCCTCTGGGTATTTACTATCATTATACCCATTTTATAAATGAAGAAACTAAGACATTTGGGGTTAAGTAGTATACAGTTCAGATTATCTCAGCTAGAAATGGGTGGAGCCAGGATTGGAATCCAGGCATTGGGTGGGACTTCAAGAGCTAAGTTTCTTCTTATTACTTTATACTGACACCATTTGTCATGATTAAAATGTGCAATACATTCCATGCCTTTTCTATGTTTATGTATAAACACTTTTTCAGCTTACTTTTACATTTTGTGTCATGAAAATCTTTCTTTGTGACTCTACAGAGATGCACATTGTTATTTGGGTCCATTACACAACATTCCACTGTATGGATTTAACATACTGATGGTTTATTTATGAATCTTCTTTTGCTGGACATTGGGGTTATTTCCATTTTTGTTATTTACACACAAAGGTAAAAGTCTTTGAGTATTTATATTTGTGTACCTGTCCAATTATTTCCTTGTTATAAATGCCTAGAAATGAAATTGCTAATTCACATGTTATATAAAAGACATTTTTAGGATTTTAACACATTCTGCCCATCAAAGTATAGGTTCTGTGAGGGAAGAGAATGTAATTGGCCTGTTCAGAGTTTTACATTAGGCCCATAGTAGGCACTCAATAAATAGTAAATAAATGACTGACTTCTAAGATCCATGAGTATGACTGTCATTCATGTGGTCATACCCATTCTAGTAGCCAAAGAACTGAGGTGTCCCAAATATAACTAAGTCATATTGCCAAGGGAAAATATGAGATGCTTAACAGGTATTCAGGCAGTTTTGCAGAACTCCATCTGAAATTCTAGAAATTATTTGTATGCTAGCAAGAACTGGATTAACATAAACTAATCAGTCAGTTTGCCTTGCTTTCTTCTATCTGATCCATGGTTAAATATTATGTAAATCTCAAAATTAGAACTATTAATTGCATTTTTAAAAATGATCCCCTGTTAATGCAAGATTTTAATAGAAGTAAATCACAATTAATCCACTTAAGCAAAATATTTTACAAACATTAAGGTGAAATGACCCATCTTCATCTGTTATTAAACTGATCAGAATAATCTAAATACAAATTGCCACGTAACACATAGGAAATTCCTACTGATCACAAAACTAGGGGACGAAATACAGGCTCACCTGTCTGAATTATAGAATCTGTTTACAGAAACGCAGTTTTCATATCTCCAAATGTGCCAAATATCATCAACTAAAAAAATCTGTTCTAATAAATGAGTGAATTATAAATGAATTTCCTTGATGGAAAATCAATATTTATAATGAATTCCTATTTATCATTATAGTCATAAAAAGAGTATGTTAAGATATGATAATTAATCTTTGAAGTTAAAATTCAAAGGTATATTAAAGAATTTTACTTCCTTGAGCTTGAATTTGAAAAGCAGAAATATTCAATTTTGTTTTCCCTCTGCAAGTCAAACATAGACATACTTGGGAAAAATTCTTCACAGGTCACATTTCGGTGACTCAAGATGAATATTCATAGTACATAAGTTTATAATTTTGACGGGAATTATATTAAATAATGTTAACATATTTTGTTTTGAGAATGCTTTTTCCCTCACTAATACAACCTAACCAAATATCTTTTTAAAAATTACGTATATGAATAGATTGTTTTAAAAAAGATATATTGCTTACATTTCTTAATAACTACACAAGTGCTTAAATCAATGATTAATAAAGTCATTTTCCAAAAAAAAAAGAAAGAAAACATTTATATGATCCTATCCTATTTCTTCATTTCATATCCAAAGAAATTCCTTTCATGGATCAATATTTTTATGGCCTACCTAAAAATATTGTGCCACATTAAAAATTAGTAAAAATTAGCAACTTCAGGGGAGTTGTAAGTAGTTTACGTACAACTTCTCTCATAGGAGTCTATTTGTCTTGAACAGACACATTTTGAGTCCCACAAAAAGCTGATCAATTGATGCTAATTAATCCTAGAACCTATCTCTGCACTGTTACAATCCCACCTGACTTCCTGACTGTTGCTTATATCCTCATTGCCAAGTTTTCTTTCCTAGATTATGTGATATAGTAGATTTCAATAAAAAGTTCAGTGTGATCACATTTTATTTGTCTAATTAAACACAGTTTTTTAAAAATCCTGAGTCATCATGTCCAAAACAATTATTTGCCTCTTCTTCTGTGTTCCCATCACACTTGTAATACTAACAAAATGAAGCTAACTGCTAAGGCAGGAGACTAGTCACTGCCATAAGCTAGCTGTGAAGACAAGGCAGCTGGCTGGATTTACGTTCAGGCTTTATGTGCCCCCTGCTGTCAAAGGGTGTTGCTCTTCCTCATTAAGCGAGACATATTTTCATTTAAAAAAAAAAAGGGACACAAGGGTGAAGAGAGACCTTTGTCTTCTGCCAGTTGCAGAAAAAAATATTTGGTAAATATTGAACTCTCTTGAGAAAGACAAATTGAAAAATATTATACATGATCAGATTATTAAATAATATGTGTCTACTTGTCCCTAAATCATTATTTGGTTAAATTGCTGTATTAAGTACTCTTTTAACAGCTACCACTCTGCTAAATCAATCTGGGCCTTGGGTGAAATTAAGTAAAGGCGGAAAGGAAATTTTTATAAACCAGTAAATTCCCAATACAATCATTTCTTTTTTTTTTTCACAATTAATATCTTATCATGGAAAAAACCCTCAGTATTAAAGACCCTCAGTATTAAAGACCCTCAGTATTAAAGCTCTACATATATTCCACTCTTCCAAACTTAAGTTTTATACTTAAGCCAAGAGGATAGACACTTCTGAGCAAGAACCTTCTAGTGTTAAGCACATTTTTGCCACGTAAATATTGGAAGATCAATGACATTCTGTGTAGCCGTGGCAACATTTTCTCAAATTTATTCTATTTATAATTGTGCCAATTACCTCAAACTTCTGACCATAGCAATGAATTGATGTAAAACAAGGGTCTGAAATAAACAGCACTTTAACAGGGTAGTACTTACATTCTATAAGTATACGTGTTCTTACAAAACGTGCCAAAGGGCTTTGAGAGGGTCTATCTGTAGCGTTAGATCCAATGATCACACACACAATTATAACATCGTCTTGAAGAGGATGATGGTTATTTAGTGGAATAATTCGGCAAAGTAACTGACCCATCTCCCCCCATCTTTGGAAAACAGAAGCAATACTCAGAGTGTCTGCCTACCAACTACGCTTTGTAAGATCGGCCTCACCTTCTGTTAGAAAAAGAGTAACTTTAAATTATTAAGTTAAAAAAAGAAAAAGTATAACTTAACTGCTCCATAATTGCTGCATATGAGTTATTAAAATCCCAAACTTATGTAACGTTATCATAAAATATGGCATTTTTCTCAAGAAAGCCACAAATTGGATTTGCGCTTACGCACTGTAAAGCCCAGATGGTTTGCGTCACTCCTCACACATCTTCCAGTTCAAAAGTTAATTGAAATGAAAACTAAAGTTGTGATCATTGATATTGCTTTGAGGGACTCAAGCAGAAGGATAAATTAGCCTCATGCATGGGGTGTTAATAGACTTGAGAAACCACAAGAATTGGTCATGAAATATTGGCCAAATGGAAGGAAAGCAATTTCCTATAGATTAGCTTAGTGCACATTACCTGGACTTCCCATGGCACTGCTGCTTTTCTTTCTCCATTTTTTTACCCACTGATTCAATATTAGTCACTATTTTACACAGTTTAACTTGTTCTGGAATTTGAAAAAAAAAGCTTTAATTGTATACTATTAGTTTTCAAGTTATAAGGGCATTTTTCAAATTAAATTGCAAATCATGGATTTTTTAATAACAGGTACTACCATATTTTTCAAAAAAATTACTAACACAGAGGTACTCTAAAACCACATTTGAATGTATTTTTTTCACCCCATGCTCCTCAGATGTTTTGCAATTACGAAAATTTAGCGCTGAAAGTATAGAGTAAATGAACCGCATATATCAAGAAGGAGAGAGCTAGCTCCCTGAGAAATGTCGGCCACAGCACAGCACATCCCAGTGGAAACAAATGGCCTCGTTTTCACACATCAGCATTATTATCGTTGCGATCATCAGAAGGCTTAGTTTTTACAGGCGAGCCTGCTATTTTAAAATAATTTGGCAATCATTAGTTAATATAAATAGGAATATCGACAGCTCCAAAAAGCCTCATCCGTTTGATCGGAAGACGAAAGTCCAGAAAAGGCAAAATTTCTGCTTAAAAAAATAAAAAACTAGTTCTGAGTCCAAAGAGAAAATTACATACATATTTTCAAAATAGCTACTACTTTTTAATTTGTACCCGCAATGGGACTAACATATAGTTTGAAGCATTGCAACAAAATATTGTCATACATTAAGTACCTTGTAGCTACTAGCTCAGATCTATCAAAGATATGTTAAAAATGGAACAAAACCCTCTGTTTTAGAATTATTTACAAACTAGTGGTGTCTCAACGCTAACAGACACAAAAGCACAGTTGACCAGATTATGTAAATTCCATTGAAAACATATAACATGGAATACTGAAATTTTGGAGAAATGAAGAACAGAATGTTAATATTTGTTGACTGTAAAATACCAGGGGTACTAGTTAGCATTCCCTATGAATTGTGCTACACTTATGCTTTATCGCTCTTTGTTTGTTTGGTACAGTACTGTGACTACTCCCTTTTATACATGAGGAAAGCAGATTACTCAAGATATTGTAAGTGAAAAAGTGCAGAGCCAAGAAATGAACCCGTGTCCTTCTGACTAGGTTCACCCTTCATCACTGTTCCATTGTCCCCAGAGCTCATGGAGCCTCAGGGACCTAATCAGGGAAAGCGGGTAATTTCTGCCTTGCTTCCTTTGAAGGGTAACTATAGAGCTCAAAAGACACACTTTAAGTAAAGACACATGATAGTTGAGAAATATATTAAGGTGAATTAGAGAAAGAATTCATAAGTTTGAGACTCAAAAACAGAAACATTTGAAACTATTTGTTACAAGCTAAGTGTGCTAATTGCTATATATAGATTATCATATTTTATTTCTCATAACCACCCCATAAATTAGGTACTAATTTTATCTCCATTTTACAGATGAGAACACTTGAGCAAAAAAACAGCAGTTAACTTTCCTGAGTTATACAGCTGGCCAGTAGATAAAGTCAATATTCAAGCCCAGGCAGGCCAGCCTTGGAGCCTGCATCCTTAATCACAGTGACATTCAATATGCATATTTGTTTGCTTCTTTACTTAAGTAATATCTACTTAGTGAAAATAGCAATGCTAACTCCTAGAGAAGGGAGATGTAGGATATAACACATGAATTCCTTTTTTACTCAGTGTGTTATAATCTACTTCCAACTTTATTCTTTTTGAAGCTGATGCCAACAAAACTGGCTAGTCACTCCTGGGCCATTTTGTCATATCTCCATTGGCTTTTGAACACTCCTTCCTTTCTGCCACAATAATGGTTCTAGGCTCACTTTGTTCTTTCTCTGTTCCAGACCTGCAGGTCTCCAAGAGGCAGGGGTCGCTATCTCTTCTAAAATTACCTTGCTTCTCCTGGCTGGTGAGGCTCCATTTGTTGGAGCATTGTCCGGTAGACCAAAAGGTTGCTGGTTCAATTCCCAGTCAGGGTACATTCCTAGGTTGTGGGTTTAGTCCTCAACTGGGGCACATGCTGAAGGCAACTGATTAATGTTTCTTTTATATCAATGTTTCTCTCTCCCTTCTCTCTCTCCCCAAAATCAACAAATATATTTTTAAATTAAAATTACCTTGCTCTCTATTCTCCAGTATTTCCTAATTAGAAAATTCTGTTTAAATGCATATTAAAAATTCTCAGTATGTTCTCCAGAGCTCTTAGACTTTGATATTTTCCATGTCTTTGTGCTTATTTTATAAATTTTAAGATACCTTCTCTAATTTCTTATTTCTATCTTCAGCTTCATTGAATTCATTTTTAAAACTTACTAAGTGTCTTATTTAAATTATTATATATTTATTTCTAGAAGTTCCTTTGGTCCTTCATCAAATCTTCCTGAACATTTTTATAGTTTCTAGTTCATTTTTATACTTTTACTTTTTAAACATATTAAGCATACTTATTTTCTATTCTATATCAGAAAATTGTAATGTCTGTGGTCTTTGTAAACCTAATTTCGTTTTGAGGAAACTGAAGGACTAGGTCTCTCACTCCCAGTGGCTTATTTCTTTCTGATATTTTAAAACTGTAAACTCATATTTCATAGGAATGGAAATTATTTACAAGCTGGGATTAAGATCCATTCCTCAAGAAATAATTTATTTTTCCTCCAGGCAGTTGAGAAAAGTTTCAACTCATAATAACATTAAATGAATTTCTCACTTAGGGATTTTTGAGATTCCAGTATAATGTTGATTCTGATTCAATAAATTATATGCGGAGACTTCTCTCAGAGCCAAAGCTAAGATACTCAAGTTTCTTTGCTATTTCCTCCTTACAAAGCAAGACTTTTTATTTTCCTGGTTTAGCCTTTCATTGATGGCATCCCCTTTGGGAGACACTCAAATTTGAGGAGCCACTGCACTGACTCCCCACCTTGCATGTTTCATGAATTTTAATTCTGTGCCTCGCTCATGCAATGCAAATGAAGGGGTCATGGCCACCAGGCATGTGCACCAACTGCCAGGGACAGAAGCTGGGCTCTGCCCTAAATCTTTTGTTCTTCTTCTCTTCTTCCATTTTGGATTTTCAGGTGGTCCATAAAAATGTGCGGAATAAAGAAATGTCTTCAGGCTGGCGCTCAATCCACTGAGCCACAGCAGCCAGAGCAAAAACGTTCTTTATCTTGATTGTAGTGGTGGTGGTTACACTGGTATATTAAACTCTTAAACTCAAAATGTTTTGATAGTTAAAATAGGAGAAATTTGTATTATGTAAACTATACCTCATTAAAACTGATTCTTAAAAAAAGGGAAGGGAAATAAGAGGCATTGATTGCCCTAACCAGTGTTGCTCGGTTGGGCATCATCCCATAGAGTGAAGGGTCTGTGGTTCAATTCATGGTCAGGGCACATGCCTGGGTTGTGGGTTTGGTCCCAGTCTGGGAGTATGACAGGCAGCAATCAATGTTTTTCTTCCTTTCTGCTTGTCTTCCCCTCTCTCTAAAAATACATATTTTTTTAAAAAAGAGGCATTACCAATATGATCAGGTTTAAATATTTTCTTAGTTCAAATCAAATCAAATTTTAATTAAACAAATCTCAAGATTGTTCTGGCTATCTTGACTGAACTGGAACAACCAAAAACATCAACTTCATATCTCCAAATAAAACTTTTGTATTATTATATTTAAAAAAAAAGAAATGTCTTCGATACTTTCCCCCTTTTTGTTAGCCAGGCACATTTCGAGATTCAACTCAGGAAACACTCTTTGGTCTAAACACTGCAATAATTTGCAATCCTCATTATAATATCTAACGCATTCATCAAGCATTTGTTATACAAATCAATAAATAAAATATTTAACACTTCTTATTCAGCTACACAAAATTGTTAATATCACGACTTACTATAGGTTTACCATTCCTCCTTCAACTGACCCCCATCTCTGCCCCAACCATCCTAATGAATCCTTTTATGTCCTCCTTTTGGGGAAAAAAAAAATAGAGCTCTAACTCTGAAGGTTAAAGGCAACCAATCCTAAATACAATAGTTAAACTGGACCAAGTTAAGTTACTAGGAACAAGTTTTCTAGAATTTAGAGGGTTTTTAAAATGTAGTTGGCATATAACATTATATTAGTTTCAAGTATACAACATAGTGATTCGACAGTCATATACTTTGCAATGTGATCATCACACTAAGTCCAATAATCATGTGTCACTGTACAAACTTATCACAATAGTATTGACTACATTCACCTTCGCCTTTTTCGCCCATCCCCTCCCCCCTCCCCCTGGGCAACCCTCAGTTTGCTCTCCTTTTCTCGAAGTCTGTTTTGTTTTGTTTTGTTTGCTTTGTTTTTATAGATTCCACATGTAAATGAAACCATATGGCATTTGTCTTTCTCTGTCTGACTTATTTCACTTAGGACCTAGAGGATATTACACTAAGTAGAATTTAGAGTTTTAATAATTCATAAAATGGATACCATAAAATGGAGCATATTCGCTATTACACGTGTCTCCTGGCAGAGATTTGATAAGAACTTTCTGGAGAACATTATAGAGGGGATTTTTATACCATAAAAATTGTTGGGCTAAATGAGCTTCCAGTTCTCTTGTACACAGATAATAATACTACAAAAGTGCCTCACAGGGACTAAATCCAAATCCTTTACCATCAAAAATGAGATTTTTAGATTTTGTATATTGAAGGGATTATAAAATACTTTTCTTACCTTTCCCCCTTTTTAAGACCTGCTATTTAAATTGCACTTAATTTCATATGGAGTAATTATAACAAAATTAAAACTTAGTATTACAAATTTATAGACAGATTAATTAGTCAAGAATGACAGATTGCAATTTACTGACATTTCACATTCTAGTGTGGGCTGGGTGGATGTCGCATGATTTTCTGCGGTTGGAATTTCTAGCACATATGTGTTAATGTAGGATGCCAATTCCTCACTAGACCATGAACTCTTTCATGGTCTCTTCAGGACAAGGATTGTGTTTTTATCCATCATCCACTTATTCAATCATTTATTCAACAAATATTTACTGAATGCCTATAATATGATGGGAGACTGCTAGGCGCCAGGTATATAAGAAATAATCTGGGGACTGTGAAGGCTATACTCTGGGAAATAAAATTAACCGAATAATGAAATAATTACACAAATAACAGAGTAATTTCTATTGTAGTGCTATGAAAATTTATTTCCACTATCTTAAATTTAAGACAAGTGATGAAAGGTGTACTCTAGCTTTTCTAATTGGGAGATTATTGCTGGAAAATATAATGGAAAGATGGAGGTGAATGCAAAATTTCACTGGTTTGAAGGAATAAAGTGTTTGGAGATAATAAATGTAGACTCTGTTTTCAAGAGGTGTGGTTTAAAGGGAAGAGGAGAGATGAAATGGGCACCACCAGGACATGTGTTTGAGAACAAAATGTTTGGGTATCAGTATGTTTTCAGATGGAAAGCCGTTAGAATTGTTATATATTATAAAAAGGGGGACACTGAAAATATAGGGTAAAAAAGCAAATAGCACGTAACAAGTAAGATAGGTTCCTGGCAGAGAGGGGAAGGGTTGGAATAAAATTTAGCCATGATCTAGAGAAAAGAGGCATTTTCTTCTAAAGGAGGAAAGTAGATCATGTGGCTATTGATAAGTTCCCAGTAAGGTCATCGAGAACAGCTTTATTTTCTCCATGAAGTAGGAGGTGAGGTCAGGTACCGAGAGAAGGTGATAGAAGTTGGACAAGGGTCTCCAAGAGAGTGGCGAAGATCTGAAATGTATGTCAAGTGGAGTGGGAAAAGAATGACCACGTTCAAATAAAAGGTTTTAACTTTTTAATGACCGCTTAATGCAGTCACCATCATACCTAACACTTCACAGCAAAATTTTTAAAAAATTCCCTTGCTACTATTCAATTTCTCTTCACTTTACAGCAAAATGTTGAAACTGGTTGTCTGTGGACAGTTTGCGCCTTCTCACCCCATTTACTCTTCAATTCTCTTCCAGTCCAGCTTGCACAGTCCTTGCTCTTATCAAGGATACAATGACTTTCAGAGGGGCATGCCCACTCTCTGCTTTTTATTATGCCTTCAGCAATGCTCAGTGACAATGGTGACTCCCTTGGGAAGGCACTATGTGACAACACCTTCTCCTGCTTTTCCTCCTATAAAAAGCAGGCTGCCCGGTCTCCTTTGCTGACTCTCCCTCTTCTATTTGACTCCTAAAGAATGGCGTGTGCCCTAGGCCTCTACTTTAAGCCCTTTTGTTTACATCAACTTCCCTTGTTCTCTGGGAGATTTCATTCAGTTCCTTGGATAAATTATGTCTATACTAAAATTTTATTCTCCAGCCCACACCTGCACTCAAAATTTCAGACTCATGTTGTCTTACATGTGAACACACATTTTGATAAGTATCTCAAATATATTTAATGGAACTCCTAATTTTTCTCCTCCAAAAGCTGTTTTTTATTGTCTTTCTTGTGTTACTAAATGACATCATCATATAGCCACCCATTCAAACCAGAAACTCATTATCTATCACTAAAATATATCTAAAATTTGCCCATTTCTCTCTATATTCATGAATATCACAAAAATTGCCAGAATAATGCTGCATAACAAACCAAATCAAAACTCAGAAGATGTGGTTACGTTTCAATTAATCCTGCAAACCTGAGCCTTTGCGTGGGTTTACTGGGCCCTGATCCACCTAATGGAAAAATGCTGCTGTATATCCCTAGTCAGCCAATCTTAATTTTTCCCTTAAACAAAATTAAAAACAGGTTCTAGAAAATAATTCTCCGTGAATATTTTCACATTTCTACACAGTCAGTACTTTCTAAGCAACTAATTTTGGCACATCAGATAAGGATGTTTGAATGGCAAATAAGCCATAGAAGTTAAAGATAAAGACCTCGTGGAACATTTAGTTCCAAAGAGTAATAGACATCGGGACCTTCGGTTCACCTCCTCTTCCCAGAACTGGTTTGCTTACATTCCTAAAGCATTTGTTCTCCCTCCCCCTCATTCTCGTCTTCTCCTCCTCCTCCTTCTTTTTCTTCCTTCCTTCCTCTCTCTCCCTCTCTCTCTCTCTATCTCTACCCCCTCACCCTCAGAGGAGGAACAGGAAAATGTGTCAAATGTCCTAAATAAGCTCCAAGATTCATAATTTCAGAGTTCCTCTTCTGTTGTACTAACACCTCTGTGCATGTGGGTAACATCTGCCATTGTCGAATGGCCCCACAGGGAATTGAATCATGGGGAAAACTGAGGTAAGATGCTATGTGAGTAATTAAAAGTCTGTCTCTGATCCAGAAACCTCATGTTTCTTGTCAGAATAGATAGATGTCTATGGATGGATGGGTGGATGGGTGGGCGGATGGATGAGTGAGTGGATGGATGGATGGATGGATACATAGCTACACATTTTCACAAATACATAAAATTTAACATAAGCAGGGCTTACATACTCCTCTTCCTTCACAGATGACCCACATGGAGGTGAGTAAAGAACTGACTTCCAGATGTTTGAGTCTTATTTAGTCCAGCAATTAATTTTGTTCCTCAAAGCTGCTTTCCAAACTTAAGCAGTTTTGAGTTCTCAGCCTCTTCTCTGGGCAACTCCTGATGTCTCAAACTCATTGCTTTTGCAGCAGCTCCTTAATTCTACCTCCGTCCAGCCACCACACTGATACACCTGTCATTCCCATGTGCCCTCATCCCTTGGAAGGAAGACCTTCTGCTGGTTATGGCCTCAGTTAACACCTGAGCACTATTCTCCTTTGGCTCACAGCTGGGTACCTACTAAACCCTCTAAAACTAATCATTCTGTTGCAATATCTCTTGGGACTAGAGGTTTCAAAAACAACTCACTAAAACCTCATTCCTTCAGGAAATGCATCACACCAGACAGTGTGATACACTTTGGGTGAGCAGCAAGTGAATTTGGGTCAGCAGCCTGAGTTTGCTGCTCCATTCTGACCTTTGGTAAGCCACTTAGCCTCTGTGAGCTTTAGTTCACCCATTCTTCAAATTGGGGAATGATACTTCTGAGCTTTGTAGATTAGATTGCAACGCGTTAGATAAGCGATAAACTAACTACATATAAAGCACGCAGGAAATAGGGAGCTGTTGCTATTGTCATTAATATTTTTCTTGTCTTTTTTGCTCTTCACTAAGATAAATTATCAATGCATCAACACTCACCTGACCTAGCAGGACTCCTGTATCCACCTGAAGGACCCTAGAGGAATTCTTCCTTCCTTCCCATTGTGAGTTGTCCAGGGAGTTAAGGAGGTTTGGTGATCATCCCTAATCCCTGTGAACATGCTTCCCAAAAGTGAGACGTACAGATATCCTGAGTCTCAGAAGCAAGAATGCACACACGGACACACAACTGAGGCCCTGAGTCAGATTTGGGGGACTCAGAGGACTCATTTGACCCAAGCTGGAATATTATCTGAGGAAACCTAGGAAGGAAGCAGTAATCGGAAGTGGGCAACAGATATCAACACAAACTAATGTCAAACTAATTATACTCATGTATTGGGGGAGGGGGATAGAAGCATTCATGGGGAATCCTGAACTACCAGAGCCCTTTATCATAACCATTTAGGAACCTTAACATAGCATGGAGGATATTCACTTATGATTTTATTTCTCACAGCAGATATTCATGGGGTGAAAAGGGTGTAATCACTGGGCAGGGCAGGGCTGCTAAACGGAGAAGGCGCTAACTTTGAGGCATTAGGGAGTGTTTGCAAATGAAGATTGTGTTGTTTATGACTTTTCCTAGCATTCGTCATGCTGCATCTGGCAGTGGCATTGTCATTTCCCTTGCACGCACACACTGAATCACGGAGCGGCGCTATGCAATGCGTCTCACACGCTCTGGCACTTCCATTTCATACTTCACAGTTTTAGTGTCACTTGGAGGTTTGAAATGTTTCACAGTTCTTTGCTATATGTGGGTGCCAAAAAAAAAAGTCAGCCTATATCACTGTAAAAGTTACTGCAAGAACAGAAAATGGTTAGAGTCAGATGGGAATTTTTGTCCCATTAACATTCAGAACTTTATCAAGAATCAATTTACTTTTTATCAAAATCTAATTTCTGTTTTACAGACACACGGGTTCGTACTGTTATTTTGCTCACTGCATACAGTTCTTAAAAGTTAAATATAAACTTTTACTGATGTAGATAAGATTCTATAATTAGAATGAAACTGAAAACACCATACGTCTTTTCAAGTCTGCAACTTGCCCATATGGTCTAACATAACAAACCCAAAAGCCTCCTCCAGTCACCTGATCTAATCCAGTATAAATATTGAGTGAATGTCTATGTATATATCTTGACACATGTTTCCATTTAATGTGTTAAAGTCAATCTATTTACAAAGATAGGATGACATATATCTGCTACAAATATAAAGGCATCAGGACTGATCATATACAACAGTATATTGACTGGGATCTGCAGATAACAACAGGCATTTCACCACCAATTTTTGTGAAGCACCGACACAAGCTGCTTTCTATTTCTGACTATGTGCTCTTCCTGATGACTCCCTCACTTCACACTTTCATGCTTCTATCGTCTCTTTTGCTTTTCACTGACACAAAACATATATTCATCCGGACTCCTGTACCCACTAAGGACATCACCCGAAGGACTAGAGAAACTCATTTTTCCTTCCCATTGTATCTTTTTGAGGTAATTGAGCATTTTGACAGTAGACCATCCAAATACTATAGGTAATTTTTTTCTTAACATAAACTGTCCAATAGTCAACAACAACAAAATAAATAAATAATAATAAACATGTTAAGATCCAAAAAAACAAGAGGGGGGAAGCCTTACACAAGAGAATAAGCACTTGGCACAAATGAAGCACTGAGTAAAGATGCCTTCTTTTCCTCTCCTTGTCTTTCCAGCTGCACAAGATGCCTCCTCAAGTTGAATGTCTAGTTTGTTTCATCACAAACAGAAACCGAGAGCCACTGGTAAGCATGAAAAGGAAATAAAATAAGCAAATACAGATGGAAGATCAAACAGTGATATGTGTAGGCATGCTCTGAATACGTTTTTAATATATAGAATTATTTTCCACTGACACTTTAAAAGATTTTTCCCTGGTAGGAAGAAGGAATTTATGCTTACAACACATCTATCTGGAAGATTACAATTAGCTACTAGAAAATAAGAGATTAATTTGTTAATCTAGTGTTTAACATGGAAACAAATAATGACTAATAATGCTGACACGTTGCTGGCACGACTGAAAGTTCAAAGGGCCTGCTTTAGTTTCAAATATTCCCCCGTCATCCAGGCTTACCCCACATGCGGGTGTGAAGAGGCAGTGCCAACTTCCACAAAATGGGCCAATGGCACAAGAAAAGCCGATCGAGGCAGAATGTTAGCATGGTCTGCACTGTGTTCCTAGCTCAAGCAAAACTCTAGCTTGACAAGGCCACACTAAAAATGCAAAGCTGTCTCTATTCGTTATATTTTATTCAACATTTGCAACTTATTCTTGCATACACAATTACATGCCTAGCACAAACAAAAAAACCCTCAAAACATGCAACCTCTTTATTATAAGGATAAAAGTAGGCTACTAGGAAGCAATAATGTCATACTATTAAAAAGATTTTGACTTAATTTTGTTACCTATCTTAGCTACCTGTATGGGGCATTCTGACTCTGGATTTACCATAGCCCCAAAGAACTGAAATTATATCAAACAGCCTCATGACATTAACAAAAAGTTCTCAAAATAAATTAAGTGTAATTCATGTTAAAGCTAAAATGAACACTTCCCACTGGCATGTTTAGCGGCACATGGTGGGAGGAGGTGGGGAGAAATGGATCACAAAATACCTGCAGAACTTCGTAACTATCACAACCTCCCCCCATAAGGTAGCAAGTATTGTTTTAAACAACAGTCCAAGGCCTCTATGGTGTTCTCTAAAGTCACAATACGACCTTCAGTCAATGGTGTTTTGTTGACATTTTATTTAGTTATGAGCATTTTGCTCTTTGTACATCAAACTTTCTGTCAGATGCTGTGGGGTTAACAAAGGCTACAAAATATATGGTCTAGGCCATTAACAGAATTAGAGAATAATAGCTGTTCAAGGTAAAATTAGACTAATGGTCTACTGTTGAGTAGTTGAGGCAGTTCCAATTAAAACGTTAGAATATGCGAGAGGGAATTAACAAGATCCTAACATTCTCTGGTACCCTTTCCCTATTTCACAGCTCTGCACTCACTGTTCTCCATAATAAGAATGCCTTTCTCATCTGCAAGCATGAGAGAGGCATATTTTCAAATGCATGGTCTTCGCTAAGATGTAAAAAGTTATAGCAGGAGTCTCTAATTTTCTAATCATTTTTTGCCCACTATTATCACTGCAAAGATTGGGGGACAGGTATTCCAATATATGTGTAGTTGTTTGTCTACAAATTATATTTACAATCTACTTTATTAATATATCATGCATAAAACATTGTAAAATAAAAAAGACATAAAATAAGAAGATATAAGAAAAAACTCATAGACACAGACAACAGCATGTTAATTACCAGAGGGAAAGTGGGTGGGGGGAGGTAGAAGAGGGTGTAGGGGGATAAATGGTGATGGAATGAGATTTGATTTGGGGTGATGAACATACAATATAATATACAGATGATATATTATAGAATTGTACACATGAAATCTATATAATTTTATTAATTAATGTTATCCCAATAAACTCAATAAAAGAAAAACTTAAAAGCATAAAATTGAAAAAAAAGAAAAATATGAACAGAAGCTTCTTCCTGCACAATCATTCGCTATGCTGATGCTAGATTCTAGCATTTAGTTGTTCTCCAATATTCATTTTGACTTTCCCAACTAGGGAGGACAGGAATGAACAAAGATGTCCAATATATTTTTGTATACCTCACGTCAATTAGCATGGACATATGATAATATACTCAATACATTTATTGATTGATTCCTGAGATGTTATCTGCAAAAAGTGATGTTACATGTCAAATCTGACTTTCTCATTGCTTTTTCTTTATAAAATTGAACATTCGTTTAGAAAATGTTTGAAGATGAAGCCGAAGAAACACAGGACTAGGAGTTTATAAAGTTAGTTCTAGTCACAGCTGGTTTGACACACTAGCTTTATCGACTTGAGCAAGTCACTGACTCTGCTTTGTTTCTCTTTCAGCAAAATAATGGGTTAGAGCCGCTGGCAACTAGTATGCTATTTAGTTCTAAAAGCCTATGTGACCAAACACGTTAAAGGATATAGAAAATACTTTTAGTCTATGTTATACAACTCAGGCCTTGCGGGATGGCAGCTGGAGGGCCAAATCCAGAGGCAGACGTAGGTTGGGGATGAGGCACACAATGTTCAAGAAATGTCAAATCCGAGTGGGTCTGAATGAGTGTGCTTTCTCTAGGTTTTGTAGACTCCATTCTTCCCACCGAGCACACTAGCTGTTTCAGTTACCTACTGATCTGAGGAAGGCATTTCAGTTTCTAGCTCATGATCTCAGGGAATTATAATTCTGTGGTACGTCAATACATAGATTGATTATTCGGAAGTACTGATATGACAGAACAGAACTTTAGAGTACATAATGAGAAGGTACTAAGCTTCTACCAATATTCTGGAATTCTTTTTCTTTCAGAATGAAATGTAGTACAGTGATAAAAACACCGAATTTTAGATTAAAAAAACAAAACTTGGGTTATGATCTTCTCTTCATCATTACTAAGACCTTTGACCTTGGGTGGCATTCACCCAGGCTCTCTGAACCTCTGCCTTCTTATTCATAAAACGGAGGTCCAACGGTTAGACTAAATGGTGCCTGGTGTACATTTTATCTCTACAACTCTGCAATTCTATGCTAACACACAATTTCACTGTTTTGAGCCTATTTCCTAGAACTCTGAAAGCTGCAGATCTTTAGAAATAAACAGATTTATCTAAGCTAAATGGAGGAAGAGATGTAGGAACACGCTAGACCAATAGAAACAAAAATAGCAATAGATGAGCAAAAAGAGTGCTCATTTCCTGAAATGTACAAAGCACTAAATAAAATAATGGAAAAGCCCTCACTAAAACAGAGCCAGCATGGCCTAAAAATTCTTCAGCAGTGACACAAAACCGTTCAATGGTAATACCGTTAGACTATGAGTTTAAAACACTGAGGTTTTGTGGTGCCTGTTGTGCCATTCATTTGTGATTTTTGTTCCTTATTTCAACACTGAGCCTCCAACTCTTCATGTGCTGGAAAGAAGGAATAATAATCCTTGCAAACTACAAATATAAGTGCACCGAGTTTATGCATATTATACGTATTGGTACACAGACAGTTATGGTTTGTAAGGTAGTTGTCATGTGTCCCTTAGTGTTGGAAGAGGCAATCTACCATGGGTCCTGAGCACTCCTGAAAATTGTATTGGGTGCCAGGGACGATGGGCCCTGCCTGCTCTTTGCTCTTTACCCAGTCTGTTTCTCTGGGTTGTATTCCCTGCAAACAACCTTGAGGAATGAGTTAATGCCTTCCCTGGGACAAAGAACACGTTTACTCTAAAAGCCATAGATTCCCCAAGCTCACATCTCTTAGCAGTAACACAAACCCACCAGAAGTACAGCATCCACCAGAACCTCTCCGCATGGCCCCATGGGACTTGGGGGCAAGAGGAACTGACAGGGACACAAAGCTCAGCCTGCATGCTGAGCTGGGATTAACAAAGTCCTTGTCACAATTCTGTGCCTTCCACCTGCACCCAGAAAATGTGGCAGTCTAAATTTTTAGTTTGTAAATGGTTGGGGGGGTGGAACTCCAGACCCTTCACAGGCCCTGTGAAGATGCTTAGTAAATGTATGATTGTTGCATGAATGCCAATTAGGGTATCTCATATATATTTCATTACCTTTTCTTAATAGACATCTAAGGTAAGGTGTTTACCTGTTCTTAGTAGAATAGAGTCCTTTATTTTAACCTAGAACCAAGAAAAGAATCCATGGCGTGTTTGTGATCTTCCTCTTCCTGTTTCTCACAAACTGTCATCTGTTTGGCAATTCACCACACTTCCATCAACATCCCCTCCTGCCAACCACTCAACACAACCAATGACAGATGCTGGCACCTCACCCCCTTTCTGCTTTCCTCACACCGTCAGAACGTCTCCCACATTAAAGCTAAGATCTTATGGCCTCACTACTAAGGCTCTGATACTGAGCTAATCCTCGATCTGCCACACTAATTAAAAGCATGTATAAAGGACCCATGGACAAAGACAAGAGTGGGGGGGAGGGTTGAATGGGGGAGGTGGGAGGTAGGTAGGGCAAGGGAGAGTAATGATGGAAAATGGGGACAACTGTAATTGAATGACAATAAAACAAGAAAGAAAATAAATAAAAGCAAGTTATTATGCCATCTAGCACCAAAACCCAAAATACATTCTTTGTGGAAACTTTACAAATGATACTACTGTGCCTTAATTGCTCTTGAAATGTTACAGAAAACAGAGCTGAAAAGACTGTAAAATTGCTTAGGATCACAGACAGAAACTTGGGAGATTTAATGCCACCTTCACTATATTTTGTCAGAATGTAAATATAATTGCAGGTGCTTAGAAAAAAAAAGTAAGCACACCAATAAAAATCTTACATGCTGAATGCTAGGAAAACAATAACACTTCTATTATAAGCCATTTTATGTGATAATTGTCTTTTGAGAAATAGGGATAGGGATATTATCACTAACAGAAAGACTTTAAAGAAATGCAAATTCCTGATTAGGATCATTTTCGAGTGAAGTAAACAGCTATTTGTAAATGATTATTTCTTTCTTCATGTTCCCACCAGCTCTTAGCTTTCCTCACATTTCATACCATTTTTTGTCTAAGGGAAAAGTTCCCAAACACCTTGACACACTTTCTCACCTTGCGTTAGGAGAGAGAGTTTTCCCTTGCCTACAATAAAACTAAGCCTACGTGAAGGACAACGGATGCTCTCCAAGCCAGGATATGTTCTCTCTCCTCAAACGGGTTTGGCACTTCTGCTGCTGTTTATCTACATGGTCTTGCCAACCATATCAAGCACTAGACAGAACAGGAATCTGACTCATTTGGAGCCAATCACGAAGCTCGAGGCTGCAAAGCTGACCGGTTTTGTGACTCGTGGCAGAAGCAGAGACCAAGGTGAACAGAGGGCAGACACCAGCCCCAGTCCCAATTAAGACACTTCTGCTGAAAACCCTATTTCCCAGTGTATTTGATGCCAACGACATTTGTCTCAGTTGTTCCCTAGCAGTTTACTAAGTAGTTAAGTTTTTATTAACTCTTTAAAAACCACACGGTACACAAAACTCTAAAACCAGATGACACACTAGAGCACCAATATAGCTGGAACACACTGACATAAAACTAGAACATTATTTTTTAGATAGCCACTAGGTAAATGTATCAAACTAATTTTTGGATTCCCTACCAAGGTTGAATATGATCTGCTGACTGAAGGGAAGGAAGGGAGGGAGCACCCTCAGCCCACTCATATTTCCCAGCAAATTTTCTTTTTGCAAACATACTTCTTAACTGCTTTACACTGATAGACACCCCTCAGCTTTCCACAGTAGCGCACACATTCTCAGGAGTCTCCCAATGAGTCATCAGTAACAATGTGCCGAGTATTTTATGGGTTACATTATGTTTTCACACAGAAATCTCATTTGGTCCTCCAGCAATGGAGTCAGCATGTATTTTTATCATCACCATTTAAACAAAACAGGAAACTGAGGATCAATATGTTAAAGAATTTGACTAGGATCATGCAGCAAGGGAACTAGACCTTAAATGTTTATCTCAGTTTCTAAACCTCAGATTCTCCTTCTAGCAGACGCAGCGAGTTTATGGAGCGACACAGTTATTAGACTTCCATTATCATTCGTGTGCAGACCCTGGTCCTGGACTACATTCCCACATGTGTTCACAACCCCTAGGTCTTCCTGTTACCCACCCTCTGCAGCCACAGAAGCTGCTCCTTTAAGCAGTGCAAACATTTCCTCACAGTCAGGAACCAATCTATTAAGATGTGAAATTCACTCTAGTTTCAAGGGAAAAGAAAAAGGAAAAACAAAACAAACCATGAAGGACAACCACAAAAGGAATGAAACCTCTAGCTATAGTGGAAATCAACACCTGAAAAGCATTCCTATTTCAAGGGCAGGAATGTCCCGAATCTGTAGATCTGGACAATTAAAATCTGTGCAAGAAATAAATGATGAGAAAATTCGCACACTCATTTGATGTAACTGCTGATGCCACAAAATGTTTTCTAAACGTAATTATGTCAATAACTAAATAAAATCAGCTGCAAAAGGCAGATTTGAGCAAATTGGGGTTCCAGCTATTGTGATTTCTTTTTTTCTTTCAACAAGGCAAAAGCCTATGTACAAGTTAAAAATCAGGCTTTGTAAAAAATATCAGGCTTCATTTTAAAGCTTGGCAAAGAAATGTCTTGGGTAGTATAAACCCAAGGTCTGGTCATTCTAGCATTGGGCCCTAGAATTGTAAACACATAGTGTTATTGCTAAGCCCGAACAACTCACATAACCATTTTATCTAGGAAACTGTGCGGCAACACCGAAAACATCTTTACGGCCATTTGGGGCAATTCGTTATTGTGGGCCCAGAAAATCATGCCTTCAACTCTTTTACAGAAACTGTCAATTCTTCCCCATATTCTTGCTGCTCCTCCCACTCAAGGAAACAATCATACCCCTGTTAATAAATATGGCATGATCAGAAAGGATTTTCTGGGTAGATGTAGGAATGGTCACCATTTTCGCAATAAAAAGACAGGAAAAAAGCAACTGCCCAAGCTCATTGCAAATTCTAATCTTTAAAATATCTGTGTAACACTAGGCATCTTTTCTATTTTACTAGCAAAAATATATTCATTTCCTGGGATTTCTTGATCTCTTCAATCCACAGCACAATAGCCCTTTCAGATGTCATTTCATTTCTGTTGAAATTTCTAAGATGCCTCTAAAATTGTGGCTTTGGTCCGACAGCAGCATGCAAGCAGTAGCAATAATTGAATATTTCAGGACTGATCTGCACCAGCAATCCGAGCTGAATGACCTGGCTGTCACCACTCCCTGGCATGCTCTGTCTTCATCCACGGGGTGCCACTCTGAGGACCTCCTGAAAATGACACTGCCCCTGGGGACAGCTCTGCGAGAACCAGGAAAGCTCTCGTTTGCTGCAGGACGTAGTTGGCACTGGCAGCGTTCTCATTATTACCTAAGAATAAGGTTGGGCGCTTTAAATAACACCTTTTTTTCCTGAAAGATCATAGATCTTCATGAAAATAGAATAGCCTTCAAAAGCAGGAAGGATTAGATCGGCTTTATGTGGCAACTGCAGATTCGGAGAAGAAAAGTGACTTGCTCAAGGTATACAATAATTTAGGAAAAGACTTAGCAGCATTTCCACACTCCCAGAGCATTTGGAACACCCTCATTTCTCCAAGTGCCCTGAATTGCTCCCAGTGCCACTGGGGGAAAAGGAGGGAGCACAGTGATGAGGGAAAGACTGCCAGCCTTGGCATCAGAAAGGCCTCATGTCCTGGTTCTGCCATCACTCTCCATGACAGCAGCTTGGACATGTGTCTCTGAGCTGAGCTTTCTTATCGGGAGAACGCAAGTAATAATAGGACTATCTTGCAAGACTTTGCAAAATGAATGGCTCTACATAATGCATGGCTTTATATAACGCCTAGTAAGTATTATATGTTCAATATATGCTATTTTTTGCTCCTCTCTCCTATTCTCCAGTAATTGACTTCCAATAGAAGAACAGTGAAAGCATTTTCAGTATCTTTAAGCCACAGATCAGCTTACAGAAATATATAGAGATTTCTAAACTTTCACTGAGAAATGAAAAGGCAAAGGTCATTTATTTACAGAGCTACAACCAGGTATCCCAACTATTTTTGAATTCTACTTAAAGGCCACTCTTAGGGGCTTTGCATAGCTGGAAACCAAGAACTTAAGTAGAAACTACCATCCACTCAATCCCATAGGAAGGGCTTACAAGTAAGAGTCTATTAAACTTGTAATGGTCACACATTACACATGTCCATAATGTCTCTACACCTACTACATGATGCATGTTTTTTCGTCCAACCTACGTATAGTCAGAGTACTCACTGAACTTCTAGAATAGCTAAAAAGAAATAATAATGGCCCTAAAGAAATGTTTTGATTCATTAAGTGCACTGGGAACAAAACCAGACGGATTTGGCAGCGGGCTTGTTCTCCTGGTTCTCGGGCTGCCTCAGAGCAGTGCCAGCTCAGAGAGGGGTGATCCGTGTCACACATTCCACACTTGAGACACTAACAGATCCTTGGCTCCACGTTTCCCAGGGTTCAGAGGGAATGCCAGGAAACACATGCTATGACAGAATCATCTTGGAGGTGCCCACGCAAGCCCAAGAAATGAATAACTGCCCTGGGCACTGAGCAGCTCCGGCTACAGCTGTTTTACACCAGACAGTAATTACAATTGACCTCTTTATTCCGTACAGTAACTATCACATTTCATACACACACACAGACATGCATACACACTGGGTCTTCTTAAGGTGTAACACAGGGATCGGTGCCTTGTAACAGTAGTGTCCACTCAGTGGTACATGGAAGAGTTGGAAAGACCACCACTTGCTTAAATCTGGTTAATAACACATACACACAAACATACTGACTCTCACACCCTCTTAATTTCATTATTCAACGATTATTTGTAGAACACCTTTCAGGTTCTAAACGAACCCATCATTCTGCTGTTTAGACACAAACAAATGCAAACAAGATAAGATCCCTGCCCACTAGCAGGGAATATAGACCAAAGCTGGGAGATGTTCTTGGAGCTACAAATAGTAGGGGGACCTAAAGCCCCTCTCAAATGTCAGTAAGAACACTGGGTACTCATCCTGGAAGATGGTTGACATCTTGGGAAGCTGCTGCCCAAGCTATCCTTACAGTGTCTTTATAGTAGAGAGCTATGAAGAGCTTTTTTATTTTTAAAATATTTGGCCTGAAAAAATAACTGATCCTATTATGTTCTGGTACAAATTAATTGACTAGGTCAGAATAAAAATAAGTGGCCTTATCAGTGGAAATAAGAATATGTTTATAAAGATATTGACCAGCCAAGTTTTGTTAAGAGTAGTGGTAACTAACAAAATAAATCAGCTGATAACAGGATTATCTTCTACTGAACTTCTATTAAAAGAAAAGATAGAATTACAGAAGCTAAATTATGTTTTTCTTACACAAGCAAAAATATTTTTCCTTACATTTTCTACCTGATCCGCTTTCTCACAAAAAGATGACTTATTTGGGGTTGCCTGTCCTATGTGGCCCCCTCTCCCATACGACTCTTGTCTATGGACTCTGCTGGGAGGACGGGTGGAAATGGCCATAATGGTACCTTGTTGCCATCACTGCTGTCCTGACTGTGTGGCTTTGGGATCACCTAACCCATCCTAGGCCCATCATATCCCTCTGCCAGAAATACAAACACTGAGAAAATGAGTTGGATATGTGAAGTCAAAAGTCCATGCTGACTTAGAACTTGAGGTGACCGCGTTGGTCGGTGTGTGAGATGAGGAGGAGGGACCTGTCTGGGAGAACAGCAGTGTGCCCGGGACAAGTGGGCTGAGACCAGGTGGTCATCAAAAGACTGAGAGGGCAGCCTCCATCCCTGGTGGCTTTGCAGTTCTTACGAGATCCAGCTGTATTTTATGTCCCAATTCTTTGCATTTAGTGAGGTCTGAAACTCAGAATACGTTCCCTTTACTTAAGCTAGCCTGAGGGGCCCTTTGTCCTGTGCACCTCACAAATGTATAAAGACAGATACAGTTGGTAATTAAAAAACTGACTCAGAGTGATCTACTCTCGTCACCTTCCCTCCATTCTGATAGTCAACTTTTATTCTGAATTCATTCAGAATTATTTATTGAGTATCTGCCTGGCTGAAGTACAGGTTGTAAAATCTGAAAGAAATTATTGTCTCCCCTTGAGGAGCCATTTGTGATGAAGTTCACACCCTGGTCCTCTTCACTACCAGTCATTGCTACTTGATGAGCTCAATTTGAAGCCTTTTACTCTCTAAACACCACCTTTACTTTGTCAGGTTATTCCCAATCCCCAACTACCTTTGCCCATTACTGGGACTTATAACTCATCGATACCACCTCCTTTTCACTCCTGCCTGCGCCTTCACATCTCAGCCAGCTTAAATTCTGAAGTCAGTCCTCATGATCATCCTCTCTCGTGACTCTCAACTCCACTGTCCCTCCCACATTCTGTCATCTTCACTTGAGAAAACACAAAACCCTAGCTGAATCTAAGTCTCCACCTATTCTGTGATATTTGCATGACCAACGTGATGAGGAAAACAAAGAAACAAAGAAAAAAATGATTGGGTCTCATTTCATACTTCATAAACATGAACCCAAGTGGACCTTAATGCTATCATTAACCACAGTACAACTCCTTGGTCTATTCACTTTCCCCTCTCTATTTCATATTTTCTACTCCAAACCTCCAACATCTCTCCCCACAGCTACAGCTGATATCCTTGTTTTCTATCTCAGTAAGAAAACAAAAGCAAGCAAGAGACCACCAAAGCTACCTTACTGGCAGCATCTGTATCCATATACTCTGTATGCCCTCCCATTAGTGAAGGCAAAAATAGTCCACATTGTAATCGAAAGCCAACCCCGCTACTTGTACAACAGTTCTCATCCACTCTGATCTTAAAGTCTTTGTTCCCCCACAATTCTCCCTTCTCTGCCCTTTATTAGTGATTTTTTTTTCCTCACCTTGTGATCATTCTGATCAGAAATGCCATTTCCTCCATCTTAAGCAAAGAAAAGGGAACTATTCTCCCTGCTCTCACCGCCTTCAGCAGGCACCAGTTTCTGTGTTCTCCTGTATAACACCTTGACATAGTTCTTACGCTTGTCTAGTTTCTCTCTGACCATTCTCTTTCAAATTGACCGCTCTACCAAAATAGCAGGTGTGGAGGTCCTACTGACCTTCAGATTGCTAAGTTCAATGTCAATATTCAGTCCTAATCTTGATCTATAACAGAATTTGACACAGTTGATCAACCACTCTCTCATCCTTGAAATATGTTCTTCACTCAGTTTCCAACTCATCCTTTGGGTTTTGTTTTGCTTTTCCTCCCTCACTTGCTGCTCCTTTCTCAGTCATATTTGCTAGTGTCTCCTCATTTCCCTGACCTCTAAATACTCCATGGCTTAGTTCTTGGACTTTTCTAACTCCTATGGCCATATCACACAGCCTCCAGGCATTAAATGCTATCTATAAGCTGAGGTGTCCCAAAGTGACACCTGAATTTAGTCCTCTGCCATGAATCACAATCCCAGATGCCAATTTACTGCTCAATATCTCCACCAAGGTGTCTAAAAGACATCTCAGACTTCATACGACTACAGCTCAGCTGCTGGTCATGAGTCCTATCTGCTCCTCCCATACATATCCCTATCTTGGTAAGTGGAAATTTCATCCTCAATAACTTGGGTCAAAAGCATTTAAAGTTTTGAATTTGGTTTAAAGGTATAATCTTCAATAGGATTTGCCGATAAATTGATCACCTTTGACTCTTCTCTTTTCTTCAGTAACATTCAATAACCAACTCATCAGCAAATCCTGTCGATGATTCTACCTTTAGAAAAACCTAAAATGTAAATACTTAGCTGTCACCCTAATCCAAGTCACCATCTCACTGTGTCCACATTAGAACAGCAACCTCTGATTTCCTGCTCAAACTTTGCCTCTCCCTCAGTGGAAGGTATTCTGGGGACTAAAATCATAAAACTTGGGGGGCAACACTAAAGGAGAGTCTATAAAAGCATAAATACAAATGAGGTGTGAATGTGAATATTTAGAATTAGAGAAGATTGTCACCACAAATAACAAATTCTAAAAAACTGACACAAATCACATTACACAATTTATAAAAATGATAGTGTTTTTGTTAAGTAACTACCAGAAACACCTCTATAATACATTTTTCTACATACTTGGCTTTATACTTTTTGGTAACCTCTGCATGCAACAGAAGTGTCATTTTTCCATAAAAGGAGTTGAAAGATAATTCAGTACTTCTTCTATAATGGTTAATCAATATTTTTAATGTTCATAGTTGAGATGCATAAAACAAATAATGTTACCTCCTTTATCCTATAAGCCCTGGGAAACCATTGAGGAATTTTAGGGGAAAAAAGAAGGTAGGATTCACATTTTACAAAAGTCACTCTGGCATAACTTTATTTAAATACTAAGCCAGGTTAAGGCCAGAGGAAAGGGACAAGTTAGGAGAGCACATTAATAATGTAGTCTCAAAATGACTACAGAGTTTCTCTTACTGAAAATGAGGTTACTGTGTGAATAACATTCTATAGCTTATATGTTAGTCAATTTTTTAAAAACTCCATTTCAAAATACTAAAAAGAAGCCAATTAAGTTAGTCTCACTTATCTCTCTTATATAAACATACCAATCTCAAAAATGTATTGTCTCAGAATGACAACTAAGATCTTAATAAGCGTAGCCTCGAATTTTTCAAATGACATTGACTTGATTTACTAATTAGCATATGACGATCATTATCTGTGCCTGAAAAAAAGGTTAAATGAATACTACTGCTAGTGGTTGGGGTCAACCAACTTCCACACAGTAGGACAGAAATAATCACAGGCCCCTTGGCCGTGCGTAAATCACTGAGAGGAAGAAATGTCCCAGGCCTCGCACATTTGCTCACGTCCTGGACTGTCTCGAGTTGCTAGGAGGAAATTACTTGTCACTCAGTAAAAGATTGAGTTTCCTTCATACCCAATTTATGGCTGTTCCTTTTCCAAACCCTCCAAAAGGTATGTAAACCTCAGGGTATAGGCAAACCTTGCAAGCAGTTTGTAACGTCTACTCTCAGTAGCCTCTGATAGGCATTTATATCACTGGGGCACACACGTGTTTATCCTTCCTCTTACTTCAGGATACAGGAGAGACAGGGGTAGGGACAGATAGAAAGGTTCATGGCTCTGGTTTGTGACCATGAAAGGCCTGCCTTACCCCACCCCTTTCCTCGCACTGACGAGAAGAGTCAGGCTGGGCTTAGTCCCTCTGGAGGGTCTCCAGGACACCACCAGGGAACAGGCAAGTCAGTGTCCTCTGCAGAACAAGGTTTAGTGACAGAGAGCAGTGTGCAGAGAGCGGGCATGGGGCCCTGCTGCTGGTGAGTTCTGCCTGCCGCGGGGAGAATGAGTTTAATGCTGGAAGATGATTAACAAGCCACATGGCTATTTTTCCAGAGCAATATGCTCTCATCAACTTTCTCTGTAACAAAATGAACATTTTAATCTCATTTGCCCGATTCCTGTGTCTTATTTCCCAATTCAACCCGTTCCAAACTGGGAAGGAAAATGACAGTTACTTATTATAAACCTGGTCCCCCAAGAGAGAAACAGAGAGAAGAGAGGGAGGTGGGGAGAGAAAGAGAGAGAGAGAGAGAGAGTTTCTACTAAACCAAAAGTTCTGTGAGGGCAAGGACCACGGAAAGTAGCACCCGGTTGAAGCAGGAGCTCACTATAGCTGCTGAATAAAGATATGAAGGAAGGAATGAAAGTTTAACAATTAGCCTATCGATGACGCTTCTGCATTCACTACACAAGGAAAAATATTTTCTGAATGATGTCTGCAACTGAAACTTACTTTTGGAAGCACACTCTATTAGTTTTCTATGCCTGTCATAACAAATTGCCAAAAACTTGGTGGCTTCAAACAACAGAAATGTGTCCCTATTACAGTTTTGGAAATCAGACATCCATAATCCAGGTGTCAAAATGACACGCCGAGTAAAATTTTTCCTGCAATGTTTCCGTCGGGCTACCAGAGAAAACCAACAGAAAGCCAAATTATTTTAAAGACATAGAAGAAACTAATGAGTAACAGAGCTGGTATTTGAATCTAGGGAGTTGAACCTATAAACCATACCACCTTCTCAAAAGGGGGTATTTCACAGAGTCACCTAAACTGGAAAGTGCAGGTAAAGTTTTTCTTCAGCAGAGCTTGGGTCTGAGGTTTAGACAATGTCCTCAGGACTCGATTTCTCTGCATCATGTAGCTGACATTTAAGTGTGGACTTTATTCCAAAATTCCAGGCTGTGTTCTTTGGTGCCTCCCAGCTCACATCATCGTTGCTGGTTGAAGCCCGATCCCTCCACCCCATCACAGTGGCCAGGAGAATAAGCTCTTCCCTCCGGCTATGCCTGTGTCACATGCCCACCCTGCAGCTGGGGTTGGGGTGACAGCCCTCCCCAGACTGCACACACTTTAAGTGGGAGGAATGGTTCTCCCAAATCAAATCAGGGGACTACCACCAGAGGTAAGGTTAAAGGATGCCAAGAAGCCCAAAACAGTAAATGTCTGCTGAAAAGCTTTTCACTGCACAAGGAAAACCATTTCTAGGAAGCAAAGGCACTTATTTTATTTTCTTGGAGAAGGTGATATTATTGCCTCGTACATAAAGCTTATGTACAAATGACCTAGAGGACCCTCGCCTATTGTAAGCTATTCCGCTAGCCTCTTAACTCTTCTCTGCCTGTGTTCCTTGTCAAACGCAAAACACAGTGAATGTACCAAATCAGAAAAGCTCTGCAAATTTAGACAAACCTCTGTCTGGTCCTAAGATTTCTGTTGTTCCCTAAGTTGTCCTCTGAGCTAATAATAGACTTAGTAGAAGGGAGACAGTTAAAAGAATGCCTTTCAATCGCCTCTAAATCCTTTACAATATTTCAATATTTTAATGATTTTCATTAAAATATGTAAATTTATTAAAAGTCAGTGACCGTGGTGGCCACTTCAGTGGAGTAAGCCATGTTACTACAGAAGCAATGAGACTCCTCTCCTTGCATCTCCATCCTGCAGCCTTCTATTTCAGAGCTTACTGGGTCAGTACAAGAAGAGAAAAAGTGTAGAGGAGAAATGACTGTGTTCAAGAAATTTGTCACTCAGATATATAATTCTATTCATTTGCTAATTTTTTAAATTCTTTTAGGTTTTTTCTGTAAGAGTATAGGCAAGCAAAAGATAATTGCAGACAAGAAATAGAAAGAAACATAACAATCTGAGCCTGGAAGAAACTAAGAGAAGCAGAGAAGCAGCTGCAGAATCTCTGTGTGATGATCTCTAAAGATATTATCCTAAATTTATTCCCTTCTTTATAAGTTCCTCAGTTAGAGTCTGTTTTTACACATGGAGGAAGATTAGTAGGTTTCAAGTTCCAAAGCTTCAAAAATCAAATTACATTGTAATACCAAATTCAATATAATTTTCCATTTTATTTTTTTCAAAAATCCTCTAGTTTCCATGTCTCTTATAAATTGTTATAAAACCTGTTCTTTTATTTCTCCAAATAATTTTGAGAGAATTAGTAAAATATACTTTTAAATTTGTTAATAGTTTATGTACACTTAAATTCATTAAAATATAAAATAGAAGGTTTTGTAAACATTGTTGATCAAAAAACTGTTTGACAAGTTGTCACCACTGTGAGAAAAAATAAATAAACATAGCACAGTCATTTTTTCTGATAGGTTTTTCTAGTGCTTTCTAGCCATACAGTTATTCTAAAACATTATTAAAATTCATGATGTCATTTCATATTTAAAGGAAAATATTTACTATTTGGAGTCCAAAGAACCTACATACATACACCTACTCCTTTCCAAAGTGTTAAGAAACAATCCAATACTAACCATAAATGTATTTGCTTAACATGAATATCATGAAATCTTATTGAGTTTAATTAAAATCTGTTTTCAAATTTAAATAGATTGAAATAAGACCTAAGTACTTTTCTGTTTCCAAGCAAATGCATAAGTAGAGGAGTACTATTTATTATATGTTCACTATAAACCAATATTTAATATATATTACAAAAACTGATTTTTACATATTTCTAATCAAGATTCATAAATTAATGGCAGCATGACAATAGAAACTGGTTAAACAGTACTCAAAGAGAAAATATTTTTTTTCTGATTTAGTTCCATTGAGTAAAATATGGCTACGTATTATTATATGCAAGCACAAAAAATACTTACTAAAGATATTTGATATTATAATTGTTACAGTGTATTTTTAAAGTTGATTTCTTTGGATCAAATTTCTTTGGCTCAAATTTAAGGAATGTTTGCCCTGTTCTCACATCAAATGTTCAACTTATGGAATATAATGCATGAATTTGTCAGTGCATCGAGAGCAAAAGGTACA